>NC_044274.1:53846714-54153424 GCF_003957555.1 Calypte anna
ATATTTGAGAAACAAATATTTATTTAGGAATGTGTGTGCAACTATTTTCAGAATGAAATATTCAATTCATAGGTACAAATAATAAAGCGTCCTCACTCTTGCAGAAAGAGTGCCAAAAATGCAGTGCCCAAACTTCATAGATTTCTCTATCATGTGCTCCAAATAACATTCTGAAACAGTTGATAATAAAATACTTCACAATATTACCAGTAAGCTGGTTTAGTTTTATTCATAATTTGAATAAAGTACTTGTTGCAGATGTCAACTATTTATAGACTGCTACACTTAAATTAATGTTTTAACAGCCTCTAGTTATGACTGCAGAAAAGGGCACATCTGTGCAGTATGCTGAATATGAAGTATTTTGCATTTGGAATGTTCAGTTAGATCAAAACATGTCAGATTTTAAATAACATCTGCAATATACGAGGTCCTGGTTGTTGCTATAAATGTAAGGAAGATGTTAAGTCAGATTGTTAGCCTGTGCAGATTATTTTCTCCACTTAGAATAAATTCTGACTTCAAGGCCCCTTTTATTCACAGACTGCAAGAGAAAACTCAGTGACATTAGGCAGCAGAACAGAAGTCATTCTTTGCTGGTAAGTGTACAACAGCAGTGTAGTCTGTATGTAGGTTCTACAGACTATTTACTCTTTTTTTTGTTGTTGTTGTTCTGTTTTAATCTTTCAATAGTAGAGTATTACTAGATTATACTAGATTATACTAGAATCCATTGCTAGATTCAAATTATAGATTTTGGAGAACTGAAAGAACAAGTGTAAAAGCTTTTTTGCAGAAGTTGCACCTAAGCTTTCCATTATTTATTTTTGGTGAGATATAAAATTAGAATCAATATTTTACACCAATGGCAGGTAACAATAAAGAATTTTAAACACATTTTAAATAAACACAAAGCTTGGTACTGTGATATATGACTGAATTCACCAGAATTGCCTAGAGAAAGTTTGCTTCAGTTTTTGGCTGTACCGCCTTCTAAAATACTTACTTTTGACATGGAAGACATTAGAATGACTGCACAGAATACACCTACAGAATAATATGTAAATTATGGAGAAAACTGTCATACAGGACTTGCATGATGGCAATAAAGTAGGTGAAAGCCAATGCTGTTCCAGTTTCCAAAAGGAAAAGGCTTTTCTGTGGAAAACTCTAGAAATTTTAAGTCTAACACTCATGCCAAAGAATGTTTTAGCACCTTTTACAAAAAAGATGGACCACTTAGATTTTAAGTACATATCACTGGAGTGTGATAACCAAGAGGAGTCTGAGGGCAGTGCATCATGATCAGAGAAATTCTTAGAATGGATGAATCTAGACCTCAGACAATTCAGTAGATTCTATTTGCATAATTGAGACGTAATTCTTTCTGTTAATCAATGAGAGCTCTTCACCCCTGAAACCCTCAGTGTATGCTTCTCAGATATAGCATTAGTGGGGATGACCAAGCTAAGGCTGCCTACCTTTCAAGGCAGACACTATAATTCACCGCAAGATTTTGTGTAACTATGCTTCTGTTACCCTCATTTAGGCATTTGAAAAATATCAGAGCATTGACTTGCTGTGAGTTAGAAGGCACAGACAGAAAGGCAAGACACTTTTCCTAAATGCTGATGAATGGGTGAGTTACTGAGATGTGAATGTGACTGAAAGAAACTTCTTGAACTCATCAATTTTAATGGTCTTTACCTCACTCAAAATCCTGCAGTGAATCCTTTATTTCTTTTGGTAATCCTGCAGTGAGACAGAAGTAGTCTGAACAAGGAGAGCTCCTCAGTCTTCCTCTGCTTCCAAGACCATTGGTTCTTCTTTCTGCACTTCATTTGTTGGCCAGGAGTATTATTCCTTCTACAGAGTGAGCCTGAAACAACTGTTGTGGCTTCTGAAGAGGAAAAAATAAAACACTCCAACAGGAAGAATCATCAAAATGTCCAAACTACAATATATATTGATTAAGATTCTGCTCTGCTTGTGTTAGCCACAAGTTCAAGTCTATAAACATTTCCTCTGAATCACCAATTAAAGTGCTTGCAGAATCAAAGATTTTGGTTATGGTGAGATAGCCTCTTTGTGAAATAAAGAGAATGAAAGGAGTTTTGCTCTTAGGCTGGTCTCTGTAGAAAGCAAAGATGAAGAAAGTCTAAAAAAGAGGTATCTGCAGGATGGAAGAGTAACAGTTCTCTCAGTACTCTCTCACTATTTCTTTCAGTCTTTCCATCTACTGTATTGCATGGTCTCACAGAAAACAATGCAAGGGCATTTTTCTGGATGTGTATGCCTCCCTGAAGAAAACCTGTAGTTATTGTGCCAGTCCTAGGGCTTGAGAAGTGGAAGTATTGATCTCATTATTAATTTTCCATTTGCAACAGCTAGTGGTTCACCGGAGTTATGGCTGTCTGGAAGAAATATGGAAGAACTATGTTTAGAGACAAAATACTTTGGTCATTTTTGATTAGCGTTCTCTTTTAGCACATTGAAGTTGATGGCAGTATCAGAAATACCAATGCAGACAAAATGCAGGTTTGTAATTCCTTAATTAAGCCTTTTACTAGCTTGAAATAATTTTTCACTTCCAGTTGTGAGCAGGATTGTTACTTTTTTCTGGAAAAGAATTAATAAAAACCTCCTAATACCAGCTTCTCCTGCTTTACTCCACTACTGAATGAATTATCATCCAACAATTCCCACAAGCCACTGGGTTGCAGGGGTTTGATTGTCAAGAGATTATTCCACAACCAGCCCTTTAAATAAGAAAGAAAGGAGCACAGAAGCAAACCACTGAACAGCACACTGGCAGGCTTTGTTAGTGACTGTATTGAATGTTGTTGGGGCACACCTGGCCATGGATGATCAGGTCATTGGTCAGTTTTTCAACATCAGTGCCTTTCTTGCTTTTCAGAAAAATCTGTCTGGGACAACCTTCATACTCCAGGTCATACAACTGGCTGATAAAACTCTCAGTTTGATACACAAAAACATTAAAAAAATAAATTCATGTTTTAAAGAGGAAAACCAGTAAGAAAGAATGTATATATAATTTTCATGGCATGTTAATGAGAAGGTGCATCTTTGTAGTAGGATAATCTCTTTCAGGAAAACGGGACACATCTGTTGGTATTTTATTTTACAGTATTTTTCAGTTGCTTCTGCCTATGTTGTGTAAATCCAGAAAACTTCGTAGCACTTTTCACTGGCTGTTTTTTTTCAGTTTTGTTTTTTTTTTTGTCCAACACCTGTCCACATTGTGAGGTAAAAGGTAAGACTGTGTCTCTCCCTGCTTCTGTTCTAGCAGGAAAACGTCATTAAAAATGGAGTAACAGGGCTACTACATTTTACATCACTGTCCTCCATGCCTTTGAACTGTTTGCTTGTCAACACCTTAACACTACTGAGACTCATTTTAAAATCTTGAAGCAGGAAACAGCCATTAAAAACCTCCATGGATTAAAAAGAGGACCCTAGGATGAAAGGATTGATAAAACCCTCTGAACTCCTTCCAGATTGTCTAAGGCCATGAATACACATTTTGGAAAGACTCCTCATTATTCTATATTCCTCTTGTACTCTAATGAGTGATTCCACAGAAGTAAACAAAACTAATCTGGGAATTTGAAAGCAGCTTCAAAGGAGTTCAGCACCTAATTCTATTGATGATTCCTTTGAAGATGCAGACCTTCACTATTAAAATAACCTACATTTTTATAGAATGTTTTATTATTGCATAGGCACTGAAAGCTCAGTGTTAAAAGGCTTTTCAATTGAATAGTTTGAATTATTCTTCCTTCCCAAGGAAGGAAAGATTTTTCAGAATGATCTGAAAAAAGCTTTTCCCATTGAACATACTGTTTTATAGTTAGTGCCACAAAGTAAAATGTTTCAATATCTCAACATAAAGTCTAAGGTTACTATAAGACAGAAAACACAGAAAGCTGGCTCAGTAGAGTGCAGCTGAACATCATAATTAAAATATATATTTTATATCTTATTTAAAGGTGGAAAAGCAGTCTGTTTCGACTCAGCTTCTGAAAACACATATATCATCAACAGCTTAAATTAAGTAGCTGAACACAACAAACAAGGTTCAATAGTGCTTCTGTTTTAACTTATAGGAAAGTGAGTGAAACTGTGCTCACCACAAATGTCATTCCTGAGATCTCAGGCCAGCCAGTACAGGCAAGGAGGAAACAGAAGCAAGAGCTATCAGCTCACATCTACAATGAGAGTGACAGAAGCATATCTAAAGCCTTTCCAACACCCTCAGCATAAAACATATAATTGATTTTTATTTGATTGATTGATTAATTGATCTTATTTCCCTCATAGCAAACCCCAGGAGGTATCTGGCCTCCCCTGAGACATTGTCTTCTGGAGCTCTCACTGAATGACTGTGATTTTTTTTGTCCCCAGCTATGTGACTGCACGTCTGGATAATCAAAGCAGTTATCCAGTAGTATCAGAAACACAAATTTGTTACTGTCTTTCTATTACTTTTCTCACTGAAGGTCATCCAAGACACTTCAGAAGTCTACCATGCATTGCAAATGGGAAACAGCAGGTCAAATAAGAAATTTATCCTCAAGGAACACTTTATGTGCATCCTAACGAAAGAGTCCAAGAAAGCCTAATTGTGCCTGAGAGCATAATGGCCCAACTTCATCACAGCTAAAGTCATACATAAAGTTTCCTTTAAATTTCTCAGATCATAAAGCTAGATGAGGTAAAAAAATTCCTTAGCCAATTTAGAAAGTATTTTTACTTTGAATTTAAAGGGAACTGGCTGCCTTCAGCTGAAAAAGCAAATATATACTACCTGGCCAATACTTTGTGTGTACAGAACCTACTACCAGACCCTTCTTGTCAAAGCAACACATGGTGAAAAGCAAAGGAAATACAAAAGAGTCCAGTAAGAATGATCCTGTTTTTTTGATGTGAGGTGTAAATGTTTGTTCCTTCTCAAGTTAGTTTAATCTATCAAACATGCAGTTTTATTCTGCAGCCTCAGTTCAATGAATCTAGCATGTGCAAAGTCAGAAAAAAATGCTAGCAGGGTATTCATTTGCTCTATAAAAGAAAAGCCTATCAGGATAAACCTTAAAACTCAGGAGTTCTCTGTGGTCATCAGAGCTGTGGCCTGAATCACCACATCTCATGAGGGAAGACAGTTCATTCAACTGGTAGAGTAAGATGCCAGCTACTTTTCATAAATACAGAGGGAAATGTAAATATCAGGCATGTATATTTTGACTCTGTTGGTAGGTCGGTGGTAGAAGAAAGCAACTTCTTTCATGGTACTAGGTACCAAAGTTTGACATCTTAACAGGCTAACCTCTATATCTGTGTGTGAGTGTTTGTTCACTATATAAATTAGAACCTTGTTTAGATTTTTACTCAAATATCTGTATTAATTGATTCTTGATGATTGGTTAAGTTCTTAGAAGATCTTATAATCTAACTTCGTGATTTTTTATAATAGTATTAAAAAAATGTATTTTTTTGTTATTTCAGATCACACCAGACCCATAATTTGTGTTAAGCACTATACTGAAACCCCTACACTTAACACCCTTAGTGCTAAACTGCTGACCATGTCTGGGACTAGAAGTGAGTTCAGCCTCACCCAGACTCCTCTCTGAGGAGGAATTTGGAAAGGAAGAGGATCCACTCGGAAACTCACAACTCAACAGGAAGGCTTTCCTCATTATTTTCACTAGTTCCTGTCCCAGTCACTGTATCCCTGTACTAATCACTTCCCTTGAACTCCATATAAATCACTCGCACTCCTTCCCAAGCCCTGTGTGGCCTTTCTTCATGGTAAGTAACAGAGTGAACCTTGCCACTCAGTTCTGTTAAGTGTCTTTTTTCATAAATCCATATTAAAAATCACCTTTTCCTGGTATCTTTTTCAGTGATTCTTTATACAACCTTAACACCTTCCGCTCTCTTCTGCAATGCATCTATAAGCTGGTGTTTACACAAATTATTTCCATTAAGATTTCCAGTGTCAAATTGTTTTCAGTGTTATCAGTAGTCACTATAACTTGTTTCAGTAACCACTCTGATTTATTTAAAGGCTTCACTGGCAGATCTGATTACAGTTGCTTACGAGAAACATAGAATAAGACTTGATATATATAACCATGACTGAAATTAAATTCCTTTTCCTCATCTATTTGAGTGATCCTAAAAATACTAAAAAGAGGTTCACTTCTCTAAAAGTTACCTTCAGTACCCCCTTCCCTTTTTTTTTTTATTTTTGCAGCACTATTTAAGCTCAAGCTTAAATAATTTTTCTACTAGAAAAAGCATGGGATAGTAGGCATTCCAGAAAGGAGGAAGACCTGGACAGGCTGGAAGAATGGGCTAAAAAGAACCTTATGCAGAAAAGAAGAATTAGGGGAGATTTAATTCTCCAAGAAAATGGAGACTCCCTTTTTACAAAGAGTTACAAGGGAAAGACAATAGGTAATGGGTGCAAGTTATTCCTGGGTATGTCCTGATTGGATGTCAGAAGAAAATATTTCAGTATGAGAACAGTTGGATGTCAGAATAATCTCCCCAAAGAAATGCACACAAAGCCCCCAAGCCAAAGGGACATTTTAGCAGGGAAGTGATGATTTGCCCAATACTGACACTCTTAAGTCTCAGCTTAACAAGGTCCTGTACCATCACATTTACACCACGGTACTACTAGATGATCTGGGAGTTCCCTTCTAACTTGGCATTCTGTGATTGTATGAAAAATATAGAAGTTATGTTCATATACTGTCAAAGTGTGAAGCCTGAACTCTGTCTGAAAGTCATCACCTCTGGTAATTAGTGAAAACTAACTGCCCTGCATTGTCTTTAAGTTTAAAGGAGCAGCATTATCTAAGAAGATAACTCTGACAAGACATTGCTACAGGGCAGCTACACATGTAGCTGGAAGAACTTTTCTCCTGTTGCCCTCGGGATGAGAGAGGACAATGCAGCAGTTGTTAATGTGCCCAGGAAACTCAAGCTTGGGTGTGGGTGTGGAGCCAGAACCTGGGAAACTTGGAATTGTGCAACTGGGAGTACTAAAAGGGAAAGGCAAGGATGAGCTCTAGGAGAAGAGCAAAGGAGAAGTAGATGAGATGGTTGCAGTCTCAGGCAGATTTGGACGTGCAGCAGTACGAACACCACTGTATTTTCTTTACATGAGATGACTGGCAGTACAGGTCATTTTCCATATTTTTATGAAGATATTTAAATTTCCAAATAGACGTCAGTAACATGGTATATAAAGTACTTAATCCTGATGAGGCCCTCTAAGATTTTCTGATGTACTGAAGTTAACAATACTGACATACTACATATAATGGGCTCATCACTTAATTACCCATAGGTAAGTAGGCCTGGGCAAAACTAGGGCATTTGTTAAACTGTATTCTCATCTGATTCAAGTATTCTCTTTAAGAGAAATAGAACAGAGACCAAAAAAAAAAAAAAAAAAAAAAAAAGAGACAAATATACTAGCAGTGATCAGCAAGAAACTCTGCTGATGTATTTTACAAACCTAACAAATTTAATTAATAAAACTTCATACATAGGTTTTTTTGTGATGTTCATACTATAAAAAAGACCTATATAGGTGCTACCAGACCAGTGTACCCAGCAAGCACAAGTAAATATGAGAAAGCAATTTTAAAAATCAATATTCTTTAAGAAAACAATTAGATCTGTCATCTGCCATTTACCATTCTGCTTCAGAACAGTTTCTCATTTCAGTCTTTATACATGGGAAAGCTGAGAACTTTCCTCACTGAAAGCTGTAATTCTTGTCCAACTGCATATAAAGGAGCTGAGGCTGAAATAGATTTCAGCCTTCACAAAGCTCACAATAACATCAAAACACTGACAGAGCTCAAGAGAACTCCATGATACCAGTGTGTATCAAGCAGAACAATTTAGTAGGATGTCCGTCTCTTGCTTTCCAGCTTTAGAGCAAAATGACAGAATCAAAGGTTTTCTTTTTCTATATAAAAGAACAAGAGATTTTAATCTTTTCCAACGTATATTTTCCTATTATAGTAACAATACAATTTCAGACATAGGTCAGCCAATATCCTCTCATGTTCAGATAGCAATTATAAAGTACGTCTGTCTTTGACCTGAGCTGTCTTTATGTTTCTGATCAGACTAATGGGTAACAATGGCTCTTGAAATCTGTCCTGCAGCAAAGCCAGAAGAAGCTGCCACAGTCTGAGTTGGAAGAGCTAAACTTTGAGAACAAGGAACTAACGACGAGACTCTTAGGTCCCTGAGGGATCCAAGATGGGCGGAACAGAGAGGGGTCCATTCCCTGCCATCCCCTGCCCCTCGTCTCTCAAGCTCATCAGACCCCAGCCCCTCCTCTCCTCCGCCCGCTCCGCGCTGCTGTTCTCCTGCGCTCCTTCACCTCCGGCTGCCACCTGCCCTTCAGAATCCACATCCATCGGGGCTGGGAAGAGCCCTGGAGCCCTCTCCTGAGGTGGCCCTGCTGCAAGGGGCCCTCAGGCACCTGTCCCTGACAGCATCGAAATCAGGTTGTGTATATATTTGTATATTTGTTCCTTATCCGATGTGTTACTTCCTTTCCCCTGTTCCAGTAAACCTCTTCCAGTTTTAATTTCCAACTTAAAAGTCTCTCGTCCTTATTCCTCTTGTATCTTCCTTTGAGAGGGTGTAGGGGGATGTAAAAGAGTAGGTCTGTCCTCTGGTGTTTGTTCCTTCCAAACTGCTAACACTAACAAAAGATTTAAGTTTCAGCCACACAGATATCCAACTTGGAAATGTTCCATCCTTCTCACCTTGTAAATAGTATAAATCACCATAACCTTTAAGTGTATATTATAATGTGCAGAGGGATTTTGCTTGTGGTAAAGGGCTTGCATGTTTTTAATTCCTTAAAAAGTTGAATTAGGAGGTATTAATTATGGTTCAATTTCTCTTGATGTTGTATCATTACACTGTCTCTTCAAATAATATATTAAATCAGGGGAAAAGTTTGCTAGCTCTTTTCTAGTTAGAATTGTTGCTGTCACACAGCAACAGCCTACGTATTTCTCGGCAAAAATGTGATACAAAATAATGTATTTTCTGAGAATTTTGGTTGAGATAGTCATGAATGTTTTCTCACCTCTAAATGAGGAAGGAAAAGTGGGTAGAGAGGCACTGTTGTTCCTAATTTTGTCTACCAAATAATCTCTGATGGTCTATTATCAGTCTTATGTAAGGAAATTTGCAAATAGGCTTCACTAGTTCAAAACTTTTACTGTTTATCAAAAGTTATTCATTCGAAAAGAAGGAAAATAAAACCACAGAAGGGCTGTGAAGCGGAAATTATGTAGCAAAATTAGGACAATGTGAAAGGAACTGACTTAAGGAGTTTAATATTTGTCTGCAAAGTGAGTTTTGCAGGTGCCCCACCTCCACTGCAATGCAACTTGGATGATAATGAATGCAAATAGCTTAGCAGGTGTTTGAGTTTGTCTGTTTGGAACTCCATCACTGATGAGTATTTATTTTGTTCTTAATGACATACTTCTAAGTTTTCAGAGGCTAAAAATATTTTAAAATACATCTGCTGATGGTGGTGTCACTTTGATTGGGCTGATCTGATTGCTGTGTAGCTGGTTTGGCTTTAGTAGCGTATTATGTGGATCCACCTCACTTTCATAGGCTTAATAGGACTCTCAGTCTTTCTGTTGGGAGTCAGTGAAATGCAGTAGTGATACACAGTAGCGGAAACAAGAGTCTTTCCATCATATTCAAAAGGCATTGAATTAAGTTCAAAAGCTGGTTATTTCCTGTCAAGAAGCATCAACAGTATTTTGCACAGTATGGAGGATTTGCCACACCAGGTGCAGAAGGTCAGTTCTGCAGGAGAAGAAGAAACAGCTCTCATGAGGAGTCTTCAGTGTCCCTGCGCAACTGGGACAGTCCTACAAGTCACAGAGGTTTAACTTTAATTGAACTATTACTGTATGGATCAAATTTACAGAAATGGAAATTGTGTTCTAGAGTAATTTCCTATCTTGCCTTTTAAGAGCTATTTTAAGACTAATCACCATTTTCTGACATTAGGTCTCCCTAATGGATCACTAGTGGTTAATGGCTAGAAGTGTGGAATTCTCTAAAGGAATTTTTAACTATGCAATATGCATACAGAAGAGCAATGCAGACACTGATAGGTGTGCCCGTAATTCTACAAACAGGCAGAAAACAAATGCACTGAAAGAAACCGAAGATGAAGGGAAGGGAGGAAAGCCAGGATAAAAGGTTACAAAGAGCAAGGGACTCTGGAGTCAGAATGCCGTAAGGAAAGGAGAGCAGAGGTGGAGAGAACCTCTTTAATTTTTACATCAGGAATCCTTGAAGCTTTCAAGCCCCATCTGTCATCTGTTCTAACAGGAACACCAGAAGAGTCTCTCAGTTTGAGAACATACCCAGAAGAACACAACATACAGAAAATTACATGTAACAACCTTATACCAAGCATAAGGTATAAGAATACTTTATCACAGTATGACATATATGTCAACTATTCTTCACGAGTTTAGCCTCTTTTGGGGACAGTAAACCCTAGAAAACTAATCGTGATTTTTTAAACTTGTTTGTGGAAAGTATTTTAGTTTATCTACAAATTATTGCTTTATTTGCCTCTGCTGTTTGTTTGTTTGTCCTGTGTGCTAAATAATCCAGTCTGTTGTCTGGGTACCAATCACTTAATACTTGATACTGCAATAAAAGCAGCCATTTATGGGGAAGTCTGGCCAAGATAACAAAGATAGGAGGCATGAAATTTCTAGCAGTCTTTGCACAAGAATTCTGCTTATCTATTGTTTATACTGCTGCACTGAATGACTGTTTTCCTAAAGGATGTAATGAATGTGAAATAACACCCTTTAATTTTATTTTTCGTAGTAAATATTTCTAGAAAACCCGTATCTTTTGGGTTATATGATTTTTTTTTTTTTTAAGTAGAAATATTCTCTGACTCCTTTCACATAGCTGCAATGCCTCTGCAACATAGAAAGCAGTATCTGGATACTTTTATTAGCAGAAGAATATAAATCAGTTATTTTCATTTTATTACCTGGCTGGTTGCAGTGGTTACAATAATGACCACACTGAGACTGTGATTACGGAGTTACAGCTCAGAGTTAAATCCTCACAAAGACAGTTGGAGATGTGAAAAGAACACTCTGAGCTGAGGAAAAGAGGATAAGCAGCTGGGAAGAGAAGGACAGAAAAGCAGGTTGTTGGTAGATAAAATACCTAGCTCTTCTGGTAAGCAGGCAGTCTTCAGGTTGTGTGGAATAAAAAGATGTTTTCCCAACCCCAGATTGTTTTGACTCTCCACACAGTTTGTTGCAGCTTCCTCTGCAGAAGCTGATGCTTTTAATGTGCTCTTGGGAGGCAACATGCTTTTGTTGGCTCAGGCAGCAAAGCAGCTCTCTTCTCTGGTGAGAACTGTTTCAAGTCTTGCTTCCTGCTAAATGTGTTTCTAATCTGCCACACTTGGATAATGGATTTAATTTGAAATAAAAGTCACCCAATTACTTTTTAGTTTATCTTATTAGTTGTGCTGGTTTTCACAAAAGAAAGTGACTGGAAAATAGCTATTGATCTGTGGTGGTTACCTTGGTAGCTAGAATGAGGTGGCTAGTTTTTCACAGCTGCTGCATCCCACTGTGATGATAGACTCCTTTTTTCCCCAGAGTGTGCAAATATGAAATATTCTTTAACTGGTAGATTACTTTTACATTAAATTTAAGCTTTGGCCCTCATAAAGACTGTGAGCTTAATAATTTAGTGAGACACTCAATTTATGTGCTGAAAATATGCAACAAAGGAAAGGCATCTTTAACTTCATATCCTGCTTATATGAAATAGTAAAAACAAAAATATAGCATAGGTCAGCACCAATGATGAATCCTGCTATCAGAAAGTTGAGCCCACCCTTTCCATTCTGTTACGATACAACTTACCTAATCAAACATGCATAGCCATCTGCAACAGGGAGCACCGGACTGCCCAGTATAAGTTTGTATATGTATAGGCACATCTTCCTAAAACTTTAAAAACTCATGTTATTCACCCTTTAAAATTACTAGAGTATCCCTGGCACACACTTCACCTGTGCCTAATAGCATTTCCCCAAACAATTCCCAAGCCACAGTTTTGGAATTAGAAGAAGCTACAGCTAATTTGCACTGTTACTCTTCTCTTGAAAGTAAGAGGATTTAATACTGTGAATGTTCCATCTCTTCATCACATGGCCAGGGCTGGCGATTAGTTTCAGACATACTTTCAGTTACAGATATGGTTACAGACAAACAGAAAAAGAAATAGTATTCTGAATACAGGTACTGGACAATGGCTGCTCAGCAATGACCTGTCTCCTAGATAATCTATCTTCTTTCTTCCTCTTACTTGCATTATCCTGTTAAATTTCTCTCATTTCCATGTGCCACATTTGGCCAAAATCAGATCTGCTTTTTCTTGCACAGTTTTGTCTTCTGCCCATCTCTTTCTTTACCATTTTTTTGGTCTAAAATCCTTAATTATACTGCAAAATACAACAATTTGCTCCCTTTCATCAGTTTTGGATGCCTTTCAATCTGATTTTCTGTGTTTCCACACTGTTACCATTCTCATTAGCATTGCTATCAAGAAATCCACTTCCAAAACCTTAATGGTTCCTTGTTCTCAATGTCTCTACAGAGCTGTCTTTATAATCTCCATCTTTATGGCCAAACATTTCATTCAAATGCTCATACATGCTGCCTTGATTAGTAAAGAGTTCTTCAAAATGCAGTCATTGCCTCGGTCAGCCTACATAAAACTGGGTTTGATTTCATCTCCGTTGTCTGTGTGTCTCAGTGTTAACTCCCCTCCTCAGTTTTGCTCTCTGGTTTCTTGTCCAAAGTTTTTTCAACCTTGAGAGCACACTCTCGCTCAAGGTGCCTCTTTTCCTTCTTTAGGCTTTACCTTTTGTCATTGGTCTCTGTGCTACTGTTTTGTCAGCCTGCTTCCTTCTTTTCTAGCCTCTCAGTATTCCTTATGTCATTGGTCTCCCGTGTCATTGGCCTCTCCTACAAGTTTTGATTGTTTTATTAAAAACCTCATCGTCCTACCCATACATACTGCATTGTAAAGGCTTGCTTGTGACCTGTAGGAAATAGAGATGAATTTGATTTATCCTTTTTCTCTGCCTTCAGTCTTTGTTTCTGTTCTGTCCTTTGACAATAGGTAATTACAGGTTTTTGTGCATAAACTCATTATGTGCAATGCTTAGTGCCTCAGCACTCATACTGCAATTTGGAAAAATTCCACTATTTGGTATCCAAATAAAAGAAGTTACAATTTTTTTTTTTTAAAAAAAAAGTAGTCAAAGACTTTCTGAGATAGCTTGTAATTTAAGTGGCAGTAATGTATTTATTTTCATTACACTACTTGGAAGGTTCCAAGTAAGAACATCACAATGAGATGACTTTGGAAATTACTGCATATAGCAGAAGGTCTGTCCAGTACTGCGTGAATAAACAAATTGTGCTAAGTTAATGAGTACGTGTACTACAAAATGAATAAGCAAAGTAAGTTCCACTACTATGCTGAATAAGCACTCTCCTTCATTATAGGTCCTATTTTTAACTTCTTGATTTCTCTCGGTCTTATCTGTGGCTCAGTCACACAAAACCGTAAGATTTTTTGTGAAACTGGGCTGAAAATACTCATTGGCTATTTAACAAGATCAAGAGTCAGTCCTCTTCCTGACTTCTCAAGTAGTCTCATAAATCTTGGAATTTTCTGGATAGCAAAGGGAGCTATCTAATCACAAAGAAAATGCCTTCCTTTCCCCAGGAAGGATGTGTGTGTCTCAAGAAGTGTTCAACCTGGCCCTGAAGTTCTGACACCAACTGCAACAGCTCCCTCTCATGAACTCTGACCAGGATTGTGCCTTGCTGAGCATGGTCTGCTAAGAAAATAATTTCTCTGTTCCTTAGATTTGCATGTCAGAGAGAGATACCCTAGTTCCTCTGCTAACTGCTACAGTGCAAATATTCAATCCTGCCTTCACTTCATAAGAAATTTATCTTGATATTTAATAAGCAAATATTCATGTCATTTCAGTTTAAAATTTGGGCCTATTGCAGTGGTCAAGAGTTATGCTAGGTAATATATAAAGCTGTCAGGAGAAGTTCACTTTGCTTTTCTGTGACTGTTCTACAGAGGTAGAAAGGGACTGTTTGTTTTAACTTGGAGATAAGAGGGGATAGAGATTCCAGTTTCCAAGGCACTGGCAGGGGACATGTGTACAATAGACAAGCTGAGAAAGATGCATTATGAGAAAAACTATTTGTTCTTTTTTCCAAGTAGCTTTCATAACTGTGAGTGTTGGGCCATAATTTACTGTGCACATAGGCTCTTCTGCAAATGCCTAGATATTTTGCATTCTTTAAAGTCCACTTGCACGGTCAAATATGGGATTTGTATGCAAAACTTGAACATCATTTTTTCCTAGAGTTTCACAGTCAAACTGTCACATTCTTACTACATACTTAATTTGTGCTTCTGTATGTTATTATAAAAAAGATACGGTATTTCAGAATATCTCTAGCCAATACATTTACATCAGAATAAAGTAAGGGTGACAGATAAGTCTTCTTCACTGATCCTCTTTCAAGAGTTGAAATAAACAAGATATCAGAGCCTGTGGAAAACTGCAATTCAGATATTGTCCATTTTGGAGGAGATGATACATGGTAGTTTTTGCCATACAAGAGAGCACAGGGGTTTGTCATTCATCATTCACTGTTCTAAACCTGCACAGAGTGCCAAACTGTTTCTCAGTTTTCTGAGTTAGTCTGTTGAGACACGAGGTAGCTGTAATGGATGCAGCCCAGATATGGTGACAGACAGAATCTTAAATGGTGTATTTGAGGTAATCATTCATGTTCATGTCTCAGCTGAAATGCTTAAAGTAAGAACCACAGAAATCGTAGAATCATATAGTCATAGGATGGGTTTATGTGGAAGGGACCTTCAAACTTTACTGTGTGGGCAGGGGCACCTTCCACTACACCAGGTTGCTCAAAACCACATCCAATCTGGAACTGAAGACTTCCAGGGATTAGGCATCCACAACCCTCCTTTGTAACCTGTTCCAGCATCTCATCACTATCACACTAAAGAATTTCTTCCTAGTGTCTAGTCTAAATCTACCCTTCTCCATATTAGAACCATTACCACTTGCCCAGTAGCTACATGCCCCAGCTTTTGCTGTAAAGAGCAGTGCCCCCTCAGGCACTGGTGGGGAGGTCTCCGCAGAGCTGTCTCCTCTCCAGGCTGAACAGATCCAGCTCTCTCTGTCTGTCTTTATAGGAGAGATGCTCCAGCCCTCTGATCATCTCTGTGGCCCTCCTCTGCATTTATTCCAGGAGGTTCATGTCCTTCCTGTGCTGGGGGCTCCAGACCTGGACACAGGACTCCAGGTCTCATAGTAGCAGAGGAGAATCATTTCCTTTGACATGATGGACACTTTTTTTGATGTAGCCTAAAACCAGGACACCAGGATACAGCTGGCCTTTGGCTCTGCAAATGTGTTGAACTTCTCACCATCCAGCATCTTGAAATTGCCATACAGGAGCAGCATAGTGCTTTGAAATTAAAAATAAAGTACTTAAAATCCAACGTAGAATTTCAGGGGAAGAGTTTTCAGTCCCTTAAGAAATAACTACAGACTATTTGCTTGTTGTATAACACGTGAACTTTCACTAGTAGATGGCTAAGGCCTATTCCAGGCCTTATTTAACACAAATACGCTTTGTTTTCATTTCCACTTTAATGATAAATACTGGCCTAAATCTTTCTAAACTGTTGGCCTCCCTGACACTCCCAGATCTTGTTTCTACCAGCAAATTTCTGCTTTGAAGAAACTGTATTTGAAACATACTGTCCTATTGTTTCCTCTCTCTGCATTACTGTTACATATGTGGTGAAACTGCTGGTTTCAAGTTAGCTAATTTTCCACTTTCAAAGACAGTTTGTGTGTTTTGAATAATTAAATACTTAGCCATTTAACCCACAATACTTCTTCTGCTTCCAGCTTTGCTTGAGAGAAAGGGTGCTTCCTTTTACACCATGAAGATAAAAAAACATCTAATGAGAATAGTGAGTTGTTCAATTTTCCACTTCATAGTTTTCTTAAGTAGTTTTCTTTTATAAGGTGTGTTGATAAAATATTAGGTTTGGTACACTGTCTGCACTGTTGATACTGTTTTTTGAAACTGTCCTTCATTGGTTTTATTACTCAGTTGTAATTACTTAGTAATGCAACTGCTACATGTAGCCGGCAGATTTTTATTATTACTAATATTTTTAGAGTATTTTTTGTATCATCTTCTCCACCCAAAGTAGTTAGTAGGGGGGTTTTGATAGTAAATTTGTAGTTTATAAAAGCTAAGCTATTCTGTTCGCATATAATAATGGGAAATATTTAAATTCTTTTTGCAAATATTGCCAGATGGATGAAGCTAATTAATCTAATTAGAAGCTGTGTGCCAGACTTACAACAGCTTAAGTATTAAAGGTACATGCCCCATAGCATTTGCAAAATTGTAGGACAATTGACAGTTTCCAAACAGAAAATATGCTGTCCAACCTGCTTAGGAGTCCGTTACCTTCCTGCTAAGTCTAAAAACATTTAGAAAATATATTCATGTACCCCACAAGATCGTATTTCTGTCATTGCTTACTATATTAGTGTGTAGACTGGTCACAAACATGACAGAATTTCCTGATGAACACATTATGTGTGTTTTTGACAGGCTTGATTCTGTCAATACTTCTTCCATTGCTAAACATCCTAATTCACCATATTTCACTTCTCAGCTTCTCACACTGGCATTTAAATAAAGATGCAAGTGCAGGAAAGTTATGTCTGTTTCATTCTCTCAACACTATTTTTTCTATTAAAAATTAAATCACTTCCAGGCTGAGATTAATCTCTCCTCATTTTTAGGTCCCTACATCTCCTCGGGTATTTATGGTCCCTTTACTGTCAGTGGAGTCCAGGAGATGATGCATTTAACCATATGTTTATTAGATGATGAGATGACATGTCTGTTAGAAGATGAGAAGAGTCTTAGATAGTTCTGACTGCTTAGGCAGACCTCCCACCAACTATCATCATCATCATCATGGCTTGGCTTCACCAATGAAGATTTCAGATGGTCTCTCCCCACACCTTCTGCAAGTGCACTGATGGCTGATGAGGCCAGTGGGGGACAGACAGTGTGATTGCAGAAGGCACAGCAGTAAGTCTCCTGTGAGGGGAGAGCAAAGGCACAGCTCTTTCTGCTGTGCCTTTTCTCCTCCAGACTGATTCTATGTGTGTTCTCAAAGAAGGCAGCAGCGTTGTGGATGGTGTTGTCTCCATGTCTTCCGACTGGAGACAAGAGTGGACCACTGAAGGCAGTCAGTATGGCCAAAGCTGAGGGATTGTTTCAGGGAGTCCTTTGGGGCTCCTCTGTTGTGGCAGCCAGTGGCAAGTTCACCATAGAGCACAATCTTAGAGAGGTGGTGATCCTCCATCCTGGAGACGTGTCTTGCCCAGCACAGCTGTGTCCTCAATAGGATGGCCTCCATACTGGTGACCCCTGCCTGGTCATGGGGTCAGTCCAGTGGATGTTTAGGATTGTACAGAGATAGTGCTGATGGAAGTGCTTGAGGAGTCACAGGTCGTGGTCATAGATGACCCATGATTCAGACCCATATAAAAGAGTAGACAGTACAATGGCTCTGTAGACACTAATCTTTGTACTTTTCTTCAGGTCTTTATTGCTCCAGACTCTTTTATGAAGTCTTCTGAATGCACCGTATGCCTTTGCTAATCTATTTGCTCTCTTTCTGTCAATCTTGGCATCTGAGGAAATAATGCATCCCAGATATCTAAATTGCTGGACTGACTTAAGCTCTGATTCACCTATGGTGATGTGGGGATGATGGAAGTCTTTCTGTGGTGCAGGCTGGTAGAGAAATTCTGCCTTCTTCAAGCTGACTTCCAGCCCAAAAAGATCTGCAGCCTCTGCAAAGTAGGATGTTATATGATACACAGCTGCTTCTGTGAGCAACAAGGGCAGCATCATCAGCAAAAAGCAACTCTGGGGCATGGTGATTTAGAGTCTTGGTGTGGGCCTTCAGTTCCCTGAGGTTGAATAGGCTCCCATCAGTACAATATTGGATGTAAATGCCATTTTCTTCATTGAGGTCTACCATGGCCCTTTGGAGCATTGTGCTGAAGAAGATTGTGAATAGAGTGGGTGTGAGAACACAGCCTTGTTTCACACCTTTGATTATTGGGAAGGATTTGGAGAGTGTATCGCCAGATCTGACTTGGCCCTGTTGATCCTCATGTAGCAGGACCATGCAGAAGAAGTCAAATTCTACACTAACCTGTGCCACCTCACCCAAAAGGTTCCTGCAGGTGATACAATCATAATCCTTGGTGACTTCAATGCCAGAGTAGGAAAGAACTATGGATCCTGGAAAGGCGTACTAGGCAAGCATGATGCTGGAAACTGTAATGACAATGGACGTTGCAGCTAGAGTTTTGTGCTGAGCAGCAGCTCACCATCACCAACACTATCTTCCAACAGAAAGACAGCCTGAAGACAACCTGGATGCATCCTCGATCCAAGTGCTGGCACCTCAGTGACTGTGTCTTAGTGTGCCAGAGAAATGTTGGCAGTGTCCGTCATACCTGAGCTATGCCCCGTGAAGAATGTCATACAGAACACCACCTTGTGTGATGCAAACTTAGCCTCTACTTTAAGCGCAAAACCAAGAGGGGTGGCGTCCGAAGGAGGAGGCTCAAAGTTAATGATCTTCAAAAAGATAAAGTGAGAAACAGCTTCCAGGTAAACCTTCAAGCTGGACTTTTCGATCATTCCACAGATCCCTCTCCTGAAGTGCTTTGGCAACACATGAAAAATAGCATCCTGCAGTCCTCTGAAGAATCCCTAGGGTTCTCCTCAAAGAAAAACAAAGATTGGTTTGATGAAAACAATCAAGAGATCCAAGAATTGTTGACACTTACCAAGCACACCTTGCTCAGCCATTTTGCCATGTAAGAAAAGCAGCTTTTTGTCTTGCATGTAGTAAACTTCAACAGAAACTTCAAGACATCCAGAACAAGTGGTAGATCAACCTGGCAGAAAAGACTGAACCATGTGCAGTTACAGGTGACTACAGAGGGCTCCATGAAGTGCTGAAAGCAGTGTATGGACCCACACACCAGGTCCAAAGCCCCCTACTTGGTGCAGATGACCAAATGCTTCTCACAGGTAAATCCTCCATCCTGAACCAATGGTCTGAACATTTTCAGACTCTCTTCAGTGTCTGCCATGTAGTTCAAGGCTCAGCAGTTCAGCACATTACACAACAACCAGTGAAAACCAAATTGGACATAGCCCCTACTTTGGGAGAGACTCTTAAGGCCATACAGCAACTGAAAACTGGCAAGGCAGGTGGAGTCCCACCAACTATAATGGGATCTTAAAACTTTTTACATGAGGACACAGTGTTAGCAAAAGTGAATCCCACTGAAAGTAAAAAAGTTTTCTTTTATTAGAAGATACTGAAAAAAACAGCTTCAAGTCAATGTTAGCTGGTGCCTGTCAGATATTTTGTGTGGTTTGTTGCTGTTTTCAGGACTATTTAAAAGATTTTGCAAGACTTTTCCGTCTTGAAAGGTACTCTTATATTGATAAGGTGTATTAGAAATGAAGCACAAAAATATACCTTTTCTTAAGGTTAAATATTCACAACCATAGCTTCCAAAATAAAAAAAAAAAAAAAGAAAAAAAAAAAGAAAAATAGAAAGAACGAATAGAAATAGGTAAATGCTGGCTTCCTTAAAAGTACAAATAAAAACATCCCTCCTGCAACATGTATCAAGACTACATCAGTTATAGCAGTCATTTCTGAAGTGCTGAAAATCGTTGGTTTTTAGGCTAGAAAACTGATTTTGGTAGAATGAAGGTCAGCTACCCATAATAAAGAAAGTCATACAACAGGGATTTGTGAAGCAGTTTTGATCAGAAGAAAACACTTCATTTCCCTGGGTGTTTTCTTGAGCCCTATTGTATACAGACAGATCAGATCACACACCAAGAAGCACTGTGCTGAACTATTAAATTTTAATCCCCTCTATAAGTTGTTACAAAAAAGCTCATATGTATTTTACATAAGGAACAAAATATACAAGAAAGCAAATTAAAACCAGACTCAAATAAAGACTGTTTTTGACTAAGCTGAGGGCGATAGTTTTTCTACCATTTCCTGGACTGACAAGAGTTTAAGGATTGGATTCTATTATCTGCTTATTACTCTGCAAAGGAAGACTGTTATATTGCAAATACCTTACATACCCCTGTTAAATTATCAGTTTCATAGCTTTCATTCACACAGACAAGGAGAAAACTATGTTTACACTGGAAGAGAAACACATGTTCGGTTTAATTTCTGCAAAAACTTTTAACCTGTTCATCATCAGTACTGTTTTTGCAGCTAACAGTAAAGGTAGACAATTTTTACCCAAAAAAACTGTAAACAGACATCAGTGAAAAAGTAAGCAAAGGAAAATCCAAAGGAAACATGTTCATGACTGCAGTACACAAGAGAATAAAAGTGTGCAGTTCTTTGTAAACTTCTGTACTGCCACATTTTTCAAAAACTTCATAGTTCAAAGACTAGAGCTACTGTTTGTGCTTAGAAGCACTAAACTTGCTGTTTCTGAGCACAGAACCTTACAAGTTAGTTTCCACTAATAATCTTTCACATCTTTTCTAGCCAGTCAGCTACCAATCAGTGTAAAAGCTTTCTCACTGTCCTTTTATGGCACAATTCTTTTTGAAGGTTTCATCAAAATCCTGCTCAAAACCATTCTGAAGACCCAAATACAGCATATCAAACATAGTATATCAGTGTATCCCAAAACACTTTTAAAGAACTTCTGCTGATTCTTCCCTTTACATTGGATTAAGCACTGCATCTTATAATTCTCTTTTTTACAGTGTCTAGAACTTGACCAGGAAAGCTTTTTTTTTTTTTAGTTTTTAACTCTTCTCTGAAGTAATTTTAAGAAATTCCTTTCACAATTGCCACTTCCTATTCCCTCCTATTCCAATCCCTAAGTTAAGTGCTTAATACAGTCACATTAAAACAGCTTCTGAGTAACTAAATGGACACTAGGTGGTTCTTTCATCCTGGTACTGATAACTACATCTTTTATGATTAATTAATAAAAAATAATTTTATTTAAATTAAAAATTACATCTCAGAGATTACCTTATTAACAGTGGTTCAGATACAGAACTCAGGTGATGCTTTTCCACAGTAACACCAAAATAAATAATTTGTTTTTTTTCTTTGCTACTATTTTTCATTTCACATGTTTAGCTCCACCAGCCCTTCACACTCAGAGTCCTTCTTTACAATTAATTTTAAAAGGGGCTTTAGTCTTACCAAATTGTTCCTCAAAATTTGTCTATCTTTTCTCTGTTATTACCCTTTTTTTTTTAGAAGCCAATTCATTAGAATGCTTCTATCTTTCCCTTTTCTATTCATCTATCGTCTATCTTGGCCACTCTTACTAAGTATCTTTTTATCATTATATCCTCAACCACATCCTGTTCACTGGCCAGGATGAAAGCAAATTTATCTTTAGTTTCTGACTATATTGATTTCCAGGAAATAATAATTTCTGCTGTCTAAATACATTTCTTTTCATGCTATAAAAGCAACAACTTCATGAAGACTGAAGTATCCCTTCCTGCTACATTTTCTGCTGTCATTCAGGATGTTACCGTATTGGCCAGCATTCAGTAGACTGTTAGTACTGTTCCACATAAAAGTGGTGTGGGTTTTTTCATATATTCTGTAGTCCCTATTGATGCTTTCAACTTTTGTGTTATTTGTATCTAAATTTTTCTTCACTGTAGTAGGTCAGAAAGTGACACAAGAAGTGTCATTCCTTAGCTGATACACTCTCTCAATCCCATATTGTCTAATATTTTTTCTTTCATTCTTCCTCAACTGCTAATTATATCAGTAGCTCATTTAAAACAAAACATTATTGTATACCAGCCTTCTTAGCTGATTTTATTCCAGAACTTTTGTACTCAGTCTTGATTTTCTTGCTTGCTTTTTGGTGCATGGAAGAACAGGACTTTGCTCATAGAAGCTACTCTTCATCACTTTCCAACTATTTTTTTTTTAAGATCTGCCCTCTATTTTTTTGATAATTGAGAACTCTCATATCTTCATCTCTACAGAATGTGTCATCCCAAACTGCCTTCTGTTCTTTCCTTTTCCATCTTCCATCTCACAATCCTCAGTTCAAATAACTTTGCTATCAATTTTTCAACCGTCACAGTCACTTCCATTTTAGTTTAGATGGAACTAGGAAGAAAAGCCATTCCTTCTTTAATGTCTCAAGCTATACTTGCAATTTGTAATCAGTATAAGCCCCTCTTCTGTGCATTGTTTTCTCAACTATTCATCAATGCCTCTCTGGCTGTATGTTTTGAAAGCATTTCAGGCAATCCTCCTATTAAGTTCAATAGTCTATCACAGCTTCAATCCTTATCCCACTAGCACTCATACAGGCCATGACAAATGTGCCTACACAACCCTGTGCTTGATGTCTTGTGCAGGCTGCTACCTCTGCTCCAGCAACCATGTAGCCAGACTGTCCGTGGGACGTCTGATTGTATTGCCACACATCCTTAGTGTAACGACACCAAGTGTGTATATGTTTAGCAAGAGAAATCTCCCCTCTCCCAAGGCCACCAACCACTGTAGGCCACATCCTGCTCTTGGAATCCCTCTCAATAAAGTCGTATTTCAAAATCAAGAAAATGAAAAGCTTTTGCTTGATGTGGAATCCTCTCTGGCTTGAATAGGATAATCATAAAATCCCTGAGTCACCCATAAAACCTTCTTGGCAATGATCATTATTCTATAATTCCAAAGAGACTAAAAAATAGAAGCTTTTTAAAATTTCTGTCGGGAAGTAGATAGATGCAACACCAAAATAATAAGACAGACTTGACAAGTATAATACCTTTCATAAGATTTTTGAAAAAGCTAAGATGACATTTTGACATAACAGCTAGGAGTACTTGCAGTTTTTCAATAGTCCTCTCACTGTCCATCTTCACTGTGCAGCATTTAAGATGCTGACAGCAGGATATGCTGTCACCCACAAAAATGTCATGTCTATACCCTTTGCGCTTAGACATACCAAAATGAATAGTTTGTGACATTTGGTGATGTCTGTTTTAAGATACTCCTTATCACTCTCCTTCTCTCTATGAAGGACACTATGAGTGGTGTGGAAAATGGTCCTTAGCTGACTCATGACCATTATCACTCTGAATTACACCGGTGCGTGGTCACTGTCACCCAGGCTGCCTCTAGTCTTGAGATCTCTGATGAGCTCACCTGCACTGGTGAGCAATAGATCCAGTATTGCATCCCCTGGACTAGGAGTGTCTATTTTTTATCTGAGAAAATTATTGAGGTATTCCAGGAGCCTCCTGGGTTGCCTACAGCTTGCTGTATTACTTTTCTGCAGGTGTTGGGGTGGTTGAAGTCCCCCAGCAGGATGAGAGCCTGTGACCTTGATGCCTCCTGTGGCTGGGGTAAGCATGATTTATCGGTGCTTCAGTTGTCCAGTCTGAGGTTAAAATAGAACATCTGGCAGTTACATATGGGTAATACAATATCCAGATACATCAAGGGCCTGTCAGAATGTGGATGGAGACTTGGACAGCATCAGTGTTCAATACAAATCATACACTCTTCTTACATGAGCATACCTGTAAGCTATATTATGAAATAATTCAGCTGAAGCTTTTTAAATTTCAGAATGGGGAAGAAAGAAGTTACAGTTAGTTTAAATCTCCAGATACCTACAACAATTTTCTTTTTCACCAGAAATTTCCATCAAGCTACCATATGGTAAGTTTTCCTTACAAAAAAATATTTTCAACAATATTTACAGCTCATGCAAAATTGTAGAGGCAGGAACTGCACAGTGTATGCTGTTGCACAGTGTACGCTACAGCTCTGCTGAATTGAAGAAAGCAATTATTTCTAGTGAGGAGGTATTAGAGCTAGACAGATAGAGATAAAGGCAAGGAGAGCTCTGTTATGCTTGCATTTCACCATCTAAGCTTTGAGTAACAGGTTATGTAAAGTTATGTATACTTCAGAGCAAGATAAGATTCTGACAGTATTTGGAAATGTCATTGCTATTCAGAGAAAGGGAAGTCTTAATTTTTAAGTAGAAATAACACAAGGCACTTAAACAATGAGCCAAATTATCAGCTGGAATCAGTATAATTTTCTCATTTATACCCTTGTCAATCTGCCTTTGATTTCACTTACTGGTTAGTCTGATAAAGATGCATAATAAAACCATCTGCTGTTTATTTGGGGGCTGGGGGAAGGGAGTAGGCATGTCACCTTTAAAGCCACTTCTATCTGAGAAACAAGAGCAAATGACAGATCTATCACTAAATGAGAAAGGATGGGAGCAGGGATTCAGAGAGAACCTGAAGAAATTAAATGGAAAGAAAAAGCATAATGTGTCATGCAGCAACTGAGAAAGGAAGGGTAAGCCTTTTTTTCCAAAGGCTCATAGATTTGATTAAAATATTTTCCAAATAATGTGGTGCATAATAATTACCCACAAAGACATTGTCAGTAAAGAGCAGTACCAGGTATAAAATCAGTGCTCTGTAGTCAGGGTTTCTTGGATATTTCAGTTCACACAAGCATCAATCGTTTCTCCAGTTTATGTATCCTAAGGTTAAATCTTACAGCTTTTTTTACCTCAAGACACAGCATGAAAAAGAAATATATGGCCTTTTCTCCCATCATAATTTTGTCTCATTAAAGGACCAAATAAGGACCTCAAGATCTATCCAGATACACGAAGGGTGTGTAGCTGCAAGGCTTGGTATTATTTATCAGCAATGGCATATCTAAGGCCAGCTGTATTCACTTACCATTTTATCACTTTAACTCGGGTGTTCTGTCAATTTGGGTGCAAGTAAATGAGTTTAAGTTAGAGTATTTGTTCCTTTTCTGTCTTTTGAAGGCTAGGCTGGTGTTTGTGTTGTGTTTGGTTTGTTTCTGTAACATTTGGGAATAGAAAGATGTTGCAGCACAGACTGGTTATGCTAACTTCAGTGTCTGCACAAACTCTTCCCAAGACAGATAGCAAAATAGCTGAATGGAGTAACTCATTGGTGCTGCTGCAGTCTCACTAACAGCATTTTCTGCAACAAAGAAGCCTGTGATTCCATCCCATATCTAACCCCATTTTTACATTATCAAAATGAATGTACAGAAGCATATCTTGGTGACAAGTGTATCTGCAATGTTGGAACAATAGCTGTGAGAGTAAATGTTAGAGCAGAATTGCTATGCTACAAATAATCAATTCCCTTCTTCTTGGCAGACTCAAAACATAGATATTAATTTAAAAAGTATGCAAGGTCTGCTGATGAGTTCCAGTTTGCTGGAAAATTGGTTAAGTGATGAGATTGTAGCATGAGATACTGCTGCATTTGTAGCAGTTTTACAAAATTTCTTTATTTTTCAGTCTACCCCTTTTTCTGTGTTGGGTAATTGCAATAGTGTAAAAGTTTGTGTTTCCCCAGGCCATGGGATGCAGAGTATTATGGCTGTTACAAAATTGCTCCAAGATCCATTAAACTAAGTCAACTGATTTATGGGCATTAAGGAATGCACAAAGCTACAAAGCAGAGATCTGTGGGTTTGTCTTGGGCACTTGTCTGGTACGTATTATGATAGCTTCAAGACTGCACGTATTTTTAAAATATATAGTAAAGTTGCCATTTTGAGATTGTGTATTGTTTTGAAGAGAACCTATACAGAGAAAGAAGTAAGAAGCTATGCCTGCACTGCCCTTAAGGAGTTCAATGGATTCCCAGATCTAGGTCCCTATTCCATATTCTTCCTATGTATAAGCCTAGCAAAACAAAGTAAAAAAGACAATTGCAATACAAGCCTAATATATAGTATTATATATATTATGAAATATATGCTATATATTATAATATACTGCATATATTATAATATAGAAGACCTAATATAAGCCTAACAGTACAAGACAAAAGTAGTCTACTGACTCCACAGAAACTGTTCAAAAGGACTTGCTGTAAGCACTTGTCAACCTGAATACTTCAGCTTTTGTTTCTCTGCTCCCCCCACACCTCAGTCCAGAGCTGTTTTACACCAGTGCCTGATCTCAGTTCACACCCCCATGGTGACAAAGTGAGTGAAGAGCACGGACTTAAACAAAGCCTGGGAGGACTACATTATTACTGATTCCAGATTTACAGGTTGTGAGTTTTAATTATGAGATGAAGTTCATTCTGTTTCTTTTTATTCCCTTCACACAGAACACAGGGAGGAATCCTGTTTCCTCGAGAAGACAGAAATGGCACATACAGCTGTGGTAATGCCAGACAGAGCTGTAATGTGTTTCACTGTGCTTGCTGTCCTTTAGCAGACCATGATGCTTGCAATACATTTCAGTTGTTTAAGAGCTTCTGCTCAGAGCTCAGATTGATATGAATAATGTGGCTCCACATGTCCCTGCTGATCATATCTTCCAGCGTTTTCTTTACTGGTGGTTTGTACTTCTAAGAACCAGCACCTGCCAACAAGGGAAGTGAGATTAATATCACTAATTGAAGTTTCTCCAGGGTGGGCATTTCAGCAATAGAATTTTTTTGATTGTCTGCACCCTGTCACAAATGGTGAGAGATTTGCAAGAAATATTGCTAACTTTAGGCACTTTAGACACACGTTTATCACTAACTCATTGTGGAGAAGGAACTGTTGGTTAAGAACCACTTGTAAGGAGCTTCTGTCCAGGGGTGCTCCAGAAAACAGAGCACTCTCTTAAGTTATAGACCAGAAGGATGTTAACTACTTTTCTCTACTGCTAATGAGGTGTGTTCTCACTGGTCTTTGTTCTCCTTGCTCTGTGTTACCCTCCACATGTGGTGCCTCACTACCAGTCCTGCAGCTACCTCTGCCTCCCCAGAAGTGTCATGCCGTTCCAGAGCATCCTCGATACAGAGTCAGGCATATGATTTGGTATAGTATGACCCTTATAGATGGTTTCTATAGTATGAACACTTCTATGTGTGATGTTATCATGCATAGTCATCTTATTTTGATAAAACCTTTCCTTTAGTTTTCTTCTCATCTGGCCAAACTGTCAAAGCAAGGGATGTGAGCACTTGTTACTCTTTATCCTGTACAGTTTATTTGAGATATCTTTCTTGCTCCTGACTTAGAGTGGGCACATAAATACTATTTTCTGTTCATTCTTGTACAAATGCCATGCTGCAGTCTTAAAGATGTTCTAGGTGAGATATGATTTATTAGCATATATCTGAATTACAGCATCACTTTCAAGACCAAGTAAAGATACTTCTGAGCCAGGAGCTGTGGGTTTTTTAATTTCTCTAATTAATTACAGCCAGTTCCATTTCTCTAAATGTTTTTCATAAGGGCAGCACTGCCATCCAATAAGGAAAGTATTTGCTTTTAGAGAGTCAGGGAATTGTTCTTTAATTGCAAACGGCTGTTAATAGTTTCTTTTTCATATTACAAAATGTTCACTTTTTTGGCTCCTTGATGTGTAGGATGTTACTTATCAAGCAACTGAATTCTATAGTTGGATTCTGAATTCTAGAATTATAGCTAGAGTAAAAATACCTCTTTTCCTTTGCTAGCTCTAGCTATTCCAGTAATTGTTACCTTATTGCAGCGATGTATTGTTTTAAAGCAAATGTTAAATTCACAGAAATCACTCTGTGCATTTAATTCTTAGCATAGCATTTATATCTAGCTTTCAAAGCTGTCATTGCACAATATTTGGAGGTGGTTTTTATCCCTTCAGCGTTACCCAGATAACATCTGGGCCTAACCTGACCTATGGTCAGCTTTCTCCTACAACAACTCATGAGAATCTGGTGAGTAAAGTTGCATTTCTTTGTTGGAATTACAAAGTCCCACAAAAAGGAGGAGTTATTTCCTTTCTATAGTGTGATTAAAAAAGCAAATAAATCAGAAATTCCCATTTAAGAGCAGTAGGACCATGAAATGGGATGCTAGTGGAAATGCTGCTTAATTTTGAAGGACTTTTTCATGTATTTCATATACATACTTTTTAAATTTTTTGTCTCTTTAGTATACTGGGGAAAAAAATATACCCATAAAGCTATGGACTAAGATCTATTCATTTAATTTCTCCCACAGCGATATATATCTGAAAGGGTGAGAATCATATTTCTGATTAGCGAAAGAACTCACATTGGTTAATGTGGATCTGGAACATCTCTAGAGCAGCTATCATAAGGTTATTTTGAATATAAGTTGTGAACTTTCATTGTTAACCAGCTCCTGTGTAAAATTGTTAATACTTAGAGATACAGACCCAGAAAGCAGAGCCATGTGTAACAAAATGAAGATAGTTGGAAGGAGCTCAGTTCCTTCTTAACATCTATTAGAAAAAGAGGAATCAAGCAAGCATTTTTTACTTTGGGAGAAGATGAGTATTTTACAATGCATAATATTGAGAGGGAAAATACACATGATGGAATATTTGTGTTAAATGTCACTGCCCAATGAAGGGCATGGTCAGTGCACTGGGACATTCAGTGATTTAGAAACAGCTAGAGAGAATCTTTTAGTGAGGTCAGAGAATAGCTGTACTTCAAGGATATGGAAGTGAAAAAAGCAGAGGCCATTGAAGCTTGATTTTTCTACACAGTGTTGTGAGCAGCATCGGCCATAGGCAGACAGATTTCAGAAGAACTTGCCCATAGACATCTGATGAGTGGTGTTCATTAGAGTAGGGCCCAAATACATGACCATAAAAACACCACAATTAAATACGAAATATTTTTAAAAATCAGGATTCAGGTAGGTTAAATTCTTAGATCAGCAAATTTCCTGAAAGTGAATTCAAGGAAAAGAGATTTGAAAGATGGCACAGTCTCTTTTTTGCTGCAGTTCCAGCACCACAGCTGTAGTTCCAGTTGAGTTGGTTCCTCCATTTACAGCCCAAATATTTTTAGTTTTATTATCCGAGCTGTTTCATACAAGAGCAGGTTGAAAGTGAATATATGGATGCTAGTGAAACAGAATGTGTAAAGTTAATCCTTTCTAAAATTACAGAGCAGTAATATATAGGAGGAATGTGGTTTTACATAATAGGGAAATTAATTCTTTTTATTAGCTTCAGATGAAAACATCTTGTGTCATAATACATATTTTTTGTAATAAGAAAATAACATTTTAATGTCTTGAATAAGGAATGAAACATTACATTCTGTCTGGACAAAGGCTTCTGTCATAATCCTAGTAATTTATTGTGAATTTAAGTACATCTTGGTTTTGGAACAGTAAACTCAGATGTTAGTGTTCTGACATGTACAGACCATTGCTGAAACAAATTATTGTTTATGAGACCAATCAATATTAAAAAAAAAAAAAAAAAAAAGCACTATTATCTAATTACAACTTATCCAATATTTTAAATTTATATTTTAAGTGTGTTTCTCTAAGGAGATGGAAACCACTGGTATGTATCTGGGACAATTCAATAAGGACTCTTTCCTGACTAAAGACTGAAGCCAGTGAAGTAAAATACTAGTAGAGCACTGACAGATCCAGTCACAACTGCAGTTTCATGCAGAAGGGCATGTGAAGGTGGAGAGTCAAAGCTGATGCTCTGAGAACCATGTTTTGACAACATGAGCCTGGTTGCATATCTCTTGTGTTTAGGCAAAGGGACAGCTGAGCACAAAACCTCTTTCTATGCCCTGACATTTGGTCCCTGATCTCTCCCTGCTGCCTCGCCTCCACTGCCAGCCCTGGACCAGGGAATCCACACCCACAAGGTGCTTGCTCTGAGTCCTTTTAGCAATGGAGCTTGTAGCCAGAAAATACCCTGGCTCCTTTGCTCCTTTCTAAACACTGCATTGAGTTTATCATGTCACATATCAGGAGAAGCAGTAAAAAAACCCTAAATATTTTCTTTTACAGTGGCTAGTTGTGCATCTGCTGATATTGGCTTGATGTTGAAAAAGTTGCCAAGGGAGATGAAGCAGTCTGCCTCTGCCTGCTCCTTATTAATACTTGCAATTGCTGCATATGGCATAAAGCTGCTGAGCCAGAGAGCTTAGGGAAAACACAGTGTGCTAACAGCAAGCTCCAGAACAGAAAGTATTCTGGGGTAATTATTCAGCATAGGCTTTAAGAGTACATGCAATGTGAAGGGAGCATCTTAAGGGTACCCTGCACCTCTTGGTCGTTGGGATAGAATAGAATTGGCTGGGTTGGAAGGGACCTCAGAGATCATCGAGTCCAACCCTTGAACCACCGTTGCAGTTGCTAGACCATGGCACTGAGTGCCACATCCAGGCTCTTTTTAAATATCTCCAGGGAAGGAGAATCCACTACTTCAGTGGGCAGATAATGGAGTCCTCCTCAGTCCTTTTGAGAGACCCAGAGATATTGCTTGCACCCTGAGGAGGCTTCTGTGAGTATTGTCTCTTTCCTCCATCCTTCCCTGCCCTGCTCATCTCTCCAGGTGTGTTTACCTCCCTGCTCCTCTGTCATTCCTCCTATTGGTGCTTGGAGGCACAGCCTTCAGGGCTACACAGGAGTGGTGAGGTAGGTTTAAAAAAAAAACTAATTACACAAGGGTCTGGATACCTCTTCCGGCTCCGGTGGAAGAGGCGATGCAAGAAAGAGAAGGACCTGAAATGCCCCTTCCCAAAACCTCCAGAGCTGGAGCCCTCAGACTAGGTGAGGCCAGGGAAGCTGTCCTGCCCTTGGACAACCCTAATAGAAGCAATTTCCACCCTAAGAATTGTATCTCACTCATCACAGAAGGCCTTGCAAGAGCTTGACAGTCGTTTTTCACCCTGTTTTCAGGAGCCAGCTGCACACAGCTGTGCTGTGTCTGTAGTTACATGGTCTGAAAGCCCTGCTGCAACCTGCCATGGGGATAAAAGGTGTTTTCACCCTTGTTACAGACTTGAGTCCCCTTTCTCACCCTCTGACAGAGCCACTTCTCCAAACCTGGCTCACCCACCCACAGAAGGGCTGGGAGGGAGCTGCCAGTGCAGTGCTGGTGTGCACACCCACGGGGACTGTGTGGGGCACCAGTGCCAGGCTGCTGGAGGAGCAATGTCTAGCAGTGAAGTGGAGAAGGGCAGGTAGAATGTGACTTTCCTGTGGTGGTGTAAGCTCAGGATGTGCCAGTAAGACTGATGAGAGGAGGCACCCACATCCCAAAGGGAGGCACAAAAGTCACAGCTGAGGCAAGAGATCACAGATTCACAGAATGTCATGTTGGAAGGGACCTCAAGGATCATCTGGTACAGCCCTTCTAATATAATTGTTTATGTGACATGTCTCAGCACCCAGTTGTGCTGAGACTTAAAACTTCCCAAAGTGGGAGAATCCATGACTTCCCCTGGGAGACCATTCCACTGTCTGACTATCCCCCTAGTGAAAAATTTTTACCTTTCCCCATCAGTGAGGAGCCTAGGCAAGGCAGTGAGGATACTGAAGCTCATGGATACAAGGATGAGCTCGACAGAGCTCAGCTGTTCAGAGAATGCATGTGGGATGCCAAGGTATGACAGTCTGTTACCAGAAATCTGCTTTTATATCTGTCTGGGAAGTATGTGAGGATCTCTCAGGAATGGGGGGAATCTGGATCCCTGAACATGCATTCATTGCCATGCATATCTTCTGAAAAATTGCTACGTAACTGTGAATCCAACTCAGTGCTTCCAATACTTGACCATTTCAAAGCACAGGTAGCCTGTCAGTGGGTTGTGTAGTTAATGGCCTCCATATCTTGGTTTTTCTTGGCTCCTACTTGACTGATTTTTGTCCTGGTGCTTCTAAGAAAAGAGGAAGCTTTTCGACTACTGCAATGTGAATACGTAGGCAAGAAGTGAGCAAACAAGCAAGCACAGGCTGTTCACCACTTTGATTCATGCTTGTAGTGTATCCAAGCCCAGGGTCCTTCTCTGAACTACGTGCTTTGTTTTGTTTTCTATTTAATTTTAAATGGTTAGTCTAGGTCACAAATTCTGCTTGGGGAAGCCTCTTTTCCAATCCGTTTTCCTGTCTGTGCACACATACGAATAGCACACAGCCTGTACTTTCCAGTTATCACAACCTACAAGTCCTAACCTGTGCAGGATATTTGACTCTGGAGGTGAGGGAAGATTGTTCTCATATGTCCATGCATATGCATTAAACAACATGCACTGAAAAATGAGCTACCAGTGAGTGAACTTTTTTGTTCTTAGCTGACTGTCAGTATGCTAGTCACACAATAGCACTCCAGTGTACAAGTTCTTCCTCTCCCAGAACCACACATTCCACAACTTGAATGAAAATCTTGTCATTTTTATGGGGAAAAATATGCCCTCTGCCACTCTCCTGGAAGCCACACTGCTCCTATACAAGCTCCCTGCAGCTGTATTTCTGGGCTCTGGAGCTAAGCGCTCCCTAGAGGTGGCACCAAGCTCTCCTCAGCCATAACGGGAACTCTCCTAGGAAGCACCCTCAGTGCTGCAGGGTGATGGGATGTACTCAGGTCCCTGCCTTGTGCTCTGGTGTTCATTTTGTGCAGCTGCCCCTGTGGCAACCTCAGAGCAGCCTGCAACTTTCTCAGCAGCAAATGCCAGTTAATTGTTTCCTTTCTTCCATAAAGTTTTACTTATCTAGAGTGGTTATTCAGCTCCCTGTTTGCAGCCACTAACCACCCCACATCACAGGCAGGGTGAACTCATAATTGGACACAAAAAGCATTTTGGTAGGGATTTTTTAAAAAAACCTTAATTGTAGTCCTGTGATCCCATAGTTGAAGCAAATGTGCTGTTGGTGTTACTGTGATGGAGCATGTGTTCATCTGAGCCTTGCAAACCATTGATCTGTAGTTGCTATTGGCTGAGGAGCTGTAGTTGCCTGTTATCAGGGTTGATTAAAGTTAATGACAACAATGGTCACGCTCTAACTTGTTTCTCAAACAGATGTAAAAATACCACTAGGAATGTCAGTTAATAACCTTAAGCTGCAGAGAGTACAACAGTGATAATTCAGAGCTTAAGTCAATATTGAAATCTTACAGTAAGTTTCATTTCTACAAGAAATGTAGAAATGTTTCCTTGGTTTATACAGTGATCTTTTTAATCAAAATCTTAGACAAAAATGAAAATTCAAAGAAAAATCCCTAGTTTTTTTTTTTTTTTATTGAAAAATGGCAAGACAGCTGATGGTGGTTTTCATTCTAGTATTGTAATTAAAAACAAGTTATAAATTGAAATTAGAAATAATATGCCAGATATTGTTGCTTTCCAATAAACAAAATAAAAAGCAGGGGTGTTTCACTGAACATTTTGATAGAAACATAGACTGAGCTTTATGAGCACTACTATTATCTTCTGACTGAGCATACTGTTTATAATGTGATTGCTCATTGAAACAAAACATAAAGTTGTTCTTACTTGCAGCTGCAGTGCTGATTTTAATCTTTTCATGATCTTCAAGGGTTATGCCTGCACAACCAGTATGTCACTGAAATGCTGCATAATTGAAATATGCAGAGAAACTTCTTGTGTCAAGTAGTGCCAAAATCTTCATGTTGTTTTATCTGGGTTATAGAAGCCAGATAACTCCAGAGAGAACTAATGATTCATATACTGAGGATAGGGTTAGGTAAAACTTGGCAAATTTTTGAATCTGGCATTAGATTGCACCAAAATTCTTATATGAAAAATATTGTGTGTAAGGGCAAACTACAGAGGATTCTGACCTTCTTACAGATTTTCAATTATTTTATTATTATTTATTATGAATATCTTAGTCCAGTGCTACTGAGAGTAATAAGCAGTGGGTATTGTCATTTGCTTTAATCTTGAAATACTTTTTCAACATATGCTTTGTATTAACAAAACATCCCCCCCCACTCCCTAAACAATTCCAGCTAGAACATAGCAGGGCTAAACTTTCAAAGGTAAGCCTGTGCAGAAAGTAGCACTAATAATTTTCTTTTGAAATGTACCTCAGTACAATATTTTAGCCAGGCCAGAGGTTCTACTTAAGTAGTTTGTTTTTTAAGAACAGAATAGCTAAGAAAATGGGGAGCTGAAATATTACTTTGTGATATCACTGACTTGAACAACTCTCTGCTGTGTTTATTTTGCTTAATTTTTGAATTTAAAAGAAAATGTCTTTGCAATTGGCAAAGATGGTGGTGTCTTTTTATGTATTGAAGCAGTACATTAAATGGGTGGCAAACCACAGGATTTAGAGTAAAAGTAGCAAATTAGTGTTTCTGATGTAGGGCTCTTCAACATGGAAAATTTTGTAATATTTAGTAAAATAGTAATTATACTGGGGGTTCTTTCTTTGTCTTGGGTTAAGGGATGTTGGTAGTATGATAAGTAAAGAGCCTGCTGAACAATGGCTTATGTCTATGACAGTTGCTGTGGTACACAATAATCTTGTAAAAATATTTTGGGCATTGAAGTTTCTTACCTGTTGACAGTTCCTTAATTCTAGAGGAGGGTAATGTGCTTTGTATGGAGTTCTGACTGGCCCCATACAGATAGCAAAGCTGCCTTATTGCAGAGCTCTGTGAGAAAAATATATTCTTCACAAACTTAAAAAAGGCTTCCTTTAAATATGTCTGGACAGGGAACAGATCTCCTTAGGCAGCAATGCAAATGATTACTAAACTGGGAGCAAGATAAGGACTGGCATGGCAGCTAGACTGAAATGTACTTGAGAACTGAGAAGCACAGCAGCTACCCTTGAGCCCAGGTTCTCTGACGAGCCACAGAATCCTGGGATGAAGGTCTCAGATATGACTGAGGCAGAAACAGTGTCATAAAACACTAGCCAGTCGTGTGCTGGGGTTCACACAGGCACAAAGGGAGATGGATGTGTCTTCATTCCCACATCTCCTCTGATGTGGAGGCAGCTGCTGTAATAGGCAGAGGTGCTCAGTCCCTCTTTGGCCTCAGAAGTGGAAGGCAGGAGCTGTGGGGCTAGGTACCTTTTTAAGAAATGGAGCTCTAGCAGTAGGCATGCTGCAGCTTGGTGACTCAGAACATCCTCCAACAAATGTTCATCACATCCTTGCAAGAAGAGTTTACTACTCATTCCCATCTCCAGAAATAACACCAGAACCAATGATGATCTATGAGGGACCACACTGTTGACTCATTTCTGGCCCCAAATGTAACTGTTAGACTTTGCTTTCTGTCCTTTTTTTGTCATTCTTTAACTAGTTTTCAGTCCAGTTCCCTCCAGCTCCATGGCAACATAGTTTCTTAGCAATTCTTGGTACAGAAACAAATTATCTCCATGAGCAGTCCTTATCCGTGTGCTTACTGATACCTTTTTAGTACTCTAGGAGATTATTGAGACAGCATTGATCCCTTGCAGAAGACATGTAGGCTCTTTGCAAATAGACCATGTTTCTCCATAAGCACAGTCATCTTTTCTGTTCTCTTTGTAGCAGACTTTGTAATAGATATTTTGGAGGTAACTTGTGTAGTCAGTAAGGTCTTGCTACAGATCATTAACTGCAGAGGCTAAGAAATTATTAAAAAAAAATAATATAAAAATAGGTAAACATGTCTCTTGTCCTGCAGGATAGGGTTGTTTGAAATATTCACTGGTAATCCACAGAATCGTCTTTTGCTGTGACTTATGGAAGTAAAAAAATTACTTCGGCTTTCCCAGTAGAAAAAGTGAGTTTTGCCCCTTCATTATTGCATGACAAAATCTACAGCATTCCATAGTATCTGAGTGAAATTTACCTTACCATGGGAAAGAAGTTTTAATCTGGAACTGTTTCATCTCAGCCAAATTGAAGAATTTATACTTTAGTTTACAATTTATTGAGAAACTTTCCCTCTCTTTATCCTAAAACACACAGTACAGATTTTGAATGTATTTTTTGCTTCACGCTCCCATCTTTGCCCTATCCCAGTAGCTAGCCAGTTTCTGGCCTGGCATATGTCCTGGCACACATTTCCAGTGCTCCTTAAACTGGGTGATACTCATTACATTTACATTCAGAAACTGCTGTTCTGGTTGTCACAGTACTGTGGGCTGGATGATGCTAAGCAAATACTAGGATCTTTCCCTAAAATACTGCTGTACTTTTAACACTTGTTAAGTAAGAGGGCTGATTATGTACTCATTATGGGCAGAAAGAAAGCAGAATAAACCAAGAACCTCTCTGTCACTGGTTGCCTTTGATAAATTGTGCATATAGCTGCTGACTCTACATGATCATCACACCATTGTCACCCCATTGAGAGACTGCTGTTGCAGTGCCAAAGCTTAGTTGGAGTAGTGCTACCCACAAGTCTGGGCTCACCTTTCCCCTAAGTAATCTGAATTTTTCCTACACCAGCTAGAACCCCACCAAAGTCTGTGTCTGATGCTTTCTGGACCACAGTCTGTGCAAAACTGAAGCATTAAGGGCCTCTTTGTACAGCTGTTTTAGATCTCTTTTTCCTCAGAATCACACATCACAGACCAGTCTTTTCATCTCCTTCCTGGCAAGAAATTAGTCCCAGAGCAGTTCTCTTGATGGGCTTGTCTTCACATGTGGCAGTGGAATAGCAAAGTATAGTGTAAAACGACCTGAATTAGGAACATGGAACTACAGAACTCCTTCTGAACTTTCTGTGCCCACTTTTGTGGGTGAAGGATAGATGAATTACAGAAATTGGCAGGCAAGAAGGAAGTGTCAAGAGATGACTGAAGACCCAAGGTGCTCTGGACTATCATGGGACTAAATGGTGATAAATCTATAGTAGAAATAAGTGGTCAGAGGCTAAAGGTCTGAACTGGAACTAAGAAGCCACAGAGTTATGTTTTATTTCAGCAGTTCATACTTCTTAGTTACACTTCCCTGTAAAATAAAGGGATGGTGGGAAGAAATAGTGAGGATTATAGATTGAAAACATTTTTTTCCTTACAGGTTGCTAAATGTGCATTAATTTGGAAATAATTACTTGGATGCAACTCTTTTACACAGCATTTCCCAAAGGAAAATAAAAACACATATTTCAAGCAAATTCTGGCTGCACATGTCTCTGCAGTAAGCCGGAGCTCTGAACATTATGGTTTCTGAAGGACTTTAAAGCAGGGAGCATTGCTTTTTACATATATGGATGTGGTATTGTTTTAAATCTGATCAAGATCCACAGGAGTGGTCCTATTGCTTTTTTCTGTATAGCAACATCACATGCTTCTCCTCTTGAAGTGAGCTACATCTTCTAACTTAAGTTGTCTGCTCTCTTATAATGTGAGTAGCAAGAGATAGAGCTACTCCAGTGCAGTGCATGACTTGTAGGATATGTTCCTCAAATAATACAGGTATTGCAAAATGAAAGCACAGAACTTTGTTTTGCTGAATGTGATTTGCTGTGCGTGAAATTATCTATAAAAAGTCATATGTTCTTGGAGTCTGTACTGTTTAACTGGAAAGGGATGGAAACAATTTGAGCAGTAACTGGCTTGAGAGCAGCCCTGAGGAAAACGACTTGGGAGTGCTGATGGATGAAAAGTTTAACATGAACCATCAGTGTACACTTGCAGCCCAGAAAGCCAACCAGATCCTTGGCTGCATCAAAAGAAGTGTGGCCAGCCAGTCAAGAGAGGTGATTCTCTTCCTCCACTTTGCTCTCTTGAGACCCCCACCTGGAGTACTGCATCCAGTTCTGGAGCCCCTTTTACAGAATGGACATGGATGTGCTGTCCAGAGAAGGGCCAGGAGGATGATCAGAGGGCTGGAGCACCTCTCCTGTGAAGACAGACTGAAAGAGTTGGGGTTATTCAGTCTGGAGAGGAGAAGGCTTCAAGGAGACCTTATTGTAGCCTTTGGTATCTGAAGGGGCCTACAAGAAAGCTGGTGAGGGACTTTTTAGGATGTCAGGTAGTTAGTTATAGGACCAAAGGGAATGGTTTCAAACTAGAGGAGGGTAGATCTAGATTAGATTGGAAGTGTGTTGGAACTAGATGATCTCAAAGGTCCTTCCAACCCTGAAAATTCCATGATTCTAAATTCCATGATTTATTCTTCTCCTTGCCTCAGACCTAAAAACATGAACATGTGAAAGTTTGTGCACCACACATTGTAGTTATCCCTGTCAATCAGAAAACAGTTCTGAGCATCACACATTGATTTGCTAAGAGAAATATTTAAAAAAAAAGTAAAGTGTCTTCCTAACCTAGGTAATTCTGATACAACATTTTTCATTAGCAAACTTTTAACCTTTTCCCCTGCCATCTTGTTTTGTGTCACCTGGTACTCTTAGGTGAGAACATAGGGCTTCACTGTCCATCTGCAGAATTTTTCTTGGCATGTGGAAATTTCAAGGTAAGGAATAGTGGTACTCTTGATAGAAGATGCCTACTGAGAAGAAGAGTGTTAAGACTCTTCTGTCCCAGGAGGTGTTGTCACATAATTAAGTGTATTAGGTTATAAGTCTACATTTAGCACAACTCTATTCAGTCCCATAAAACTTTCAAGCAAGGAGCTTAGTGCTCATAGAAAAAGTGCTGCCCAAAACCTCCCTAAAACTATGAGTGACTTAGTTTAACACACTAAGGAGGTTAGGACTGAGGTACTGTCATCAGTAATTGTTAATAACACATCTTGTATACATTGCAACATATATGTATATGTAGCATACATTTCTCTCTGGACTCCTCCAGGTATAGCTGATGTTGCTGTACATATTCCTGAATATGATCTGCCTTCCTGGTACAATAGTTCAGTACAGGGAAGAACCAGAAACTTTAAAGGTATGTTGGCTCCCAGGTTGTATGGAGTTGTTATATGTCTGATGAGTGATTAGATTTTTACGATACAAAGCAATTTTAATATTGTGTAAATAAATTTTACTTTTCAGCCTCTGTTGCCCCAAGAGGATTTTCCCCAATAACTTCTATGTAGTGTCATTTTATATGTATGTTGTATGTATTTATTTCTTATTTATACAAATATATACAAAGATAAAAGTATATTTATATATGCTTCTTAAAAAAATTGGAATAAAGCTGAAATTGGAATTGAAATTCCTTACAATTAATTAGATTGGTATTCCTTAGAAAAGGACTTGGCTGGATGGTCACATCTAGAGGGCAGTAGTCAATGACTTGAAGTCCAGATGGAGACCAGTGAAAAGTGGTGTCCCTCAGGGGTCCATACAGGCATCTGTACTATTTAATATTTTTATCAATGATATAGACAGCATCAAGTGCACCATCAATAAGTTTAAAGTTGACACCCAGCTAAGCTGTGCTTTCAATACACCAGAGGTAGGGATGTCATCAAGAAGGACCTGGACAAACTGGAGAAGTGAGCCCAGATGAACCTCATGAAGTTCAACAAGACCAAGTGCAGGGTCCTGCACCTGGGTTGGAACAATTTGCACTGTCAGTACAGGCTGGGGGATGAGGTTTTAGAAAACAGCCCTTTGAGAGACAGCAGATCAAGAGAGGTGATTCTGCCACTTTGCTCTGGTAAGACCTCACCTTGAATACTGTGTCCAGTTCTGGAGTCATTAATACAGGAAGGACAGGGACCTGATGGAGCAGGTCCATAGGAGGGCCACATAAATTATCAGGGAGCTGGAATACATCTTCTATGAAGATAGGTTGACAGGGCTGGGGCTGAAAGCTTGGAGAAGAGAAGGCTCCAAGGAGATCTATTAGTGACCTTCCAGTATCTGAAGGGGTCCTATAGGAAGGCTGGAGGTTGACGGTTTGCAAGGGCTTGTAGTGATAGGATGATGGGTAATGGTTTTAAATTAAAGAGTAGGTTATATTGGATGTTGAGAAAAAGTTCTTCACCATGAAGATAGTGGAAAAATGGCACAGGTTGCCCAGCGAGGTAATTGAGGTCGTAGGCCTTGTCAGATCCTTGGGCTCCTTGAAGTCTGTCAAAATTAGTCAAAGTCTTCTTATTGACTTCACTCAGTGTAAAGGATGATCTGCCAGAGAAACAATTTTAAAGTTTTGTTTTGCTGGAATGTGACAGTTCATTGAATTCAACTGCAAATATTGCAAACTTAATGGTAAATAGATATACTAGTTTTAGTATTGCACCACAGTAAATCAAAGATAGTGATGCTTAAAATAGCACATATTTTAATATAAATAATTAAGTAGCCTCTGATACATTTTTGTAGCAAGACAAATCAATTTTCAAATATCTGGTTAAGAATTTTACTTCAGGTAAACCCATATTCATGAGATACCTTTCAACATATAAGAGGAGTCTAACAAATGAGAATCCTTTCAAAATCTTTGAAGAATATTAAAAACTAAGTGATAGCCTATAGTTTTAACCATTATTAAATAATTATGTAGATTTACAGATTACAGAGTAAAAAGCTATCCTGAGCAGCAAGTCAAAAGGTCATAATTATGTGGCCTTGGAAAATGGTCCATTCTTCATTTAAAGAGGCTTGCAGATATCCAGTCCCTCACATACCTCAATGGATTGTTTCAGTATTTATTATGTATTCCTTTACAAAATGTTAGCTTTATTTCCAGTGTGAATTTCTTTGCTTTCAGCCTCCAGCTGTTAGATTTCACATTGCCATTTTCTCCTCAGAATATACTGTTCTGTGAACCCAAAGGGAGGCTGGGTATCAGAAGAACATATGTTGAAATTGTGATGGGCCTTAGCTGACATTAAGTTTTCCCATGCATCTCTCTATGCTGTGAAATCAAGCTTCATATAATGAATGCCTCTAAAGTAGCAAGAAGCATTAAAATCCTCCTGGGAAGGTGAAGGTGCAGGTCCATCAGAGTTCAGCTAACAGCAAACTGCAAAAAACAGGTTTTTCTTATTTCTGAATATAATGAACACTATGGACCAGACAAATTTAAGCTGTGAAACAAGGCACAACTTTTCCAGATGGCCACTCCCTCTCTCAGCCCTGGAATACCCAAAGGAAAAATGGATAAGGAAACAGCATTTGTTTTCCCATCCAAGATTTCTTTTCATTATGGGGGCAATTCAGTTTTCACTTGCATGTTCTTTCATACACTAAAACCATAGTTTTGCTCATCACTTCAGCCTAGCAAGAGTCTCTAGCTAGATAATTAAACATATTTCAGAAAGGGCAGGGAACCAGAAAAGACAAGAAAAAATTACTAAATCAAATATATTAGATAATCCCTAATTCTGTGTTTCGTGCTCACTTCAGCCCAGTAGCTGTGGGGTGAATTATTCCATGGGCCAGATAACAGCACTGTTGGGTTTTTTTGGCTAGAAATGCAAAATGAAAATATATGTAGTACTACTCATGCTGTATATAATACAGTCACAGTTTTATGAGTCATTTGAGATTTTTCCAAAGCAGCATGTTGGATTGCTATACAGTGTTCTCACTTTAGAACCTTTATGGCTGATATTCAACAAATGAAGTGTTTCCTCCAATTCTGTGTGCTTTGCTATATCTTTTGCCAAAATAATATTTTTCCTTTTTCTTAGGATTTTCATAACTAAGATTCAGTTCTAGAAGATGTGTTTATAGTCTGTCCTGATGTGTTTTACAGTCTGTCTGTCTTTTGTTTGTATTATTTTCATAAAAATAAAAAGCAAAATACTGAGTGCATCTGCTAACAGCAATGTGGAGTTCCAGGGTGTACAGTAATAAGACACTGCCTCATATGTATGTGTTTAAAATATGCTAATGCTTGAACAGCCTTCAAACTCATATCCTGCCGTTATTTACTGCTGTATTTTCACATTGTTTTTTCCCAGTAGTAGGCATTCCTTTAACAGTCTTTGCCATTTATGTTAATCAATTATTTCCTGCTTGAGTCACAATTAGTAAAAGGAGGACTCACTGAACACGCTAGTGTCCTCTTTTATTTTTTAATCCATTACTCTGAAGGTAAAATACTATGTTGGTCTTTTGGAGTATACAGAGAGCAGTGTCATGTCAAGCCTTAATAATGGTAAACAAGCCTGATTCCTGTTCCACACAATCTCGTAAAACAGCACTTCAGTTGTTTTCCACTTCTAATTATTCACTGAAGGTGAAAAGAAGTGGCATGCTTTAGCGAGAATAGAAATTGAAATAGAAAAAAAGATAGATAAAGTATAAATATATATATATATATGTGTGTATATATATATAAATAAATAAAATAAATAATTGAAATAGAAAAAGCATGTTTGTTTCTGTTATTTTGACATTCCTGCCATTGCTTGATATTTTGCTTATGGCCAGTTGCCAAAGTAACAGAAACCAGCTGTCTCTTTTTTAAAAAATTTTAAAATCTCTAAATAAAACCTTGATTATATTTCACCGTTGCACCATAAAGCCTTCATATCACTTGTACATGCGTGGACCATAGGGAGGAAATAGAATTCAGTCATTGCTCTCTAGACAGAAGAGGACAACTTTTTTTGAGTGCCTCTGAAACCAGACAGGAAACTTCTTGGGCAGTTTCAATGAATCTCCCTTACCACTGCACCAGTGATCAGAAATGGCCTCACCACAAAGCAAGGTCTCTTTCTCTCCCTTCATCGCGGAAGCTGGTCAGGTTCTTCAGGCACAATTTGCCCTTGGTGGATCCATGCTGGCTTTTCCCAATCTTTTGCTTCATTTGGCTTGTGATAGCCCAGGAGGCTTCATTCCATATCTTCCCCAAAGACTGACAACCTATTATTTCCTGGATCCTCCTTTAAGCCCTTCTTATAGATAGAGGGGACATGAGACTCCTTCCAGTCTTCTGGGACATTCCCAAATATCCACAGTTTTTCAAAGGTTATGAAGGTGGCCATGCAAAGGTATCAGGCAGCTCTCTTAACACACTTGGTGGATAGTGTTAGGGCCCATTGACTTGTATGGGTCCAGCTACTGTAATAGTTCACATACCAACTTTTCTTTTACTGACATCAGGTCTGTGTTTGCATCAACTTGGATGTATTTTCCCACACCTCCAACAGGGTCCAACAGGGTCCAATATTGTCAGTAAAGACAGAGGTGGAGACAGTGTTCTGCCTTTTCAGCAGTGCATTTAACACCTCTCCTGTTAAAAAGTGGGCCAACATTTTGGAAGTTTGTTGTCGTTTTATGAAAAGATAAATGCTGCCCTTCTCTGGGAGGCAACGGCACTTCTTTACACTTAAATCTGCCTATTTTAATAAAATGCTTCTTATGATTTTTCAGGAATTACATTTCAGTCAATTCCAAACTAATTAATGTTCTTACAGAGTCCTAGTAACCTTATCATTATTGGTTCATGTCATAGTAAGATCAAACTGCTTTACAGAAAGACATTAATTCCATTAGAGAAAAAGGGCCAGGCCACTGATCACATTGTAGCCGACTCTTGGGAGGCAAAACATTCATTGGGAAGTTTGGCACTCTTTCAGATTTTAGAAGAGTTTTGATTACCAAGGTTTTTATTTGTTATAACTTTTGGAAAAAAAAACCTAGATGAAAAGTCATGGGATTCAAAAGCAAAAGCAAAATAAAAAAAAAAAAAAAAAAAAAAAAGGAAAAAAGCTAGTGCAAGTAATAACAGTTCTGGCTGATAGTGATGACACAGTGAGATACTTAGAAATGCTTCACTAAAGCTGCAGCGTGATAGAACTGTGGAATGGAGAACTCCAGAACTTTCAGAAAGAGAGACTCTTGGCCTACTATCGCCAAGCTTTGCTAATCTGTCTTTTCAAGACTTTTCTTATCTGTATGGGCAGACAGCATCCTCAGTGTCCCTAGCATGTAGTCCATGCCAAACATGGCAGCACTCTGTTGCCCTGCTCATCTAGAGGGTTTTACCAGGAAAAATATGTGCATGTGAGCATCTGCATACAGCAGATGTGTGTCTTCATTTCCTTGGGAAAAACACCTCTTGATACAAGCACTTCCCAGAAGGAGATTGAAATTACTTTCCATGTAATTTCTAACCTTTTCTGCTTGGTGCATTTTAAGATGCTTCTTGAGAAGCCTGTGTAGAGTACAGAGCAATGATTACAAAAAAGTGCCTAAAAACCAAAATGTATTTTCTTTCCAGAACCCACAGAACTCAGAAAATAAATTTAATGTTAGAAAGGTGTATCTACACAGTGGTTTATCTCTGCCCCTCTGATCTGGCAATGGCAAATTCCAAGTTACTCTGGGTCAGCCTATCTGTCGACCTGTGCAAGGGCTATTTATTCATCCTTTTCCTTGCATTGGCAAAGGAGTCCTACTGAAGAGTCAGGCTACAGGATGATGTGTCCCTGTGTCCTGGGAGGATGCTGCTTTACCTATACCATTGCTATACCTCCCCTACCTTGATCCCTACGTATTCAGGAGAGCTGAAATCTCATGCACACGTGAAGGGACTTTTCACATTTGTATTTCTTAGATGTCTCTTTGGAGAAAGAGGAAGAGCTTTTGGCAGTCATCAGTTTACTATTGTTTGGACTGAAGCTGATACAGACTTAGACCTGTGCAGTAAAACAGGGTAAATCCTGTAGCAAATAGTATCACCTTATAAGATGGCCTGGGTTAATACTGGTTCGTTACATTTAACTTAATAGGAAATGCTACTCATAGTGCTTGGTATTTGAATAACATAACTACCTTGCAATCACATCAAATGTATTTAAGCTGATCTTCATTTACGGCTAAAGCATAAGCATTCCTTGTTGCTTTCTTGTAAAGAGTGAAGGTGTCATAGAATTTGCTTTTTAACTTATCAATGGTGCAGAGAAGCTGCACTATCTTTCAACATCCATAACCACTCCCACTATCCTCTGACCTGAGAACAAGATGGACTATACTTATACTTTTTCAGGAAGCAGTTCAGTCCTTTCTTAAAGAGCTGTAAAGAAAGAGATTCATAATGAGAATAGGAGAAGCAGTAAAGACATGAAAATGAAAAAATGTGCTATTTGCCCTCTGACATAAAAAATTTTTACTTTGTCAGAGTAAGAAATTAGATTGGTTTGACACAGCTTGTTCTAGAAAATACCATGTTTACTGTTGCTCACCTTCCTATTAAATTTTAGCTGCCTGAAAATAAACAGCCTGTTATTTCAGTATTTTTTCAGGAGATGAAGCAAAGTCTGCTTTTCAATAACTTCCAGATCCTCCTTTTTTTGCTTTCAAAGATAAGCCTCATCTTGCCTTTTCTAGTAATGCAGTGTGCTCCCTGTGCTCAAAGATAAGTATGAACTGGCCTGAGACCTCATTGATTTGTTCTCTAGGCATCTCAGTATTTCATCAAGCTCAGCCAATATGTAAACATTTAATTACCAGAGAGTGAACTTTTACCTCTGTTACTGATTATCAGTGTCTACTGTGTTGCAGCTAGTCTTTTTACAGAGATCAAATGCAAAAAGTAATTGAAGAGTTTAGTATCCTTCGTATTATCTTTCAAAAACTTTCCCAAATTGCTGAACAGCCGAACATTTCTTTTCTGGCTCTTCCTCTTATTGACAGCACCTTCACAGATGCTTTTTCCTACAGATGGCATTCCAAGCTAGTTTTATCTTATTCTGCATCTCAGCCTTTCTGATTTTGCTTTTACAGTCTTCTTTTTGTATTTTTAATCATCCAGCGTAACCTAAATTACTTCACTTTATAGGTGTCTATTTGAGTTTGAGGTTAACAAAGCATGCAGGATTTAACCATGTCAGCCCCAAGCTCTTTCCCTCTGCACTGGGCAGTCAGCACTCACTGCTCACTGGAGGAACTGCCAGTTCTTTTTTCCCCACACGTTATTTTGTCAGCAAATCTAGAAACTCTCTGAAGGTTTTATTTGGTGATATTCAATAATTCAAATTAATAGTTAAGAGCTGCCAAAAAAAGAACTGTCTCCTCAATTTTCATCTTGTTACCTTCCCTCTGTCCATACACTCTTGTTATGGATCTTGTGCCAGCTCTGGCACTCCTTCAGTCCTGTAGTGTTGAATAAGCCAGCAGGAAAATGGGCATTTTCATGAGTTTTTACTCAGTCAAATTGGTTCATGGGGGAATTTTAGATTTACCGAGACAGATTGTATAGCCAGGGATGGGAGGGCAAGAGACTGTGGAAGGAAAGGACTGGAGAGGACAACAACATGAGGGGAAAAGGTAGAAGGACAGAGAAATGTGAGAAGAGAGCCATTATACCATTAAACAATCATACAAGTTTACATACGTTGTCCTTACTGTCTTCCTAGTCTTCCCCAAGAATAACAAACAGCAGAATAAGTAGAAGTAAACTACTTCTACTTTTCTACTTTTCTACTTTTCTAATGAGCTAGCTGTTACAAGTAAACATAAGGGTAGTATGGGTCATCTTTGATCTGCAGCTCTTTCCTATTTTTACATTGCCTTGCTAACTGAAATCAGTCTTACAGTTTTTCATTTACTCCATATAAAATTATTTTTATATGAATTTCAGTTCTAATGTTTAAAATTGTTACCTTCTCTTCTAAAATAGGGTTCATCAATTAGACAGGTATTATACCCTCCACTTTCGTCAGTAATAGCAAGTATTGTTGATAACTGCTGAGAGGAAATAATCATGAGGAAATGAGATAATTTTTTTATCGCTCTTCCTGAATAAAATTAATTACTGAATCCACTCTAGGGCAGGGAAGTGACACTGTACAACACTATGTCTTCCTTTATATCACAAAGAAACGGCAAAATGAAAATGTTTATTTTTTGCAAAGATTCCCTCAAATATATTTATAATGAAAGACTGTGCTGATTAGGCCATAAAAAATCAACAAAATCAATCTCAATATTTGTCATGTTTCTAATAGTATTTATGATTTGAGCATTGTGTTTGGCATACCATGAAAAACAAACACAAGTATGTTCACTTTAAAGTAACCATATCACAGAAAAATCAACAGACCTAGGAAAAAACAGATGATTCTTTCTTACTCAGGACTGGATGAATTATATAAAGATGAAAGGGTTTTTTTGTTTGGGACAAAACTTATTAATTCAGAAGAATTTATCATGAAAGCAGTGGTCAGACTGTCCTCTGATGTACTTCAGGGTAGATGTCATTTGGAAATGTGACTCAAATCTTGTGTCCTAAATCATTACAAGTTCTCTGCTTATGACTGTCTTGTAAGTGCCCTTTGAGTGCAATTACACTTCACAATATTTTACAAATAAACCCAAATTGGAGAGATTTTGTTTGTATATGAAAAGCCATATGATAAGGACACAACCCATTTTTACTAACTAGGGAATAAAAAAAACCCCAACACCTGAACAGATTGTCTTACACTAAATCTAATACACAGAACAGACCTATCTTATAAGGGATTATGCCAAGAATCACAACAGTGTAGTGGCCAAGGTATTACACATGATACATGGATGAAGCAATTGGATTAAAGCTTCCTTCTTTGACATTCTTATGCTTTGCAGACACCAATTTGCCCATATATAACAGTATAATCAGCCGTTTGTTACAAATGGGAAAAAAAAAGGCCTGGGTCTTTCTTAAATGCATGACTGTTCATCAGAGACTGGAACAGTGTTATGTAAATACAATCCAAAGCATAAAAGCAAAGAAAAAAACCCCAAATTCAAACAAGACATATTTGCTAACATACTCCATGCTGCAGTTTCCAAAGGTAGATTGCAACTTTTTTCACTCCTTAATATCAGGAAATATAGCTAGTTTAAGTATTGCATGAGCATCTGAAGATATTCTCTCTTTTTATTTATTTATTTATTATTATTATTATTTATTATTTATTTATTTATTTTAAACATCAAAATATTGCTATGGCTACACCAGTATGTCTCAACATATGGACACCAGGTGTGTTAGGTGGTAGGGGCTAAAATGAAGAGGGTGTTCCTCACTACTGCTCCCTAGCAGTCAGCGAAGCCTGGGAACCACCAGGACACTCCTGAAATGGATGACTCTGGGCACTTGCAGGTAAAAGAATTGTGCCTCCTCCTGCAGCCACAAGGGACCCATGCCTGGTATCTCTGTTCTGTTATGAGGCTAAAAGAAATGCTAATTTACCATGGATGGCATTTGGACTGACTTTCTAGAGCCACACGTCTAAATAATACAACAGTTCCTCTCACATACAAACATCAAATTCAGACATGTTATTTGTAATATATAATCAAAAGAAGACTTGAAATTATAAATAAACCCCTCCAGTTTGACCTCATTTCACATTCAGAATAACTCATCTTTAATTATAAGTGTGCATATTCTACAGAGGTAAAGATATGCCATTCAGTATGATCTAATTACTTTGTCTCAGATTTCATAGGATTATTCTTTAAAATGAAGACAATAATTAAAGCTTAGACACATAGGCAGTCTATTAATGAAAACATCAAGGGATTTCATAATAAATTAAACATAATAAGATTCATCCCTGAAACTGTTGATAGTCTTTTTACAGTACCAGATATACAGGGAGCCAGAATGAACAAATTTTATAAAAGGCCTTCTTGGGCCTCTTGTCATAGGTGTCCTTAGCTCTTCTGTTTTCTTTTTACTTCTTTGGTTTGGCTTGGTTTTGGTTTTGTGGGGTTTTTTGTTGTTGTTTTTGGAGTGTAAAAACAACAGTCTCTCTGAAGTGAAGCTAGTAATTCAAATACACACAAATGGCTAAATGATCTTTTCTGCTCTATCTGAGGTGGCATATAAAAAAGTGGATGAAAATTTTCCCTGTTGATTACTAAAGAATATTTTTTGTTTGTTTTCTGCTTGTTTTGATAGTAAGATAATTTAGAGATAATAAAAATGCCAAGCACAGTGAAGTTTTCTCTGTTTACTGATATTTTGTAGTAGGGAAAACAGGCAGATTGATAAAGCACCATAGTCCAAATAATTTCAGCTTTTTAAAAGAAACATCAAAGAATGATTAAAATGCAGTGAGGACCACTGTCTACAAAGAAAAGAAGTACAACATTTACTACATTGTTAAAATATTCATCCTTAACCCATAAATAAAATAAGAAAAATAGGGAACTTATTTTTCCCTTTGGAATATTTTACAATTCTTTTTTTGTCAATGGTGCTGATATATATTTTATACACTACATCTTTCTTAAAAGAGAATTCCTGGAAGAATTCATCACTCACCAGTGAATTACAAGTTGTGGTTTACTATGTAAGGAACAGGGTATTTGTCTGTCTATGTGTATTAACTTTTTTCTCTTTCGTTCTCACATCATCTGGTGACAGCACCAAAATTTTCTTGCTACAAGCTTTTCAAACATAAGGAAGCTTGCAAAACTCAACAGCCTCCTTTAGGGGAAAATTCTTCTTTATTTGCCCCATAGACTCTGCAAAAATACTTTTTAACTTCTAAAACCTCAACACACAAAGAATGCTTCATCTGCTTTTGTCAGCAGCAGTCATCCATTAAGAAAAGACATCTTCAAGCCATGGCTAAACAAATTCTTTTGAGGTAAAAGATAAAATAATTTCATACCATCTTACTTACCTTGCCCACTTCCACAAAACTATATGAATTGGTGAAAAGATGGCCAAATAGCCCCAGGCTCAGTGATTCAGATTTTCTACCTTTCATTAGACTACAAACCAAGCTTTCCTTACAGGACACCCAGTATTTCAGAGGAACTACATGTAAAAGTTAAAGATCTCACTTGGGGCACAGAATAGACTTTTGAAGGACAAAGCAGAAGCCGCCAAAGCCATATCAAAAGACAGAACCTATGTTTTTAAGTGGAAGCTGGCACACAAGCTTGTGATGGTCTTCAGTCACACAAGACAGCAATACATGTCTACCACAGCCAGGCCCCTCCACTATTCAGCACAGAAAAGCCTGCAAGGAAAATGCAAGGATTTTACCATGATCTATCTGACCATTGCTTTGCTATTACCTTCATAAATTACTTCACTAAATGCAATAGCAACATTTACCCTGCGAGTAATTTTCTTATTTTAGTTATGCTCCTGCCTACCATTTTCAGAAGAGAAAGAAATAAGAATTAATCTTTTAATTTTATGTCTAATGAAATCTTAATCTTATGTTTAATTAATCTTAGAAACTGGAGGTCTGTAAAAGAAATAAATACCACTCACAAAGGATCATCAAAGTACTGTCCTCAAGTCAATGGAGACACTGAGACCTACAAAAGAAAATCAAATGGAATTCAGATATTCATAAAGCTAAAAATGATTGTTCAGGCTAAAGTAGAAGGATAAATAAAACCAGAGTTGTTACTGTCTCCTTAAAAACCAGAGTAGTACTTCTGAAAAGGAAAATTATCCAAGGAAAACTACCAATTTAATTAAGGTAAATACATTATGTGTTGACAAGAAAAATGACAGAGAGAAAGTTGCCAGAATCCAGGGCATAAATGGAAATGTTCGGTTTCATTACTATTGATGTAAAGTTGATCCAAGAATTAAAATTAATTGAAAATAATAATAATCATTAAATATGGGGTGGTATACCAGGTTAGCTCTAACACAGTGGTAGTTCTAAGCAATCTTGCAAACCTGAGGATCTGAGTATATGGTGGAAAGCAACTTTTCTGTACCACCAACAAAGAAAGGTTTCTGTTCGGTAACACAAGCAAAGGATTTGCTGGCCCGAATTCACATACATCCTTTTGGTTTTATGCCAGTCCATATCATCTCCTTCTTGCTTAGATCAGCACCTCCTGTAGTCACTGCAATCAAACACCTCCTGTCCAACTGGGAGGTAAAAAGTTGGGTTCAAATCTACATTCCCATTCAGGCAGAATGGATTCAGTCTCACCGTAGCGGTTACATCCACCAAATAATAAGGCAAAAAACAAATTCCTACGATAGTTATAAATCAAGTCTAACCAACTGATAAGCAGCCTAGAGACATAAATCAGAGTAAGACTGACTTAATTATTACAAACTTTTATTGGTGTAAACGCAGCAGACTACCAAACCCAGGAAAAGAAAACTGGAGCAAATCCTTCTCTATGCCTGGGATTGTCTGCCATGTCTAAGAGAAATGTAACTAAAGGTCAAAGCCTATTAAATCTCTGGAGTGTCTGCTAACAGCCAACATTGATTAGTGCCATTTGTGATTATGGCTTTTGTGTGGAAGTCACAAATGAACCTTAAATTATTAAAATCTTAATTGCAGTTTAGTGAATACCCAGAAGATTGGGTGACTGTGGAGGCTCAGAAGTCCACAGAGATGGGTTTGGAATATCATAAAAATGGGTTTTAAATAAATAAACAAACAAATAAATAAATAAATGAATAACCCAACAACTTTTTCTTTTTTTTTTATTTTTTTTTCAGACAGCTTAGTTGAAAGCACCATCACGAACACATTTGTCACTCTTCAAATTGTGGCAATCATGATCATCCAGAGCCATCAATACTATATGTGAACTGAAATAAACAGTAAGAAAAACAACCAGCCTTTTTCAGAGTTTTAAGTGATCTGTATAACAGCCTGGGTCAGATACCATTCTGTGCAACAGTGTTTGTGATCTTTACTTTTCCAAGCAGCTCAGAAACCTTAAAGCAAAGAACCTTGATCATTGTATCCTGGCCTTGCTGTTGTCCCACATAAGCAGAACTCAGGAGAATTAAATGATCTGCTTTAGTTAACAGCAGAGACACATGCAGCATCTCTCCCTTTCTCACTCAACTGTGAAGGTCGTTCTCTGCATAAATAGCATGGGAAGAGCATGGCTTTGTAAGAAACTCAAAAGATTCTATAACATCATTTGAAAAGTGTAAAAAATGCTTTAAGTTGGGTTGTATTTTTTTTTCATTTTTACAAAGCAGATGGAAAACTCCCCCAGTGAAATACTTTGTTTGTGTAATGAAAATTCTTATGTGTTTTAAAAACATCATCTTTATTCTCACTTGCCTGAGATATTTGAGGTTTTGGTTTCATTTGTTTATTTTTCTGATTTGAATGCTTAAAAGCTATACCACTATGGTATATGGTGTCATATTTGGCTTCTTTTTTTCCAGGGTGCAAAAAAATAGAGAGGACCCCAAGCAGGAATTCTGTTCTGTCAGCAGGTGATAATACTTATGGTTGGAGAGAAGTGCTGTAAGAGCTACCCAGACAGAAGTGGAAATACAGAATAATGGTAAGTAAATAAGCAATTAAACAAGTAAAGAAGAAATTGATTTTAATGTTCGTATATATCATAATAGAACATATTTATAGAAAAAATATTAGTAAGATCAAGACAAACAAAAAGCAAACATGTCACGCTGTGTAAGTAAGATATAGTTAGTCTGTGTAAAAAAAACAGGAGATCAAATTTATCAGGCAGGTTGTACAGTGAATGATAACATAGTTGTAATAAAGTAGAAATTACAGCCAATAACTTCCTCATACAATGCATACTTAAATTATATTAATCTTGATCATAAAATTTCTTCATGACAAAGAAACTGTTACAATTCATTCTGATCGCCTTTCACTAAAAAGAACCCTGACATTCCGAGTAGGCTAGACCAGATGATCCTTTAAGTCCTTTCCAACCTGGCATTCTGTGATGGAGGGTAGATGAAGGAAGACAGAAAACTTCAAAGCCATTTCCACATTAGCACTAAAAGACCAACACAAATGCAGATACTTCACTCATCTGCAGATGAGGTTGGCATGCTAAGGGCATGTTTGTTGACATACCTGAATTTAGCCTAAGCTGTTCAGGCTCTAGGAAAATGACTGCAGACTGAAGATAATGAACTCCCCACTTGGAGTACTGTGTTCAGTTCTGTAGCCCCCAACGCAAAAAGGACATGGACCTGCTGGAATAAATCCAGAGGAGGAGCACAAAGTTGATCAGACAGCTGAAGCATTTCTTCAATGGAGACAGCCTTGAGAGAGTTGGGGTTGTTCAGCCTGGATAAGAGATGGCTCTGGGGCGACCTTATAGCAGCATTCCAGTACCTGCAGGGGCCCAGAGAAAAGTTGAGGAGGGACTTTTTACAAGGATGTGTAGTGATATGACAAGGGGTAACAGCTTTAAACTGAAAGAGTTTATATTTGGATTAGATAGTATGAAGAAATTCCTGAGTCTGAGGGTGAAAAGAAGCTGGCACAAGCCCAGAAAAGCTGTGGATGTCTTATCCCTGGAAGTGCTCAAGCTGGATGGTGCTTTGAGCAGATGGCTCTAGGGGAATGTGTCCCTGCCCATAGCAGGGAGGCTGGAATTAGATATCATTAAGGTCCCTTTCAACACAAACCATTCTGTGATTCTATGATTCTGTTATGATAAGACAAGGAATACACTGTTAGAACCTGCAAACACAATACTTAAATAAAATTTAAGTGTTGCATCATGTAACTGCCCAGATGATATCTGGGAGTAGGGGTAAAGTATTACTAACATAAGATGTGATCTAATGGAAATTCTATCTGACAAAATACTTTTCTTTCTGCCTAAAAAAAAAAAAAAAAAAAAAAAAAAAAATTAAGTATCTTTCCATTTCAGTTCCCTCCAGATTATTTTTTAATTGCACTTTCAAAGATGAAAAAACAATTCTATCAAAGCCATTATAGATTTCAACATCGGCAAACTCAGGATCTAGTCTATACATTTTTCAAAATTTGTAACAAATATTTTTTAGAAGTTCATTTGTTTTACAAAGTGGGTACATGTCATTGATTCACAACTGCATTGGAATGGGCATCATTAAGAACAGTGGAAAGGAGCATGTCCTGCTTCATCTTCAGCCTCAACACAGCTCCAAGTGGGAGCTGGCTCTGGTCTGGTTGCCAGCGCTCAGTTCTTTTCCATCTCTCTGTCAAAGTAAAGGGGTTAAAATAGTCCCTATAATCTCTTCCTGTGCTTCTAGGAGTGAAACAGACAGAAATATTAACTGGCAAAGAAACTCCACCACTGTCCTGGGCAGGCCATTCCAAAGCCTGACAACCCTTCCAGTGGAAAATTATTTCCTAACATCTGGCCTAATCCTCCCCTGGCACAGCTTCCATCCATTTCCTCTGGTCCTGTTACAGTCCACCAAGGAGCAGAGGCTGTTTCCCTCCTTGCTCCAACCTCCCTTGAGGCATCTAAAGAGAGCCATGAGGTCTCTCACCCTCCTCTTCTCCAGACTGACCACCCCCAGCTCCCTCAGCCACTCCTCACAGGACTTGTGCTCCAGGCCCTTCATGAGCTTTGTTGCCCTTCTCTGGACATACTCCAGCACTTCTCTGTCCCTCTTAGTGAGGTGCCCAGAACTGAACACAGGACTCAAGATGTGGCCTCACCAGAGCTGAGTACAGAGAGACGATCACCTCCCTATTCCTACTGGCCACAGTGTTCCTAATACAAGCCAAGATGCCATTGGCCTTCTTAGCCACCTGCACACACTGCTGACTCTTACTAAGTCAACTATGAACCAATACCCCCAGGTCCCTTTCCAACATACGGATTTCTAACCACAGTTCCCCAAGTCTGTAGCTTACCATGGGGTTGTTATAACCCAGGTGCAAGGCCTTGTACATTTGGCCTTGTTAAACTTCATACAATTAACCTTGGGCCATTGGTCTCCCTGTACGGCTTCCCTACCCTCCAGCAGATTGACACAGCCACTTAGTTTGGTGTCATCTGCAAGTTTACTGAGGGTACACTCAATCCCCTCATCCATATCATTAATGAAGATATTAAAGAGAAGGGGCCTCAGCACTGAACCCTGGGGAACCCCACTCATGACAAGGTCACCAGCCAGATTTAATTCCATTCACTACCACTCTTTCAGCTCGACCACCCAACCACGTTCTTATCCAATGCAAAGTATATTTATCCAGGCCAAGTGCCATAAGTTTTTGAAGAAGAATGCTGTGAGAGACAGTGACAAAAGCTTTACTAAAGTCCAGACAGACAATGTCCACAGCTCTTCCCTCATCCACTAGGCGAGTCATCTGACTGTAGAAGGAGATCGGTTTGGTCAGACAGGACCTGCCTTTCATAAACCCGTGCTGACTGGGCCTGATCACTTCATTATTTTGTATCTACCATGTGATGGTACTCAAGATAAGTCTATACCCTTTCCTGGCACTGAGGTCAAACTAACAGGTCTATAGTTCCCCATATCATCTTTTTGGCCCTTCTTGTAAATGGGCATTACTTTTACCAGTTTCCAATCAACTGGGACCTTCCCAGTTCACCAGGACTGCTGATAAATTATGTACCTTGCTTTATGTGCCTTGATGAGCAGTTCTGCCAGCATGTTTTGTACCCTTGGGGAATCCCACCCAATCCCATAGACTTGTGCACATCCATGCAGCACAACAGGGCACTGATCATTTCCTCCTGGACTATGGAGGCTTTATTCTGCTCCCCTTTCATTTTGATTAATGAAAATGTTATGGTACCTTCTATGTAATAAATGTCAAAACCACTTTCCCACCATTTGATGAGAAACCCAGATGCGGTATTTAAACTGTACAATAAATAAATGCCACAATAAAGTGGCTAGTTGTGAAAAATAAAACTGGTCATTTCACACCTTATGAGTAACTATACATTCTTCTCTTCTGTTATTATCTCTTAGAAGAAACATGCAGTTCTGTACTAGAAAATTAGTTTTACTGCCTATATATATTTTCATAGCATTTGCAGGTCATGGTCTGAATGTAACAATACTAGTGAAACCTTGGTTTCTACAGGAAAAGTTCAGTGTTGGTGTGAGAGAAACCTAAATATTCTGCTCACACTTGTATATATACTGTGAAAAACAATTAAAGAAATTTCAGTGTTCTCATTACTTTTATATAAGGCTGAATATATCTTTTCTGGTATTATCCCCTGAAGAAACAAAAGCATGCATGAGAATAGTTTGGATCTGCCTGACTACTGAGACATGGCCCAACTGAGGCAAGCCAAAAGCTTTCTTTGTTGAGCTCTTAAAGCATTTAAAATTTTCTCTTAAAATGTTGCATATCAGTTCTCATACGCATAATTCCTGTCCAGTCCTGGTATGGTCCTGGTTGTTGTCAAATGCGACAACCTTAAGTCTTCCTCTCCCCTCCTCATAGTTGCTGGAGGTCTGCAGGTAAATTTTGCAACAGGTTCTGAATTTAGTGTATAGGCCAGACCAGATGTAGAAACCTTGGTTACTGAAAAACAGAAACTGAATTGTGTGCAGTTTCACAGTTAAGTTTTACACATGATAAACTTTTTGAGCTCTAAACTAAAAAGCTGTAAAACTCTGTGGCTTTGTGGTGGAAAAGAGGACTTCTGCCCCATCTCATCCTCCCCATATGCTGGAGTGGTGGTGTTGCATGACTGCTCTGTCACTTGTCTGGAGCATTGTTCAGGGGAGCAATGCAAATGTACTATAAGTTCGATACAGCAGAAAACTAATAACCATGAAGATATGGTCACTGGCCCAAAACCTGTTTTGGTAGGGCATGGACATTGGCTATTGAGGTGGCAGCTTATAGTCAGCTGGGCTATGAGGGCTTTGCTGCCAAGAAAAGGCAAATGCCTTGTGCTGGCAAATTCACAGTCTTGTATTCAATCAGCCCAGGAAAATTTTATTTTGATCAGACCTCAACTCAGGTAAGGAAAACACAGCAGTGCAAATCTGCTGCTACGAATACATCTGAAAGTTGTGCCTGGATAAATCAGTACATTAATTTGCTGTGTAAAATGTAAGAAATGAGAATGTAAGACTTTTGAAAAATACTTTTTCTCAGAAAACACATAAGCCACAGCTTTGTTAAAGAACTTCAAGGGTCAACAGGAAAACTTGAGTCAATAAAAACAGACAAATGTTTTGAACTACAATAATTTGAAAATACTGAAATTCAGACATTGAAGCCTGTATTAGCAAACCTAGCTAAGGATAATCTCATTATCAACCCTATTGCTAAGGTTTGCTAACCGTCTCCTCTCCCAAAGAAACAGCACACATCTCTATTTGCAAGCAATAAATTATAAGAATTGATTTGATACTGTCACTTTATCATAGGTGAAGAGCTCAAGGATCTTCAGAAAGTAACATTTCTAGCAAGTGGTATTCTAAGGTGGTTTGGTTTTTTTTAAGTCCTCCAATGAAAAATATTCCACAACTGTCTCTGACAGTCAGTCAATCTAGTCCAACTTTTATAGACTCCATGATGGAGCTGTGTGCACTGTATGAGCAGACTGCACCAGAGCCAGAAGGCCCAACTACTTAACCCTGACAAAGGACCTGCCAGACTCTTAGCTGGGAAATATTCCATTCCTCTGGTATTGGATAGGTAGTTTTTTCACACCACTGTGTTTCTCAAGGTTATATATTGTTTTCCTTTTAAAAATAGTGAGTGTTCTCTCAATATTATTGTAAACTTTGCTTTAAGCACTGAAACAACACATCAGACAAAATAGGGTTTTATTAAATTTTATTCAAGTCTTTTCTTCAATGGAAATGTCTTTCCATCATTTCCTACCCATTAATTAAATTACAGTAGTCAGATTTTTCTTCTATGTTTGTGATATATATGTATAAAAGTGTGGGAAGAAGTATTTGCAAACATGCTGAGGAGTGTGAGTTATAGAAGTCTGAAAATCAGCATAAAGGAGATAAAAGTAGATAAAAATTCTTGCTTTCATTATACCTGGAGCAGAACTGCTTAACTACCTATTGAAATTATACCATTTCATCACAACATAAATGCTTAACTATATTCTTCAATTTGTTGAAAATACTCATGTTATGGCCCGAGGTAACATTAAAATTTATTTTTTTGTTTTGAATCTGCAAAACAAAATTCAGCCGTAGAAGGGTCGTGTGCAAGCAGACTTTACTTGACAATTGACACAGGCAAAAATTATAGAGCCAAGCAAAAGAGGGAGAGAAGAAAAGAAGATAGAGTGAAAAGTGGGAAGAAAGTGGGAAGAATGAGAGAGAGAAAAAGAGAGTCACCACTAGGGGTCCAGCTGTCCAGTGAGTTTCTTCAGAATGGGGCTGATGCAGAACGGCAGTGGGTCAAGAGATGACCAGGCAGCCACAGCATGGACAGCCCCATATATACCCCTGAATTCCTTTTGTTCCAAAGGGGCAGCTGTCAGTCAGGTGGCACAGAAGCCAGGGGCATTAGCAGCAGAGCCATTGCAGACAGGCTGCTTGGAGGGGGTAAGCTTCAGCAGAAGGGTGCAGTCCCCCACCCATTCATCCATTCTTATCTTCTTCCAGGCACCACCCCCCCTCTGTTCCAGCCACTTTAGCCAGGCACATAATCGTGCCTCCAGGGGCATCCCAGCATTGCAGGATGGCCCTCAGGAAAGGGGAGTAGTCTCCACCCAGTATTTCTTATCTCTTCCCAAGGTGCTATCTCTTCCCTGCTCAGCTATGTCCAGCCAGGTCCTCTACCCTAACCAGGGCTCTTCCTTTTAAAAATTGCTCTTTTGAAACAATTGCAAATCAGTGAGGTCAGACTGTCACCACTCATTTTCACTCAATTTATTACGTAATTTAGCAATTACATCTGAAAAGACCAGGCTTCTTTAGGACACAGTAGCATTTAATATTTTTGTGTTCAAATTTGCCTTTTTTTTTTTTTTTTTTTTTAACAGGAGATATTCTCTCTTGCCTAAGAGGGAAAAAAGTATGGCAATAATCAGCAACTGTTCAAATTGAACTGCTCTTTTAACATATCTTGACACCAAATACTGCAAATTACCCAACAGACCAGTCTTGCTGAAAGTGCACAGCTAATGAGCAAGAGTAAAAAAGAAAATATGGAATTTTTGAGCATTATAATTAAAAGTAAGATTATTCAGGAAATTTGTCATTATTGTTAGGACTTAAAAGCTTCATTGTTGTGCTTGTGAAAGTGTTTAAGTGTTCAATGATCATATATATGCTTAAAATTTTAAAGATACCCAAGTACTTCAGAATGAGCTGTCTGAAAAATGCGAAGCTGATTGACTGACGGTGAAGTGTAGGCATAGCTTATTCTGACCTGGAATTAAACTTCAGGTTCCTAACATACATATGATTTTTCCAGACAATATTTAAATAGTTTGGAAAAAAACTTCACCAAATCCTTTAAAAAAAACCCTTACATAAAGACCTCCCTGTTCCTAGAGGCCTGACCTGTCCTGCAATGCTACTTAAAGCTGCTGTTGGAAAGTGCTTCTGCCACTGACTGTAATTGATGACAGTGAGTTTGTTCCACATCTACCAGAATCACCATGTAAACAGGGCCCACACACTTATCCCCATGGATACTTGCAGTATTTTTCTTAATGCCACCTTGGCAGTGACAGATCCAAGAGACTGTGGGGAACACAGTGGCATGGGAGGGAGATGCCCAAGAATTCTCGGAAACATGGAAACGTGGGAAGACATTGGCAGATGCAATCTCAGAAGATAACCTTAGAATTTTAGGCAAATTTAAATCAGCAGAGGATCAGATCAGTTATATTGTGACTCTTCCCCTGAGAAGACAAATTTTTATCTACCTGGTGTGTTCCCTTGCAGCATTATAATCAAGAAAAGACTAAAGGGAATTTCCCTCCTGCAGGAAAGACTAATTGGGAGGAAGAGGCAAAATTCCTAATAATGTTAGTTCCTTGAATTGTCAGTACTACAAGTAATTCTGAAACATGCCTTATTGGAATGCCTTATTAATTTCTGAAAATATTTCATGCTAATAATAAGGTGTGTGTTGTAAAATACTAAAGATATGCTCTTAAAAAAAAAAGATTGAAATTACAAAAAATATAAAGGTAAAAAAAATGACAGAATAAAGTTAGCCTAAAACATCTGATTTTAATTCAAAGTGGTTCCAAATCAAGGCTTCCTCAGAAAAAAATGAATTTGATAACACTTCATCAAATTATTTTCATTTAAAGTTTAGTAGTCCAATCTAACTTTAAATTTTGGAATACACTAAACATTGCAGAGACACAGTACTAATAATACTGTTGCAACACAGCAAGTTCAGAAACCATGTTTCAAAGAGCAATATTTACAGATTGCATTATCAAGCAAAGGGAATTCATATGCATGAAAAATAGACAGGCACTTACCTTCCAAAGAGTTATGAGAAACCTTTCTATTCTGTGGACTATCAAAACGATTTTCCTGCTGTTTTCACCATTAAATAAATCATATAGTTAATGTATCCAGTAGGATTATATTCACAATGAAGAACTTTCCATGTACATTAATATGACATAAAAATAGGATTAGTAGAAAATTAAATTTTACTACAGAAAGATATCTTTTTTGCATAAATTCCACTTCTAACGTAAAAAAAATTGCTAAATACAGCACATATTCATATTTTAAGAATTGGAAGTCTTACATTCCATACCAATACCTGAATAATTGCTCTTATGGCCCATGAGCAGCAGTGTTAGTACTTTGCTCTGATTAATTATGATTGTGGTGATAAGTTCACTACCTCTTGGGATCCAGACACAGAAGCTTCATTAAATACTTTGCTCAAGATGTTAATAAATGTCATGCTTTGGTGTTTGACAACAGTAGTATTGCAATGTTTAGTAAATTGGGGAAGAATATATGAGGTCATTGCTTAGAGGAGGGTTAGCATGTACCTAATGTGAACTATCTATTGAATTCTTGTCGAAACAAACAAACAAATCTTGTATTTTGAAGTGTCATTTAAAAAGTGCCAGCACACATCAAGAACAATTCTGTTATCCTTGCCAAAGAAAATAAAAATCTTAAAACTACAGAATCAAAAATTGCTGTTATTATGTTTAAAAATATTCCTATTAAGAAGTCCAGTCACATTTGTATGCTGAAGGTTAAGGAAGGGGCAATAAATACAATGTTTGCTGTTCTGCAATGGAAGTTTTTAACAGCCTGATGACTGAGGTACTGCTTCAGAGATATGGAGGACATTCTGCTTACAATCAGAAAAGCACAGAACTTATTGGTCTGTCCAGCCAGGATGCTTCAGTAAAGTAAGGGCATATTACACCAAGACTGCCTCTGTCAGTCCTTGTCAAAAGGCCCCTATGGCAGGCATCTGGCCTCACCTTTCTCCCCTTAAATCTGTGCTCTCCTGTCTTCTGCCACATCAAACACCTACAGCAGCCTTGCACTGATCCTTCTACATCATGCAAGAGGCCAAAGTCCACCTTTCCAGAGAGAAAAAGGAAGAGAGGAAGAGAACTCAAAAATTTGCATACAGTCCTGGGTCACACTACCAGTCAATGAAAGCTCAAGATGAAAGATGATGATAAAGCATCCTTAGTGGAGGAACGCACACATGTCTGTGTCACCTTTTCCCCACTGAAACCCAACCATGTTCTCAGGAGACAGCAGGTGGGGCTGCCTCTGGTCTTCCTACAGGCTCCATCAAGAGCATCAGACACAGAGCACTTTGAGGAAAAATCCATGGATTTGTCTTTATCTCCGGAATTTGGCTTGCAGTTAGGATATTGAGTCTCTCTGAACGTGCTTCTAAGCCACTGATAAGCAGACATTTCCAAAGTCCTATAGAAGTGTAGTTTTGTAAACTCAATGGGAACCATCTAGATCCTATTTCAGAGCAGATTTCTAGGACACTTCTGAGCTGCAGGCAATTAATATGAGGCTGCAGTCTAAGGGTGGATGCCTAGCAACTTCAACAAACAGCTTTTATTCTTTCTGTACCAAGCTTGACGTACATAATTAGAAAAGCTAATTGAACTCGTATGACCTCCAGAAAACTGGTGTTGCTGCAACATTAGTAAGAATGACCCACTTTATCGTGGTGATTTTTAAATAATATTTTATTGAGTACAGATTTTTCTAACCTTTTCTGTATCTTCACAGGATAATAGCAGAACAGTCATAGCCCAATTAATATTCCACCTAAACAACACTTTCTAAACAACACCTCAGTAAAACCAGGAAGCCTGCCAATAACAAGTGTTAATTTGTCTGTGTGCTTAAAGTATGATTAAGAATGGAAAAAAAATCATGTGCAATAGATTGTTTTAAAATGAAAACTCTGGAATATCAAACTCCAGTTTGTAATCTTTTCTTTAAATTATTGTTGACATTGAGCTTTTATCACCAATACTCTCTGTATCAAGGTTTATATGGAGAGACCCACAGGAAAAATAGCAGCAGACATATAATTTGAAGAAATGTTGTTTTAGAAGTTAGCATAAATTTAAAAGTTACCATTTGTCCTTTGAAATTACGTTGCACATAAACATGACTCTCAGTTTACAAGATTTTCATCTGTGTATATTGAAAGATAATATCACATATATAATACCAGCTAAATATTCCACACTGACTTAGCTGTGCTTACCTGGAATGTGTTTTAGATTAAATCAAAGCATTAGCATATTTCTAGTTCCTCTTAGCCACATTAAACCCAAAGCAAATTAAAGCAAAAAGCCAAAACAAACAAAAAAATAAACAAAAACCAAAACAAAAGCAAAAAACTAAAGCAAAGCAAAAAAACCACCTCATTTTTGTAGGCATTTCTACCATATGAATGGAAGACATTTCACAGGAAGAGGTTTGAATAAAATCCCTTTTACAACATTCAAGTTATAAATGCAGAGAGACAGATATTTCTGAGCACAGGTACCCAGCATTATATAATAATATGAGTCAGTGCAAACATTCGTCGTCCATGCCCTGCTCTCAGGTTGATTTTGGTGCCAGAAAGGAGATGCTAAACCTGGCTAGTGACACTCAGTGAGGTGCACGGGCTACAACTCTCATGTGTAACCTGAAGAGTCATTTCTGTTGGGACTGCAGTGCTCAGACACCTGCAAGGATGCTGACAAAAGCAAAGCATCCTGGCTCTGGCAGAGTTTCAAGCTCCATTGTAGTGCAGCAAATTTCAGGTTCCAAACTACTAGCTGGAAGCACAGGGCTGCACAAATATGTGAGAGCAAATGGCTTATCCAACAGAGCTGATGTGATCCCACCAGTGTCCCAGTGATTTGGGAGCAATGTGTTGGTGTAAAGGAGGCCCATGCTGAACAGCTGGGGCTGGTGAGGAGGTAGGGCTAATTGATGTGGATGACTGGGCAGAGGAGAGCTGCTCCATGTAATGTGCCCCTGATTTTAACTATTTCTTCTGCTAGGGAGCCACAGATGTGACACTGTACAGGGACTGGGTGCACACTGCATGAGGAATTTGGATTATTTCACACAGTGAGCTAAGCAGAGGATCAAGTTCAAGGCTTAAGCACCAGACAGCGGGATGAAGCTGGCTTGTGAAGTACTGATAAAATCTCCTTGTATGTATCAGAGATGGGGAATAGTTTTTCAAACAGTAGGGACAGCTCAACAAAGATCTTTCAATTATTCAAAATCAGTCATTTCCATTCCATTTTTTTTGACCTATGCAGCATTAGTAGTTGAGTCATAAGTTACTGTTGTAACTGTACAGCAAAGCACAAAATCAGTAGCACACATCAAACTCTGGAGCTTTAAACAAAAAACGGAATTTCTGAAGGTTTTAAACAGTTGACCTCTGCTTACAAGTCCTCAGAGACCCTCATCAAATTTATGTAAGAACTTTCTTGCAGTGGTTACTTATTCACAGCCTACTGTAGTACCAGACCCCTCTTCTTCACGGGGAGGTGGTGATAAATGGCTGAGGAAAAAAAGTGTGTGGAATTAGGATTCACTTTATTCTTTCTTTCTTATTAGTCAGTAGCCACCAAAGCAAATGACAAAAGCAGTTTAAGCAACAACATACACCATAGTAACTTACTGCAAACTATCATAGTTGTGCTAATTTTGGAATTTTTGCCTGGGAAAGACCATCTGTAGTGGTTGTCACCAGCAGTTACAGCCTGCTGTACTTGGAGTATTTTAAACAGCAAATCACACTGGCACTTGTACTGACTTGTGATGCTATTTTACACATCCAGTGTCCTGCAGGCCCACCAACCTCCTTTTCTTCCCAGTTTACACAAACAGGGCTGTTGGAAACTCCTTAAAATATAAATGGGAAACAACACTACCTTAATTTTTTGTACTAAAATACACCAAGGACCTTTCTACCATTCAGATTTTGAAACCCTGGAAAGCCTGGAGTGTTCTGCAGAGGGCTCAGAACTCAGAGTTGAAGAAGCAGAACTGCAGGTGCTCTGGGCCTTTATGGTCAAGTTCCAGGGGTACAGCATTTCTAGATCATAATATTTTAACTTCACACCTACATGGCAACTCATACTTCTAGGTATGAGCACTCTTTAAACAGGTGGAAAAGAGAAAGGATGGCAGATGTAAAAAAGCAGAATTCTTGTTAGCTAGGATCAGCATTAGATGGGGATTTTCTAGAAAATAGGTTTTCTAAACTCCCTGAAACTTATTTTCTTTCATTTTTGTTACTTTGTGATTGCCATTTTTTTTTTCTTCAAGCCTTTTAAGGTGATTTCCAGGCAGGAAAAATTTGGGACCCTATCCATCCTCCCTTTCATCTGAGCTCATGAGTTTTGGGGATCTTTAATCAGAGCCAGTTGTGGTGTGTCTTCCCCTTATACAAACTCTAGAGCTTACTTGGCTCTTAGAAGAAGAGTTTAGATACAGATCTGATTGTTCAGCTTAATCCTCTGTGTATTCAGTAGCTCTGATCTGATTACAATCATGAGATAAAAAGCTGTCTAAACTGATCAGCTAAACTCTCCTTAATACATAATTAATGTAATCCTGGTGTCAGTTTTCTATTAATTAGCTAAGATCTCAGCTGCTAGTGAAAGATCTAATCCTACATGATGTCATTCTGTAAATTAAATCAAGTTCTGCTTAAAAATGTGGAAAACTAATGTAATTGTTAATGTTGATAAAATAGATAGCAAATATAGCACAGTAATCATTAAAGAAATAGCATCATTCCTTCTAATTACTGCCATGGTAACTTTACAATTCTTCTGACAACATGCTTGTTCACATAGTAGTTTACTGGATGATGCAAAAGCATATTTTTAGGACTAGATTTACATTGCCCTGTTCATGGAATATTCTTAATATTAGGCTACAAGTAGAACATTTAAAAAAAAAAATGAAAAAAAAGCAGGCAGATGGGTTCAGTAAGTCACAGTGTAACTTTTACTTACAAACGTTCTGAAATTTATCTTCAGAGAATTCTATGAAAGAATGGAAAGACTACTGTTTGGGAAGCAGCCATTTCCATCACGGACAGAGAGAGGCAAGAAAGAGAGAAAGAGTATGGGGGATGTGACAAAGGAGAATGCTTGTTAGCTGGGATTAACATCATAATAGAGTTTTTCTCCAAAATAGGATCTCCAAAGTACCGGAAATGAGTTATGTCTCACCAAGATTTTCTCCTTCTATTCTTTTGCATTCTCTGAGTTATCTTCCAACACAATCCAGCAGATCTGTCAGAGAAAACTAGCAAAAACACACTGGTTTACATAATCTTATATCAAAATCTTTAAAAGCTAAGGTAGACTCACCATTTTAAATTCTTCAGCTTTCTTCTAATTCTTAAGTGCTACACTTAATTTTCTATATTATCTCTGTAAATCCCCCACAAAGAAGAAAAACTGAAGATAACAAGAGTAACGTCAGTCACCTTCTTAATTCATAGAGCTTTGCTTTGCCTGTCTCAATGATTATAGCTTACAAATGACTTTTTCAGAAATAATTGCTTATGCCTCTTATTTCACACTCATCTTTTCTGTAACACTGAACCTCAGATGGTGTCAAGTGGTACAGCCTCTCCTGGTAACAGCATTAATTTATGGCATCTAAGGGTTTGGACATTTCAATTTCTGATTTCCAGTTTTCATTGCTACCTCCTATCCCACAGAAGAGACTAAAGATTAAATATACTGAAAATGGGAAGTTATAAATTTAATGGAATATTTAAAGTTTAAAATTTGCCCTATGAGTATATACAACTAATAATGTCCTTCTTCAGTTAAGTTGTACATTGTGAAAAGCCTGCCAGTATTTACAACATTCTCAATATGATATCCCTTCTTAATTTCTTAAGTGTTTTGAAAAGAAGAACTAGCGCTTAGGTAGTGTCACTGCACTACTGACCAAAACTTAATGAAATGGCTAACACATCTTTCTTCTTCCCCTCTTTTTTCAAGCACAGATCCTGCTGCACCCATTAGAGTTTGTAGACTTTACTTAGTAATTATAATAGCTTAATTTTGTTTTTTATTTAATTTCTATTGTTGTTGTTGTTGTTATATCATTAGCAAGATAAAATGAAAGCTGGGACTCTTAGGGACAACCAAGAATTATTTCTACATACTTCTACCAATGATTTTGAGTCATTCTGAAAAACAATTCAAAATAGCAGTACGCAATAGAAATTACAATTCTCCAATTATTTCTTTAGTCTTGACATACATTTAAAAAATCTCTTACATGCAGAAGATATTTGAGGGAAATATGACAAACATGCAAATGTGACAAATATACCTTAGGTGGTTCTAATACAGCCATATATGATGCCCATAGCCAAAAATTCCCAAGAAATATAAGCTCTTTAAGCAATATTACTATATTGCTATATATATTGCAGTATATTACTATATTGCTTAATATAAACAAATTGATTAGCAAATCGATGGTACTTAATACAGGATGTGTACAGCATGCATGTAGCACTTCTGGACGGTATTTTCTTGTTTGTTTTACCTTTAATGATATCCATATGCTGCATATACATCTTGTGTCTGACACTTTGGCCCATTGTGTCTTATGAGGGAGGCAACAAGCAAACAGCTTTAAAAATTCTTGAAAGCAAGAATTTCTGCAAGAGGAAGAGGCTTTCCTGAGAAGCCACTGCTACCCTCCATCACAGCAACTAGGAAGAAGCAAAAGGCCTCCATCTTGCCCTCTCTACTGCACAGTGCAGAAGCAGAAGGAAAAGCAGTTGGCTAGAGGAAGACAGAAAGTGTAATTCCCTGCTTGTTCCAGTGGCATAGGTTATTTATTGATCATGTCATCATCAGCACATCATCCAACACAATTCATCAATCACTGCTACAGAACAAAAAACCTACTATGTTTCAGTAGAGATTAGTATTTATGTGTGGGTCTTTTTAAATAGTGAAACACCTGAGTAATGTCCAGAATTTCACTGGACATATGAATGAATATATGAAAAAATTAATTGTATTTTTCCTACTAGAGGCAGCTGAAGCACAGATAACCTCCTGAGGGGAAGTCACTCTCTGATCAATGAATCTTGAATCAACCAAATATATACAGCTGGGTTGGTGTATTACGTACCTGCATCCCCTGCTTTTTTTTTTAGCAGTTTATTCAGTTATCCTTATTTGTGGGTGAACAATGTTTGAGTTACTTCTCAAATTTTCTTTTTAAAAAATCTACAGGAACCTAAAAAGCTAATAGAAATTAATTGCTGATGTAAATAAAAACAGATATTTGCTATGTTATTCCAGCAGTAGACTGTAGATTTTTCAGAACTTAAAAATAAAAATACAAAATGAAGGCATAAGCCTTGTTAATCATATTAAGGAAGCTTGCTTATAATAATCACATTAGGGATTGTTCTCATGCTTAAATGACATCTATTTCCAACTGCATGACTTTGAAAAATACTCTACTGAATGTCCGTTTCCCCAGCTGATGAACACTCCGCATGATTCCAGAGAGGATGGACTCATCTGAGAACGAAGCACAGAGCAAGGAAACAAGTGCTCCAGATGTCTCCTCTTCATGGCTGGTTCCTCCATGGTTGACCCTGACATGCTGAAGTGAACAAAAGCCCCACTTACTGGCTTTTCTAGGTTTAAGATGAAGTTCCTCAGTGACTCCTAACATGTAATTTATCTGCTTTCCTTTCCACAGTTATAAAGTTCATATTAAAATCGTATTTACTTGAACCAACAGTCACTGTAATACCATGAATTTACCAGGACTTAACCATGCCTTCAAGAGTGCACAGTCTAGGAGACAATCAGAAACCACTGCTTCTGCCTTCTACACTATCAGATACTAGGAGAAAGGTAATGTACAGCTCTCTTGTAAAAAATGACTAAATTTTGGTAACAGTCAGGTGCTATGAAATCAGGTTTACATTTCAGCTGTGTGCAACAGCCAACACACCCTGATAAGAATGGGAAGGTGCAACACAAATGGCAAAGTGCAAGTTGATACATAGAAACTTCCAAGAGAAAGTAGATTGCAAAGCCTCAGGGAAACTGCCTCTGTGCTTGTTATGGCTAAAAATGCAGCGTCTATGCATTTAAAGTCCTAGACTTAAAATTCATAAGAGTAATACATATATTAGGCCTCCCTCATTTCATTAATGAAGAAATTATCCATGGTAAAACCAATTTTAGATAATGGAAGTTTGGATGCTAAAACTGAAAACACTAGATATATTTCTCACTGTCTTCAGTGAATGGGTTGTCACCCTAAAAAACAGGCTTCTTTCTCTTCCTTGCAGAAACAAACTGCTTCAGTCTCAGCTGACAGCCTGTGTGCTCTCTACCCTCTGCAGACTACTGGTGGTGCTCACTTTCCTATCATAGTAATACAGAAATAGCATGACTGGCCTGACTGGATAGCCCAAGAGATGTACCCTTTCCCATGACAGAATCTCTGCTTTTGTTGACTATATTTCACATAAGTGACGATCTGGGGGAAAACAGCAAAGCAGACTGTATTTGCAAATGTAAATTGCCTCAAGAGAAGGGGGGTGTCATGTTTTCCTGGATGATAAACAAAAACTAGATTGTTCTTCCAATCTAGAAAGCTAGGAGAAAAAAATGACATTTATATCCTCTGGGATTTCTGAGCACTTAAATTATTGTCTTCTCATTTTTATTGAGCAGGGAAGTAATAAGACTTGAATGTGTCACATCAGCAAGAACAGCATTGCAGAATTACAGAATAATAACAACATGTTTGCAGCTTTGTTTGACATTGTTAAGGATTTAAAAAAATCATCTATAAGAAAAGGAAACTCACAGCAGTACCTTGATCTCATGTTTTGTACTAGATAAATTTACAGCTCCTGTGCCTCACCAGAAGGTCTGTCATGGTATTTTCTGGAAGAGGTAGATGGAAAAATGATGCTCCCTCTCTTTCTATATGAATTCAATTTGCTTGATCCTTATCTATTATTAGCAATTATCTAATGAAAAGAAATACAGAAATCTAGTGAATGACTGCTCAAATGTTTAAACACAAAATTTTTACAAGGCATCGTCTGATTATACATAAAATTAATTAAATCTCATGGGGAAAATATTTTAAATTATATTCTCTCAATTCTTCCTGTCTCCTGTTTCACCATGGAGCTGGTCCCAGAACTGTAATAAAACACAGTGAGAATGGGAATTCACACATTCACTGGCCACACTCATTTTCTGAAAATTAATGGTAACAGAACATGTCATGGTCTTGCAGTAGGATGCATAGAAAGTAGAATAAAACTTTTTCAGAAAGAAGTGCCTACTCCCCAGTTTTCATCCTAAAAATATCTAGATCTCTCACGAATTTAATTCTATTGGTCAATGCATAGAGTCTGTTTGTTCTTTCAGGGTAAAAAATGCCTGTGGATACTGCATGGATCATGAATGTTGATCTCTGTGGAGACAGAGATCTGAGGGAATAATAAGAATATAAAAACTGGAACAAGAAAACAGCTTCTTTTTCAAAATAAGCACTTTCAGAGCACATCGCATATTTCTGATATACGTTAAGGTAAATAAGAAAGAAAAAGGTGAAGGCATGAATATCTGACCACAACTTGCACTGAAGTCATTAGTATTTTTAACCATTTTGAGTCTCTTTTTTGTATTATTGCAGTACTGGGTTATTGCCACCAATCAGCTTGTCTTCATTGCTGTACCCCACCACATAATCACAGCTTTTAGCACACATTCAGTGCATCCACAGTCATTCTGTCCCTTCAGGGAGAAAGATGGTGTCACCATGATCTCCAGATACCCTCACACTACTTTCTACCCGGTTTCAATTATAACACAAGACTGACCCCCTTTTTTTCAGACCTGCATCAATGTGCTTCATCTCGGTGTCTGACCTTGAAGACAATTAGGCTCATTCGTGTTCATTTAATCCTTTCAGGTTTGATTTTCTCCTTTGATTCTTCCACCTGTACATATTAATGATTCTTGCATAACTGTACCTATTCAGATATAAATACACTAAGCCCATTTCATGTGCTTCAGACCTGCCTGCCTCCTCTGCTGTCCTTTTGTCTCTGAGCCAGCTCAGCCAGTGGGAGAGACAAGAAAGCAGAACATAGCCACTTCACAGTTTCTGGGTCAGCTGGTAGATGAGGTTGCCTCAGAAACAAGTTGGAACAGATCTAAATCAAAACAAGATAATAAGACATTCATGTGAACACATAAATCAATACTCTAATGAGTCACTGAAGTCACAGCTTGATCATTGGCAGGCAGCCTGTGATAGTAAAATGAAATTACTACAGCAGGAGGTGAAGTTTTCAAGATAGCAATTCTAATGAAGTGCAAATCTTGCTGATACGCAGAAAATTATATACAACTAATTCTCCAGAACTTGATCTACCTTCAGCTCCAGTGGCCATTAGAAACATGGGTTCTAGCCAACCATGATTCTGTGTCTTTCTGTTTTAAAAAAGCAGCTGAGCACAATCTCCTGTCCTAAGAAAGTGAATATGAATGAGATGTACTTAAGTACCAAAAGCTTAATCTTGTGAATTTAGAAGTGTAGGCAAAATAGAATGTAGCATCACATATGGATGCTTCTAACGAATTAGGATTTGAAGTCTGACAAAAGCATGAGTCTGTGCATCACACTGCCTTCAGATATTATCAAGACCAAGGTATTACAGAAAAAAGTCACTTCCAGTAAGGATAAAAATTTATGCAACTCCATCTGACTAAATAAAAAAAAAAGTTTGTGAATTGAAAAAATGTTTTTTGGAAAACAACTTTCCTAAAAAGCAAGATATTATACAACTACTTATGCTTAACATTTTACATGTTATTCTAATGCATCTGGTGCTGTTTATAGTCAGAAATGTTTACTGGAGAACTCCTGCGTATGCTGGAAGATAGCTTTTCTTGGTTTATTTTCAGGGGTAGGATATGTGCCAGTTTAAGTATTGGTCACTTGAAATTTAAAAGATACTCAGAAGGTTGTTAATACCATCATAAATCACGGAAAAAGTGGTTAAGCCTGAAGCATTTTCAGATTAACATTTACTACTTAGAAACAGATACTTTGTCTGCAAATAGATATGACTGAAAAGTTTGGAGACGGGCATAAACAATAGGCACCAAACCAAAAGTATTCCTAGAGACTTGCTGTAGAAAATACATTTCATTATTTTAATTTCACAAAAAGAAATTAACCTCAGTGTTTAGCAGTGCAGCACTGTGATTGCAGGCCTAACTCAGACGCAATTACATCTGTGTTTTTACATTACTATCAAATCAACTACCAGCAGGAAGTCTGAAAATCTATGAGAAAAGAGAGCTTAAAAAACCATGAAAAATGCACATTGAAAACCAGATCTCATTACATGTACATATATATATACATATATATATATGCACACGTATCTGTGGGTGTACACACAAACAACCCACACAGTGTCACACATATACATGTTGACTGATGTTTCACTAATAGAAGCAAACCCAACTCATGACAGGACCCCTCAATGTGTTACCTCTGCAATGGCTGGTTCCCCCATGAAGAGTCCCCAGGCCACCAACCCTGTCTTTGTGGTGTCCCCCCTTGTGCAGCACTGGTGGAAGCAGGGTGCTGGGGGAGGCCTGCTCAGTCTCTGAGCTTCTGGGCAGGGCTGTGTAGGGAGGGATCAGGAAGATCCATCCGCCATGTGGGAAAACCAAGCAAGAAAACGACCATCTAAGAAAGACCTGCTATGCATGCTTTTATGTCATTTCCTTGGCTGTGGGATTTCTCATTTAAGAGTGGCTGCCTGGTTTGTTTTTGGTTTTGTTTTTGAGGAAAAATCCCCATTCAGAAACTGTTAGGCTTCATTACATTTCAATGGATGTTCCAAAATTCTGTCTTTCTGTAGTCCAATTTACAGTTGTGAAACTAGAATCACATTTTTACAGCTTATGCCAGCAAGAAAAAGTGCAAACTTGTGTCAGAAGAGTGTGCAAAATTTGAAGGCTGTCTGAATATGAATCTTCTACACTTAACCACCATTTTGTTTTGAGTGTGCTTGAAGTTCTTCCAGTTTATTAGACTATTACCATTGTAATAGTCTAATACCATGTAATACATGTAATACCATGTCTTTCTGTCTAGCTAAGATCTACAGCAGTAATTGAAGTCAGTACAAGTTGTCTTACCTTATATATAGCATAAAGTAAGAAAATGCAAAATGCTTCTCCAAACAAAGTAAAAAGTATGCTATTCTTGTCTCTTTACAGAGATCATAAAATCATAGAATCATAGAAAGTTAGGATGCAGCTTCTTCTCTCCATAAGCTTTATATCACATCTTAGTTCAACTGAAAGAATGTTTCTATAGTACAACATCATTTAACATGTTATATTTATGTTTACTTGTCAAAACTGAAGTTTGAAATGAGGCATTTTTCAAAAAGATAGCAAAGTTTCAAGGATGATAGAAACAGATTCAGGGGCATCAAGACAGGCACTCATGAAACATGGCTAGCAGGAACTAGTTCTATTGCCCTTTGCAGCTCACGTCTGCACTTGAAGTCAATTGGAAGCTCAGTAACTGACTATTACTTTAATCTAAAATTAATTTACCCTGCCTTTCACAATGGTTATTAGCTCGCATGTTATGCAAGCTCACATGTTATGCATGGCCACAGTGTTTCTGATCAAATCATAAGTATCCTTGTTCATAAAACACATTTTTACTGACCTTCAAGCGGTCTCTGAAAGAGTGTAGCTGTGTGGTTTGTGTGTTATCTACCTGAGATAAAGCTGTTCCTCAATTCTCTGCTCTGCTCAGGGGAACAGCCTGCTAAAGGTGAAAAAATGCGGATGTGCTGGACTCCTCCTGACTAATGAATATTTTGAATCAATTCAGCTGAGCAAAATGTTTGGGCATTAAGCCTGATTTCAACGTATTTTCATGTCCATATTTTTTATCTCTATACATTCTATGATTAGGAGTATTATGACTCATCACTGGTTGCTTTAAAAAGTCACCAAAACCAAAGCACTGTCCTCCCTAGATTGAAAGACAACTATTTCACTTTCCCAACAAAACACAACAAAATATGTCTGCAGGTATTTTTCTGTGAGCCTCAAAGCAGTCCTTATAAAACCCTCAGAAGAAAAGGATTTAAGATAAACTAGTATGCACTGAGACCCGTTTGCTAATTCAGACTGCTATCAAAAAACTGCTCTAAATTTTACAGTGCTGGATAGCAGCATGAAAAAAATTAAAGTAACCCAAAATCTCTAAAAACAGCAACATAGGTAAGTATTTGTATTCCTAATCCTGGTGGTATGTCAGAGAGACATGGACAGTTTTGTACAACGTCCCAGTGGATTTGCCAGACTGAGGCAGAACCCAGTTCCCTCACTATGCATGAGAGGTGGTGCTTGGTATGGGATGAGCCAGTGTGTGCACAGGGCATTTTGCCATGCACAGCAAGTAGAGGATCATAGAATCACAGAATAGTTAGGGTTGGAAGGGACCTTAAGATCATCTGGTTGCAATCCATTTGCCATGGACAGGGAGACATCTCACTGGATCCACCAACCTGGCTTTAAATACTTCCAAGAATGGGGCATCCACACGTTCCCTGGGAAATCTGTGCCAGTCTCTCACCACCCCCTTGATGAAGAATTTATTCCTAATGTCTAACCTAAATCTATGCACTAAATCAGGAAAAGGCAAGACAGGGAGATTGCTGAGTGCCAGCAGGTATCCCCTTGGGATACTGGCAGCTCTGCAACAGACAGTCACTCTTCCTCTTGATGGTGTTTGAGCAGCCAAAGGCTTTTGCACTGTCAGCAGGAAAGAAAGAAACTATGCTAATGGCATGACAAAGTGACTTTCCACAGCAAATGACATGAGAATATTTTAAGAAATGTTAAGCATTTTGTATTTTGCTAAAGAAACATGACAGTAAAATCCCTAAATATCATCTAGTAACTAAGCGGTGATCCAAAATCAGTGCTAGAGAATACTGCAGGTTTTGCATTTTTCACATGACAAAAAAGTTTGTTAAAATAGTCTTTGTGTATGATGGATGAGTCTTCATACTAAAGTAGTCTCCTGTTCCTTTTTGAGAGGAGTCTGCAAAACTGGCCCAAAGAAAACAAAATACTGCTGCAAAGTTTTCATTACAATATCAGACCACTTGACCTAAAACATGTCTAAGGCCTTCCAAATGGATCTGGTTTTAAGCAAATTTATAATCAATACATGATTTTGCACAAGAACATGGTCAAAGTGGCAGTGCAAGCATAGTTTTAAATCATTTCCAATCTGGAGATCACACTGTTCATTTGCTCTCAAGCTGTCACTTGTGTTTCTCTGCTGCTCTCTCTTCCTCCAAGAAGTTAAGCAGACTCACAGATACCCTGTCAATTGACAAAAGTTTATTTTAAATGACTGTAAACAAAAATATCTTGCTAGAAGATGCTAGCAAGTGCTGGAAAAACATTGCCTCTCTAGCAAAAAAGATGAAGCTGATTAAATTGAGAAGGGGGAGACGACAAAGAGGGTAGGGCGGTGTAGGGGAGAAAGGTGTTCAAAATTAAAATACAAAAATACCCACACAGTGTGTGAGTTCGCATAAACTACCGCAAAGTAAAACTTTACAGATCTATAAGCTTTTATACAGAGGGTCTAATTAGTGCCACAAGTTCAGGATCCATGTTTGTTAAGCGCCTTTCCCACTTTCTCAGCACACAGCTGATCACACCACCATGACTCTCCCTGGCTTCACTGCACCAGGTTCAAAGATGGAGCCTTTTGCAGTTGTTTTAGGGCTACCTCTAGATCCACATAACTATGATTCTTTCCCAGGGCAGAGAGGAGGAGCATGTGTCACTTATGTGTCACTCTGGTTTGGAGTGGGGACATAACTGGGACAAGCAGAAGCCTGGCAAGTGTTTCTGAGTGACCCTGAAAACATCATCTTGTGTCATGGCACTTATTATCTCTTCACAGAACTTGAACATTTCAGCTCTCCCACCTGTACACAGCATTCCAGGGCTATTTGTATCTCTCCCACTAAAGCCTTATGCAGAAACAGAATAATTTTCTTCCAACTAGTCCCCTGAAAGCTCTTGATGTCTTATGTGAACCTCTGCTAGCAATATTAAAGACTGTGTTTCTTTTTGGTTGCTCTGATAATCTCCCTGCTGATTTGGAAGCCTTTGTAGCCTCCATGGCTGTAGTAACAGGAACACCTGCAGCATCTGATCAGGCAGGGAAATGCATCCTTAGTACCATTTCACAGAGGTGTGGATGGAGGAACATCACCCTGTTTGCATAAAGGCATCAATTATTTATTCAACACTAACGACATGTCTAGGGAGTACAAAATGCAGAGCTTTAATTACATACATACTTCTGCTCACTAGCAGCAATGCCCACTCCTTAGATCTAATGGCATGAACAAGGATAAAGTTTTGCAGGATGGATTGTCCACTCACGTGCATGGACCACTGATTCCCAAGGGAATCACATGGCCTCCATCCTTGGAGATGGGCTGGCCCTCAAGCACTGCATCACCTCCTTCATGTTGATGGTAGTTGGAGGCTTTCAGCTGAGATGGCCAGGAGTCTCCTACAAAAGTGAAACCTTTAAGTCTTTTAAACTGTTGAAAACACCATTCCTTCGCTTCCTCTTAATTTTTTTCTTCATTATTTTCTTCTAATCCCCAAATTTATTTTGTGATATCCTCATGTTTAAAGGGAAGGCTTGGCTTCCAGTACTGATAAAAGATTTTTTTGCCAAAAATCATACTGGGGTTAATGTGGCTTAAATATGGCTTAATTCAAAGTGGCTACAACCATGCCAGATCCAATATCCCAGTCATTTTTTACTCTTTTCAACCCCAGTTTGTAGATTGTTCCCATAACAACGTTTTGATTTTGATGTAACTGATGTTGCAGTATAGAAAATATTGATTAATGTTAAGAGCTTTCCTACCAAACAGTGAGGACTGTTGATGCTTACCACCTACAAAAAATTTACTTTGACCAAAAAATCAAAAACACAAAAAAACTTTCTTTCATTTACATATAAAGAAAGCAGGATAAACTGTGCCCATAATGTGTTAACTCAGTAAATATAATTTGGTTCATATTTTTCTCAATATACTGTCTGGAAGAACAGCAGAAAGTTATTAAGTACATACTCACTTTAAACACTTCCTGCCTGATGTTACAGGTTAGGCCTATCAACCTAACCTCAGTACCAGGGAAGATCATGGAGCAATTCATCTTGGGTGACCTCATACAGCAAGTGCAGGATAATGGTGACATCAGGGCCAGCCAGCACAGGTGCATCAAAGGCAGGTCCTGCTTGACTAACCTGTTCTCTTTTTATGAATAAGGTCACCCAATTAGTGAATAAAGGAAAGGCTTTGGATGTTGTCTATCTTGAGTTTAAAAAGGCCTTTGAAAATAACCCCTCCACCCTCTCCTCTACCCCCCCACATTCTTCTTGAGAAACTTGCAGCCCATGAAGTTGACAGGTAGATTAAAAACTGTCTGGATGGCTGGGCCCAGAGAGCTGTGATAAACAGGTTTAAACCTAGCTGTTGGCTGGTCACAAAATGGTGTCCCCCAGGAATAATTAGTTCTGTATAATACTTTAATCAATGATTTGGATGACAGGATTGAGTGCACCCTCAGCAGCTTTGCAGACGATGCTAAACTGAGTGGGAGTGTTGATCTGGTCAAGGCTAGGAAGGCATTGCAGGTACCCGGACAGGTAAGATGAAGTCAACAATATGCAGTTTAACAAGATCAATCATTCTGACCTGTATCATAAACAGTGTGTCCAACAGGAGCAGGAAAGTGATTGGTCATAGCTTGAGCGTTGTGTTCAGCTCTGGGTATCATGGTGTAAGATGTGGCTGTCCTGGAGTGTGTCCAGAGAAGACAATGATGGTGAGAGGTTTGTAGGGCATGTTGTACAAGGAGCAACTGAGGGAAGTGGGGTTGTTTAGTCTGCAGAGGGCTCAGGAAAGATCTTATCCCTCATTACAAGTACCTGAAGGGAAGTTGGAGACAGGCTGGTGTCTTCTTCCAAGTAACTAGCAATTCCAAACTTACTGCCTTCTTTCTAACATTGCTTCAAGAATCCCTACACCATAGGCTGTCTGAGGTGCTTTTGGGGCTGTAGGCAGGATGCAGTTTTGCAGAGTCAGCAGAGCTGTCTGAAAGATCCATGGGCAGAGAGCTGGGGAGTTGTAGTTCACCTGAGGGGCTGTGAAGGCTGAAGGGTGGCTGGCCAGCACAGTCTAAGAGGGGTTTTGGACTGTCTGGAGAAGGATTAGTGATCCTTGACAGTGTATGAACCTTCCTGCTCCCCAGGATACGTTGAGCTTAACTTACTGCTCCTGCACAAGAAACCTGCACAAGAAACCACCTCTGCCCAGTGCCTTCCCTCTGCTGCCTCTTCAGTGGAGGTAAGAGGGGGGTGTGAGAGCTACCAAGACCAAAGCATTCCTCCTACACTCCACCTCCTTCCTCCTTCTGTGTCTGAGATTAGGCAGAAGTTTGTGCTTGGAAATAGCAAGACCAGTCAAGAAAGGAAAAGCCAGGAAGCTTAAATCATTAAGTGTCTGGAGTATTTCTTTAGCTAGTGGAGTTGGGGAGATGCAGTACACGTTTAAACCAAGCTGAGACTGCTTGCTTTCAGGTTTTTCCTAACATTGGGTCAGTTATTTACACTCCTTAGTCATCTGGGAGGGATTAAAACAAAACAAAAAAACATTCTCAGAAGCAACAAAACCAGCACAAATGCAGAAAAAAGCAAGGACTTACATGAACAGAATAAATTTTATGGAATTCAAGCCATAAAGCAGTCAGAAAGATAACAAATGTACCTTTATCTATACTTAGCAGTGCTGTGAGTATATTATGTGCTTCTTAGATCTGTTTGATGAACGGAGAGACTATAATCAATGTCTCTTATTTATTACTATTTCCACATCATTTTTTGTTCCTAAAGACCTTATATTAACTATTAATGAGGACTTATTTAATTAAGGATTGAATTACTCTTTATGTTGACTTCACTATTAGAAACATCCCAGACCTGTCACTCACTTTGGTCTTACAACAAAGCTCAGGTTTTTAATGCCATTACAGTTACAGCTGATACTGCAACTATGTGAACCTAACAGGGAATTAAAACTTCTGGCTGATGCCTTCATGCCAAGGTCTTCCACAGACTTTTTATGTGACCTGGAACATAACAAAGACCAAATACTTCACCCACTGGGACCAGCAGCTGGTGATGCAGCACCACAAAGGCATTCCTGTGAGCAAACCAACCATATTAGTAAATTATCCAAATAAGTATTTTTTTTTCGAGTGCCTTACGTAGACCTTAACTAGACAATCGCAGGCAAATGAGAATAACATTTGGCCGTGGTTTCTCTGAGCTTCAGTTTCTGAGTAGGGCAATTTAGAACAGCAAATCAAATGGACTTGTTACATCCATGCTCACAAATATGTTGAGATTCTTGAACAAAATGTGCTAAGGTGGTATCAGATATGAAGGCTGCGGATTGATTACTTTTTTTTTGTACAGTTCCTTAAAAATCTATACATTTTTATGTTTTAAACACACTCTTTTGCAAAGTAATTTGAGTTTGTTGTAAAAGTATTTAATGGGATAGATTCTATTTTCAAAGTGACTACTTGCATATAGGCATTAAACAAACTATACAAAACCCCCATTTAATTAATTTCCTATACTTTCATACCATGCTCCTTCCACCATTTTTTGCCAAGCTCATCAGCTTCGTAGCTTTCACTTAAGTCATTAGTTGCAGAAACATTTAGACCTTGCAAGCTTCTTGATGCAGGGTATAGTGCTTTTGAATTGGAAGCACTGCACACAGGTTGCTGCAGTGTTTGTAACTCAAAGTGAAGTTCAAAATGAGGAGTACTGTACAAAATTTTCTCCTCTGATTTTCTGTCTCTAGGAATATTTCCAACAATATCTACAAAACTAATAAGCCCTAGACTTTTTCATTTATTTTGATTTGAGTTCTATTTAGCAATACTCTTCAAGAGACTTCCCAGTTAAAATTAAATTTTTACTTTGTGAAAGAAAATTTAGTGAGGCTTGGCAGAAAGGGGCAGGAGTCACCTTGTCAGCATGGCTAGACACTTCTGGGAAATGGATGAGGTACAGACATTCAGACATTTAAGGGGTTATAGATAGAAAATGGAAGAATAAGAGACATTGGCAAAATTGGTCTCTCAAGAGGACTGGCAAGGTCTCCCAGTGAACCATCCCACTGCCTCTCCATTTTGCCGTGTGTCAAACCTGCTATTCTCCTTCTTTTTCAAAGTGAACTCTGCAATTTTCCCCTGCCTGTGAGCTGCCTATGAGCTGCTGCAATGGACTGGAGTGTTTTCTGCAGTTGCTTCAGTGATGCCATTTCCCAGGCTTGCCCAGCCTGATTTCAGCAGCTGTGAACATTATGAGTGCATGAAAACATCAAGATTGAGTCTTTATGCATAACATTACAGCTGCTGGAAATGCTACTATATAACACAGGTCTGCACAGACATCCTGCCATATCACAAGCTTAGTATTTTTGACCAACTACAAACTTTTCTCCTGATTTCAATTCTCCTAGAAGGTAGACTTTTTCTTTTTAGTCCCTTTTTCTCATTTTCTCTATTTGACTTTGCCACATTGGCACAGGGTGATGCACCTGTTTGCTACTCATGGTAATGGTAAAGTTAACAGCCATGGCAATGGGGTTAACTTTGAAAAAAGTGTTACTTGCATGCCTTGCTAAGACCTGGGGAGTGGGATAACTGCAATCATTAGCTTCAGTTGTGGTAGGTCTGTGAAAGAAACCAGAACTGAATTTACTATCTTCTCTAATAGCAGTGGTATGTCATTAATTACTTAGTCATGGTTAAATATTATATTTACATAATATTGGTTACAAAAGAATACAGCCATTTAATGCTAATTTCCATTATTCCTCATCCTCTTGAGGGAAAGCTGTTTGAAAAACAATACCGGTAATCAAATTTGCAATTCATTGAATATTTTCAGCAGCCTTTTTTGGCTTTAAGAAAATTCTTATGTATTTATACAGATGAGGCACAGATCTATTGTCATAACTGCTGCTGCCATCCTCCAGCAGCAAACATGTACTTAATACTGTGAACCCGAAGACCTCAGTGGCATGGCTGCTCTCCAGACCTTCCAGCAATAAGGTTCTGCCACAAAGAACAACCACAGGCTCTTTATTTCAACAAAATGTTAGCAGATGAATAAACATGAAAAGACATGTGTCTTCACATGTGTCTTCACAAAACTCATACCACTTTTACAAATAGAGAATTAACACAGGCTTCAAGTTCTCTGTCACACACATACATTCTGACACAGATGTTCAAATCCCATCCCTATCAGAGACAAAAGGCCACCCTATATTCATGAGGTGTATCTTCCCTACACCCTTTTCACAGGATTTTTTATTTCATACTCTTCTCCTAGTGCCACCAGTACATGCTTACATTGGCTGTTCATTACCAGCTCTAGCTTTTGCATAACTTTTGTTAATACTTCACGACATACTTGGATTATTATACCTACGAATCAATGCTTCAAGAAGTCCCATGGTACCACATGTGTGAAAGATGTAGAGAGAGCTGTAAAAAAGATATTGTTGATAATGTTTGAAGAAGACATGGAAACAGGCAGGTCTCCTTGCTGTAGTGTTAGCACCGATGCAACACTTTATTAAAACAATGGATCATAGCCTGTGAAAGCTGAGCACTGGGTAGGATCCAGCCCCATGCTGAACTTGACAGTAATGTCACAAAACTTAAGATCAGCTCTTTGCTGAGTACTAGACAAGACCAATGAGACCGATGGAAGCTGCTTATGTTTAGTGTCTCTTAGTGCTTGACCCAAAGGAAATAAAATGAGACAGAAAACAAGACATGAGTGAATGAAAGAAGAGATGGAGAGGAGCAGCCTGTGGCTGAAAAACAAATATGGGAAGCAATGAAAAAGAAGAAAAATATTTTCTTAGCTCCATATGTTAGTACTTTTGCAATTTTTAGGAAGGTTTTAGGAAGAGATTTGAAAGTAATAACCTAACTCATGACCCATCTTGCCTTTCCTTTTTCCTTGCCATTGCACTGGTTGCTTTACAGCTGATTTCACATTTATTTACCTTTTGTTCCTCACACAGTCACTCTGTGATTTCTTTTTCTCTTCTGCTTACTTCAAAATTGATTTCCTGACAAATTTACTAGGAAAGTCACTGAGAATTTGCCTGTGAGGCCAAAGTGAACACATTATAAACTCTGAGTTGCACAATATTTCAGTACTGTTCAACTGATCCTAATCTAGTGTTGATTGACCTAACAACCAAACAGCAATATATAGGAGTGAGAAATGAATGTGAGAATTCAGGCACTTGGTTTCCCCAGTTCCATGGTCGCACTGGCAAGTCCACACTCTTTAACTTCACTGCCCTCTCAAAATCAGAGAGGATGGGGAAAAATGATGAGACAGAGACTCAAGATAACAAGACTAAGGGCTCATCCTCAGGTCTTGGTCAGACAGAGTAGTTTGAAATAATTAGTTTCCTTATAAAGGGTCTTGGCAATTGTCACCATCTTATCCACATTATTCATTACCCATCTGCTAGAAAACAGCAGTTCTTTTCTTTTCTGGCTCAATGACAATAGCGGGCAGATTAGCTTCCTGGCAAGAGAAGGCGAAAAAAATAAAATGAGGAAAGTAGCATAAAATACATGCAGCTACCTGGAGACTTAAAAAAACATTCCAGTGACTGCCTATGAAGTCACCTGTTCAATCTAGTTTCATGTGACATGAGGAGCTTCTGTCTTCAACACAGCTTTATTTTAAGTCTCTTAAGCAGTTCTGATCCTCAGCAGATGCCAGACACAGTGCTAGGCAGCACTGGCAGATCCTTTTTGTATATCAGCATAGGAAGAATGAGGAATTTGCAGCACATGATGGTGAACCATTATGGAGGTTAAAGTTTTCCCTTGCACAAAGGGTGCTGGCAAACAGCTATCAAAACCACTTCTTGGTTATGAGTCAGTTTACTGTTTTAGACAGAACATCCATTTATCTTACAGCAATATGCACAGATTTGCCATATGCCACAACTTGTTTGTGAATTACTGTGAAACTGCAATAGTGTTCACTAATAGTGAAATACAGCTTCCACCATTCCCACAGACTTAATGACATTTTCTTTAACACCTTTGAGGTTTTTTTCACATTATGTGAAACAATCCATCATATCTTATTGTACTGCCACAGTGCTACAGGTAATATCTGATCTCCAGAGTTTATGCTGAAAATTAGACAAGTAATTAGATAACATAGCAAAGAATACAGAAGGAACTCAGGACTGTATTAAAACCATGGTATTCATAGTAGTAAGAACTGGGATTTTATTATTTTGTAATGTGCTGACCTTAAAGTCACAACTGTTTATTTTGTGGATATAATCTTCAGGTGTGAGAGATTAACACATATTCAGAATTAATACCCTGTATCTACTGATGATGTATTGTGCAATATAATATACATTCTTGTTCTCTAAGATAAGAGAAGACCCCATGAGCTGCAGGAAACCTGTCATGGTCCTGCTGTCCAGTGAGCCCCTGTTGGCTGGAGGACACTGTCACACCTTCAGCACTCAGACAAGAAGCAATAGCCAACTTTGTTTGGCCTTAAACTCCTCAGTTACTGCTGATATCGATTTATGTGTTAGCAACATTTGGGGTTTTGAAATAATTTTTCTGAGGATAAAAGAATAAATGAAAGTGCACTACCTTTCACCATATGTCCCATCTATGAGCTATGGGGAAGTATTAATTATTTAAAGCAAAACCTTTGGTCTTATGACAACGAATTTTTTCCACATCTTTAATTTTTTTGACAAATTAATGAAAATAGACTGCTGCTGATTTAAAACATGAGCACAGAAGTGCTGCTGCTTTGGTGAATCAGCTACACAGAAAGAAGCTTTGGCTTGAAAATGGAGAATGTAAGATTAGAGACCAAGTAAGATCTTTAAACCACATTTTTCAGTGCAAAAATATAAACATTTCAAGTCTTAGCTATCAACTTTTTCATAGAATGTTTTTCTTTAATTACAAATTGCTCTAAAACACTATAAAACCTGAACAAGGCCTATGACATTCATAAATATGCAGAATTGCAAGCAAATGAAACTTTAACAGTTTTGAGATTTGAAAGACTTTTTCACTCCTTGGAAAAGCAATAAAATGGATAAATATGCTTTTGAAAGGCTAAGAATCACTTCTTTAAAATACCTTCTTTCAAAAGACTTCTTTCAAATACCTACCCTGGAAAATATTCATCAATAACCTGTGATCTCCAGTTGTGTTTTTTCTGTCAAAAATTACACTTCAAATTGACTTGGGTGAAAAAGCACTTTTTGACTAGCCCTGCTCTAGATAACTATATCTAGGTGTTTCCAGGATTACCTCAGCCTTATACCTTCTTTCCCCTTGATGCAGATGTTAAGCTAGCATAACTACTTATCACCAAGTGTGAGCCTCAGAATTAGGAATCTTCTCTTCTCATAGGCCCATGATGACCGTGGATTACCTCCTAACACAGCCCTAGCACCTGTATATAAAGCCTGGGTTCTGGCAACAGACCAGTTAAAGCTGTCCTCATTTTTTTGTTGCTCTCTGCTCAGTGTATGCTTGACTGTGGAACATTAATGATTCATTCCCTAGGGAGAATCAACATTACCCTTGAATTTTTAATTGGCTCTGTCTTCAAACATAGATTCTTAATATTTGCTACATCTCTTGCTGCACTTCATGTATCTGGAGAAACAGCTTCCTAGAGTCATATTAGATCTGAGGTAGATCTCAACAAATTCTTCTAAGAGTAGGAAACCAGACATCATTAAAATTATTGTCTCCAGCTTTTGTGGCTGGCTCGGCTGATTAAAGGAGACATTCATCAAGTTCTAATGGTGCTGAAAGGATGCTAAAGGACAGGTTTATTTGCATTCTTGTATACTGTTTCTTTAAGTGGGAATAATACTGTTAAGGTAACATGGAACTGCCAAGATTAAATTTATTTAGGTGGAATAGCAGGCGAATTTAATTGGAAGCCATGTTACAATGAAGCAACACAATAGTTAGTTTGGATTGGAGCTATAGTGGCAATTAATTCCCAGTGACTGTGTTCTTTAATAAGTTCTGCATCCTGCAGCTATTTAAAAGCTTTCTATCTTTCTAACTTTGCAAGTGAAATGGGTTTAGGGTTTTTTTCAACACACAAATTTCTTTAAGGGTAAAACTTTATTCTGCAAAACATTTTGGTATATTTCTTAGGAAGAAGTTAAAGACAATTTTGTATTCTACACAATTCATTAGAATTTTTTCTAGTTGCTATTAGTTCCAGATTCAATCTGTAGATATATAAAACTAGGCAAGATTTATCTTAGGTTTCTCTTTCTTAGATATAGCAAAGATCTCAAATGAGACCTGAAAAACACAATGAAAAACATTTCCTCTACTGCTATACCTTCCATGGATTTTTGCAACAAGAGTGGGTAATTTAGCTTTGGTTTATAATGTGAGACCAAATAAATATTTCAGAATTGCAATACAAGGTATAATTTAAAGCTGCCAGATTTAAACAATTTATACAATGATTATATAATGGCAATAAGCCAGCAGTAAGTAGTGATCACAACAGAGAAATGTCAAAATTTAAAAAAAATTCCAAGGCTCTATTTTCTTGCAAAATATCATTTTAAAGCATTGCATAAGTTACTGAATAGTTGAGAGTTTCACCCCTAGCAACAGGGTGATGTTCTTTTGCTGTGATGTGATTGAAGAGATATAGCTCTGGAAAAAAAAAAAAAAAAAAAAAAAAAAAAAAAAAAAAAAAAAAAAAAAAGCAGTGATCAATGCCAAGAAAAGCAAGAAAAACAGAAGAATACTGAACATACCCAGAAAATACCTGGAAAAGAAAAACACTGAACTGGGCACAGAAATTAATCAGCACTCTCCAATATTAAAACATCCATTAACGAGTATCAAGATGTCAGTAAATCCATTTATATGTTATGAAAAATGTAGCTGAACTAGCTCTAACCTGCACATCCTGAGAGAGAGATGAGATGGGATTCTGGTAATGAGATTTGAAAAAAAGCTTTATTTTTATTCACTGCATGTCAATAAGAATTCAAATCAAGCCGCACACAATTAGGCAATATAACACCCACAAGTTATTGAATTTGTGCAAGACTACTTAATAGTCTGATTATTACTCTGTAGAAACAGTGTACTGTATCATAGCATTCCAAAGTACAAAGACAAAAGTCAAACAATATTATTTCTGTAAATAGAAAATAAAATTTATTTTTTATCTACAGAGAGAAAAATAATTCTACTGTACTTGTAAAGTATATTTTCTCTTAATATAAAAACATAATATTTGTGTGCACTGTTTCTAGTAAACTATATCCATACACAGTGTTAAGCTAGGAATCCCAGCAGATTTCTTTAATACTTCCATTATCTCTGTATGTAAGAAATTCCTCAATATGGAAACAGTCTTTATTCTCTTAAAAAGATTACGGACTGAAAAATTTATCTAAAGTTTAAAGAAAAGACTAATTGATATGATTCAGATGTTGATTAAGGGAGGGGTGGGGTGAGTTAGAAGGATTTATGTTCAGAACTTCCAGTTTAAACTGCATTGTGTTGATGCAGACTAATGCAGAAATCTCTGATATGTATTAGAACAAATTACAAGCAGATTGATATTGTGATGTGGAATTCTTAAAAGGACCTTAACAAACAGTGTAGAAAGGCTCAACCAGAAAGTAAAATTTTAGGCAGTAAAGACAGAGGTGTAGCAAGTATTCACTTTGTCTTATTTTCTCCACCTGAAGAACAGTACAAGGCCAACTGCCGAAGGGCTCCAGAGTCCTATGGATTAGTTAAATATCATCCTGTTCTCATATCCACCACGACAAAATCCCACAGATAAAGGAGAACTGCTCAGGAGAAGATTTACTGTTTAACTCAAAGTAAATCAGATCCCTGAACTGTAACAGAGAATTAGAAATTGCAGTTTTTTGGAAGTGCTAAACTTGACCTCATATGAACATATAGATGCAGAAAAGTTTGAGAGATATATTGGCAGATCACTGGAGGTACCCTGTGCATGATGGCTTTTTACACCTAAGACAACATAAGTGCTTATCCATAAAGACTTTCTGTGACAGTGTTAATATCCTTCCCTCACTTGGTATACAGGCTAGGACCAAGACTCCAGGAGATATTTACTACCTTTTTCATCAGAGAAACTGGGAGAGATGATTGTCCTACGGGCAGTCCATCCCACAGAGATTCCACAAGGTTTCCTTCCGAACATCTCAGTGAAAGAGTCTGAGGTCTATCCTGAGGATCTTGATACTAAGCCTGACTCCTCTTAAAAACAGTCTAGAGTAAAACTTGTGTAAAATGGTAGAGGTGAAATCAGCATAGAATCATAGAATCCTTTGTGCTGTAAAAGACCCTGAAAACCATTGAGTTTAACCATTAATATAGCACTGCCAAGCCCACCATATCCCTAATAACTCCACCTGCACATCTTTTGAACACCTCCATTGATAATTACTCCACCACTTCCCTGGGCAGCCTGTTTCAGTGTCTGATAACCCTTTCAATAATGAAACAGAATTCAACTACATGAGACACGAGAAGTACCACCATCAAAGGAAGGATTACCAGGCTGATGAAGGAGCCCATACAGACAAAAACTGTCTTCTGGTTGGTTGTAAGGGAGCAGCTCCAAACCAGTCTGGCTGTGAATGTGATGTGCTCTGTAATTGATACCTTCTGTACCTGGTGGGAAAGTTTACAAACACATCCTCTCCAGGAAAAATTTTTTGCCTTCATGTGTACTTACACTCACAAAGTAGTGCATATGTTGCTTCATTTGAACTAGCTCACCAGGGAATGAGAACACTGAAAAGCTACTGCCTGACTTCACTTATGAATAAAAATGTGGGAAACAAAAAATGTCATAATTAAGGGACAAATCTGAAGAGCATGGTGACCACAAGCAGGGAATAATACTTACCACCTAACTACAGATGGTATTAATATGTACTTAATATGTTGGCTAACCTGGTATGCAATGTTCATTTTCATAAACTTACATTTTTATTTCTGAAGAATATTTAAGCTGTTTTGCTGAATTGTTTGCAATTATTTATTTTAAAGCATTTTTTTCAGGGTATTTTAAATAATCTCCAACACACATCCAAATGGAGGGAGATAAATATTCACACACACAAAAATCTGAAAAGTAAACATGCAGTTTGTCGTTTTGTTAGCATAAAGAACTGTGCAATTTCAAAATCCAATAAATATTTTCTTAAGTAAACATGTAATGACTCTGCATAACCTTATAGTTACAAACATTTATTGCAGTTATTTTAAAGGTATTTTCAGTTTGAAATCAATATATCTTTACAGCTATCTGTCAACACAAAACCCACTTTTTAAAGCACATAATTTAACAACAAAATGCAAAGCAAGATTGAAATTGATGTTGTTGATGTAAATCAAGGACTAACAAAATCCGTCTGGCAGCATTACACAGCAGTCATTCATGTAACTCCCTTTGAGTCTTTCTGTAGCTGAATCATTTAGAGCTGATTTTCAGTGCTCAACCATCTCTCCAGAAGGCACTTAAGAGCAGCAATTGGCTTTCCAGTTATTTCTATCACTGCTTTTCCAAGTGACCTTAATGGACCATGATTTTTCAGTAAAGGGTTTATTTCTCTACCTAATTCCTCTGCATAAAGAGCAAGGGTTATCCTATCACATCACTGGGAAGTATAAGACAATCTCATAGACAACCAAAACTGAGGTCCCTCCAACAACTTCCTCCCAATACAAGAGACAAGGCCACGTCTGCCAAATTACACTACAGCACTTAAGCACTAATTTGCATCAGCCCAGAATTGCTCCTTGGGTCTCTTGGTCCCACGTACCTCAGAGTACTGCAGTTCAAGTTCGGCATCATAAATGTACCTCTGTAGGATATATTTGGCCAATTTAATGACAGCTGTCTGCATTTCAATATGAGAAGCAGCACATTCTTTACCTATACCCTATTTATTTTTTTCTTGGCACAAAATGCATTCACTTTTCACATAGGTTTCCACAACTTTTCTTGTTTGTCTTGGTCTTAGATTTGACTTCGCAACTTCCCTCTTCTTCCAGATCTGCAGCCAAGAGCCAACCATTACCATACCAAGCCCGGGTTCATAAAGGGAGGACTCCAGATACAGAAATCCTGAATGTAAATGTCACATCATTTGAGACACTTGCAGAACAGCTTAATAGGAAACAGTGGAAGTCTGCAAGGGAAATCTTAATTACTGTCTTGTTTTCTAACAATTTCAGATTGTCACTAACTCAGCTCTCCTCCAGAGTTAAGAACAAATGTATGTATGTATGTAATCATAATCTATGTATATTCAGACGATAATTTCCTGGTATATGTTCATTTTGAATATTGAAATGACAGCTGTAACTTGTATAACATGCCTGAATTAAGAAATTCTATTTGTATATATTTACATTACATGAATATTACTCCACAAGAGTGGGAATACTGGTTTAATGCAAAGTATACTACAGGGAAGAGATCGGCATACTTAATTTTGCATTTGTTGTTTGTTTTTTTTTAAGGCAGAGGCCATTCCTAAGCAATCTTCCTAAAATGTTACATTAACCTTGGTGTTCTAAAAAGTTTGTTACAAAACTCACATCAGATCTCTACCACCAGGCATGTGCACCTTAGGGTCAATGTCTCTAAAGTCCTGGGGAGCAGATCCATACAGGCTGCGCAGCTCTCATGACCCCAGCTTTCTGAAGCAGAAAGTTTTCCATTGCAAGGCCAAAGTAGGACTTTTCAAAACATTCCCTTAACTTGTCACATCAGTTAAACAGTGGTTGACTACAAAGTTCACTATATGTCTTTTAACAGGTGTGTTCTTTGGCAAAGTAAAATCAATGAGACAGAGACCTGCCCACTCTCTCCCTTTGAACAATAGTAAAATCCATGGTCTCCTGATGCAGTACCAGTAAGTACCACCTTGTATCCTTTCACCAAAATGCATCCTGTTTAAGTTGAGAATTGCAGCATTCACCTCTTTGGAGTACTATGTTGCATTTCATTGATTCATATGACTTCTACATCCTTGAAATGATATGCTAGCCAAGGCATGTGATGCAGAGCCCATCTGTCAGCAGACCCATTTCTCTTGCAGAATATTTCTGACCACCAATTTCAGAAGAGGCAAAATTACTGGCATTTGTGCTTACAGAATTACTTCAGCTCCCCTCTGTTGCTTGAAAATCACTTCCATGAAAGAGGATAGCAGAAAAATATTGAAGAATAGTATAGAAAATTGAAATCTCTCTCACAATTAATAGCATAATTAATCATTATTTGATGCAGTTTTGTATAATGTTAACAATCTGAAGCCTTTGTCAGGAATGACTGTTCATTATAGTAATTTCTGTACCACCAAAGCAGGACTGGAAGTTGTAATTTGAATGTGGATTTGAGTGCTGATGAGGAAAAGAAGGCTATAGTGGAAAATAGTGGAAGTACCAGTGACAGAGAAGAGTCATCACATTTGGTACCTGTGAGAATCTGATTTCACTGATATGAAATTGTCTCAAAAGAACAACTTTAAAGTGAATAGCCCTGGCTTGGGTAGTGGACCTGGCCTGGCCAGAGCTGAGCAGGGGGTGGCACCCAGAAAGAGATAAGAACTAACATCTGGGTGGAGACTACTCCCCTTTTCTGAGGGCCTGCAACTCTGGGAAGTCCCTCCAGGCACAATTGCCCTGGCCAGGGTGGAGGAAGCCACCTTGATTGTAGTCATGCTGATGGACCTGGGTAAGGTGGCTGGAACAGAGCGGGGAGTGGCACCTGGAAAGAGATAAGACCTGTGTGTTGGAAGCTCCCCCCTCTGCCCTGCTCCAGGCAGTCTGTCTGCAATGGCTCTGCTGCTAATGCCCCTGGCTTCTGTGGCACCTGACTGACAGCTGCCCCTTGGGAACAAAAGGAATTCAAGGTTATATGTGGCTGTCCATGCTGTGGCTGCTTGGTCATCTCTTGACCCATCGACCATCCTCCAGACCCTGTCCAGGATCAGCCCTATCTTGAAGAACCTCGTTGGACAGCTGCACCCCTGGTGGTGACCCTCTCTCTCTCTCTCGTTCTTTCTTCCCACTTTCTTACCCTTTTTTTCTCCACTTTTCTCTCTCTCTCTTCTACCTTCTTTTCCCCTCACCTTTTTTTTGCCTGGCTCTATAAATTCTGCCTGTGTCAATTGTACAATAAAGTCTGCTTGCACCCAACCCTTCTACGGTTGGACTTTGTTTCACGGATCCAAAGCAAATGTAAATTGTAGTGTTACCTTGGACTGTAACAGTACATTTCTGCTGTTTGAAAAATTGAAGAATAAGACTTTGCAGTCATACAAAGACAACAGATCCTGGCATTTTAACCAACACATTCCAGCAGAGTCCTCCTCATCTTCGCCTGTAGTTCCGTTTCACCAGAAGTCACTACAGTCAGAGCTTCGAAAATCCATATCATAAAATCATAGAAAGTTGGGCTTTGGAAGCAACCTCAAAAGATCATCTAGTCCAACCTCCCTCCCAGAGCAGGGTCACCTACATCCTGGAACGCATCCAGGTGGGCTTTGAATGTCTCCAGGGAAGGAGACTCCACAACGTCCCTGGGCAGCCTGTTCTAGTGCCCTTTTATACACCCAGTGCAGACAGAATAGACCCAGGCAAACTGGACCCAGGAGGGACATCAATACACTGTACAAATACTGTACAAAAGCATCAGCCTTGCCTCCAGAGCTGGCTTCTGAAAGCCCCAGAAGAGAAGAGGAGCAATGGAGAAGGAGGCTTGCAGCCAGCAATCGGGGTAGCGAGAATAAAAAACATTCGATATAAGACAGGTCAGCTCAGGGTCCCCGTAAGACCTTGGATGAAAAGTGAACAGAGAGGGAACAACTGGTCACAGGCTGGTGGAGAGCAGAGAAAAGTGTCAAACCCAGAAGAGAAAAGACACCAGGTAGGGTACCAGTGCTGCAGAGAATTAGCCCAAAACTTAACCCACCTCAAGATCTGAGGTTTGGTCTTTATACTGAGTTGTGTTATACAGACTGATATAATGAGGTGCTAAAAATTTTGGCCCATTTTCAGTGTAATTCTACATGGAGAGTTTACCTGACTTTTAAAAAATGCAATAGCAAATGAAGAGAAAAACATTCCCTCATGAAAAGTACAGTAATAAACCTGAATCCCTGCAGAATGGCTTGGTTAAATATACCCACCAATAGATAAACATCTTAAATCATCTACCTCAGTGTGCACAGCCTTTAATTTAACGCATTGAGACAAACTGAGTTTGTGCAGATTCTCTTGACGAGTCTGGAAACTGACTGCTTTACAAATAGCAACAGGTAAGAGGATATAAAGCCCAGCCCTTGGTTTCCTGGAGAGTAATGTAAACTAATGCAAAGTGTAAAACAAAATTACAAGAGAAATAGTTCTGCTGTCACTGACAGCAGAAATAAAAAAACAAAACAAACAAAAAATCGTATTTGCAGGAAATGAAAAAAGAAGCCTTGCAATGTCTCTCCCAAAAAAAACCCAAAAAACAACAGCAATAAAAAAATACTTACAAACACTTTTTGCATCTTTCAGATGTCATCCTGACCTCGCCTTTAGCAATAATTGGATTTATGCTGGCATTCAGAATTTCTGTCAAGTCTATGAGTCTGTCTACAGACAAGTTCTTTTGTCCTTAACTCTGCAATATTTCCTGCTTGATTATTTATCTTTCTCCAGTTCTTCCACAGTGAATTGTAGCCAGGTGGGGGTCGGTCTTTTCTCCCAAGTAGCTACCAGCAAGACAAGAGTGCATGGTCTTAAGCTCTGCCAGGGGAGGTTTAGGTTAGATATTAGTAAGAAAATTCTTTACAGAGAGGGTGATCTGACATTGGAATGGGCTGCCCAGGGAGGTGGTGGAATCCCAGTCCCTGGAAGTTTTTAAGAAGAGACTGATGTGGCACCCAGTGCCATGGTCTGGTAACCACAGTGGTAGTGGATCAAGGGTTGGACTTAATGATTTCAGAGGTTCTTTCCAACACAGATGATTCTGTGATTCTGTGTGATTCTGTGAATTGAGGTTCTTACATGGGAGAGGAAAGCTAAATAAACAAATTTTAGCTTTGACCCTCAAATGCACTTCAGACCTGCTGAGAGGCTAGAGAAAAAACTCTGTGGCAAAGCTGCACACAGATGTAGGAATCTTTTCACTTATCAAGGAAGTTTTGAGGCCAACTTTTCACATCTTGTTTTATAAATCCTACTCCCTGCCTCACCTCACTTGGTGAAAGTCTGTGCCTGTTAAAGCAGCGGAAATGGGAGCAGACAACGCAGACCCACCTCCTGCTGTTAAGCCAATTTCAAGTCAGAAATCTTTTTTTTCCCCTTCCTTTCACCTCTAAAGCAATAGTTGTGTGGCTGACTCCCTGCTATTCATATCTGGATACGGCATAAAGAAAAGAAGAAAGGTAAGAAATACAGCGGCAAAGGGATCATGGCATAATATGACTCATCCACCTTTATTCAGTTACATCCAACCTTTTATGCCTAGCCTTCCCCCTTTGTTTCCCATGTTGTTTTTTGTTGTTATCCTTTGGTATGCAAGCACACACCACACACATACCAGTGATTGTTTTTAGTCACTTTCATCCAGTCCAGAAGTTTTCTGCTGACTTTCCCACGTACAAGCAACCTTTATGTATGACCTTTTTCTTCTAGCTTATTTCAGCTGTGTAATAAATTGTGGTTAATCTGCTTGGTTCTTGGCAGTTTTATAACTTTGTTAGTGCCTGAGCATTCCTCTGCTATAGTATCCTGCTTCAGCAGATGGTACTCAATATGCATTGTCCACTCACTGTGTTGTCCCACATATCTGGGCTACCAGATGAGCAATGACTTTGGAGGACCATAACCATCAGAGGCAGAGCACAGGGAGCATAACCATGATGCTTTATAGCTGTAAGCTCTGTAGGTGAAACCTAGCAAGCAACTCGGAGGTCAAGCCCTGTTGTAACCTACTGGATTCTACAGTAACTCTGAGCACAAGGAGAAGTATCCTGCAAATCACAAGTATGGAAAAAATCTCCCTGGAGGTGTTCATGACCAGGCTTTGAGCAACCTAGTCTAGGTGAGATGCACCTCTATTCATGGCAGGTTGGAGTAGATGATCTCTAAGGGCCTTTCCAACCTAAGCCATTCTATTCTATGACTGAAAAGTAGATACCTCTGACAAATGACTCAGAGTCAAGGAGCAGAAGTCTTCACCCTTTTTCTTGATAGCTGGAAAGCAGAGAATGCTAACATGACCAGGCAGGTTCCCATATTCCTGCATAGTTCTTGCAGAATTGCACATAATTCAAGAGGCTGCTCTTCACACCTGTATCACCTCTGGAGGCTGTGTGTATTCAGCCTCAAAAAAGTTACCTCAAAAGTAAGGTCTCCACTTCTCCCCATAGGAACAAAGACTTCCTAGGAATTCTTGAGTTCACTGTTTCACATCCCACAAAAGTATATAATTGTTTTTAGATAAAGCATATAATTGTTTTTAGATACAGCTGTGCTAGAGAAATGCTGTTAAATTCTTATCTACATGAAACTAGGAATAAACCTGTGCAACTTGTGATCCAGGAGACAGTATTTTAGAACTGTGCATTATGTTTCTTTCCAGAGCACCATTCTTATCACACATCAAGTTCTTTGCTCTCTACCAAATTCAAGATGTAGAACTTACTCTGCCTGCACTGCCAGAACTTCTAATATCAAGGTGGTTTTGTTGCTTCCTAGGGCTTCTAAGTAATGTAGAGATAGATTGAGAGTTCTGAAAAGACACAGTTGAGGTGAGAATGAATTACTATATCAAACAGTTAATTAAAAATGTTCTGGAAAAAATTACAACCAAAATAAAAATTTTAATTTGTCAAAAATTTACATCACACACTATTGACATCAAAATTGCATACTGCACAGGATGAGATACCTTTTTTTTCATAAAAAACAGCTGAAGTGTCAAAGCTTTCAATATATGAAATGTAACTTTTTTTTTCTATCTGATAGCAGAGCATATCTGATAGCAGAGCATATCTGATAGCAGACCCTTCCCTTCCTTTGCCTTCCCTTGCCTTCCCTTCTCTTTATGAAAATTAGATACATTTAATTAGCATGTGAATCTCTGCGATGGCAATGCAACTACCGGAGTCATACATTCAAAAAGAAAAATCCTTTCTGCCAGGAAATATCTCAAAAAAACATTAAATCTTTCATGACATTTTACCCAACGCTATTTTTTTCTATTTGCTTCTAGCCTTAATCTCTCTATTATGCACTCTTTTTCTGAAATGTTATTTCTATCTCTCCTCTGGGAATTCCTACCTGCACCTGAAGCTGCTCATCCCACAGGGACCTGCTGGCACTCTCAGAAGTTTAAGATGATTTAGCAAAGGAGCGAATTGCAACAGGACATTACCTAAAAATTTTGTGACCCTGATTAAAATTTATTATGTTTTTGTCCCACTGTAAAATAAAATTTATTCTATTTAATATATATATTTGACGTTTGAAATGTAAACCACTTTCTTTTTATATGTACTGTCAAGTACTTCAGGAGAATACTAAAACCAGTTTCCTATAAAAAGCAATTATGGATTAAAAAAAGCTATCCCTTTTCAAAATAAATTAATTCAAACACTGTATGTAAATTTTGTGTCACATTTCAACCTATGGACACATTGTAGAAAATGATGTAAAACAACAAGTGCCAAATCCACAGTTAGGTAGGTGTCTTTATAGACGCTAGAATGGTGCGTTTGAAGCCCTTCCTGTAACAGTTGGGGAAGGACATAGTTTGCACATAAAATGTGTGAATTTTCTTCATCAGTATCACAGTCTGTCTCCTGAAAGCTACTCATCACAGCTTGGTACCCCAGCCTCCAGCTGCTCAGGAAGGAAGATGGGGCTCTTATCTTTGAGAACCAATGGGTGCATTAGCACACAGCACAAATCACCAGACTTCCATGAACATTCTTGAAACATTTGCACAAGATGCTTTCTGCAAAAATGACACTGTCAAACAGTTTGGCAGCTTCTCTTGTACATTAGCTGGGTAGGCAGCAGTCCCCCTGGTACTCTACAATGCTCTCCTTGACTTTAGTCATTCTGGTGCCTGCTCTGGCCTTCATCCTTTGCTTCCCCATAGTGATATTTTCTGGTCTGTTTGCTCAAGAGTGCCCGGGCCTTTGGCTCTTTGGTCAGCACACTTTATTTCTGGGATGCTGCTTCCATCCCTCAAAGGAATGGTCTGCCCCCATGAGACAAGGCTGTGCTTATGAGGGTTAATAACAGCTCTCCTGGTCTGTATGCACACAGCCCTTCATCTATGAGTGAATCTGCACAGAGATGACCAGCCATTCAACTAAACACCGATACAGCAGCTCCGAAAGGCTGTTCTCAGAATTTCAGTTATTAGCTGAACTCAGTGTTGAACTTAGGAGTTTTTCATCCCTCCTTTATCTTCCCCACCAACTCCTTAAGGCCTCATATCTTAATGCCTTGTTGCAAACTTCTCTGTAGAGAAACTTCATTAGACCTGAATGAAGGGAGCCCCCATATGGCTTGGGCAGCCTTAAAGGCAATTTCTTGTTATTGTCACTGAAACCTCCTCCCCTGTTACCTCCTATTCCTGTGATCAAAGTAAAACAAAAGAAGCCAAGATGAGCTATAATGGCTTGACTGGAAATATCCCCACCACCCACACCTTCAGCATTACTTCTGCTCAGTCCTGTCTGACTAACCTGCTAACGTCTGGGTTACCAAATCAACTAGTCTTCCACTACCTGTAAACAAGCTACAAACACCATCTGAAACACACTCTGGGGAACACTTCTTTTCACAGAAGAGTACTATACAAAATCTTTGACTCACTTTGTGACACCTCCGTGCTCCACTGTGCTACAGTGTTATGTATTTTGGTGGAAGGATACCAGAGATAAGACCACCTTGGCCTTTAGGAAAATGTCTTGCAGGAAAACCTTAGGGTGTTTATACAACCTGGATCCTCTGTCAAGCTACCAGACTTATGCCAGAATCTGATAGTTTGCCCAGCCCAAAAATGTGGCACCTGTCTGGGAAGCACCTCTTGGTGCTCTCTGATCTGCAAAAAGAAAGAAAGAGACAATGCATGAACACAGCTGACTCCTACCATCTCGCTCAACCTTTCACTCTCACAGACACATATAGACGCCCTTGTCCTTTCCAAATATACCAAAAATATGCATACATGCATACACATTCTCACTCCTCTTTGATTCCCAGTACAAAGGTAATTTTTTTATACCTTCCATAAATTCTCAATGAGACTAATGTCCCTTGTCTTTCATTCAGAAAAATCTTCTGTCTCCCACATAAAGGATTAGAGAATACATTTTTTGTATGTTTTAAATTTCTGAATTTGAACACACAACCTTTTCATGCCTTGTTTGATAATAACCAATTTTTCTCATCCATTTAAACAAATTGTTTACAGGATTGATTGACATAGCTTTCTTTTTTTCTCAGCACTCAATTGTGATGGGTGTTTAAGTGTTACACAGGACCTTTTCCCATATTCTTAACCAGTACATTCCTCAGAGTCCCTAAAATAGAAGAGAAAGGAGAAAAAACATTTTGTAATACCTCACCTATTCAGCTAAATTTTGAACCATGTAAACTGAACAGAAGTCAACTGAAGTCAGGGCTACTGGCTAGGCAGTAAAGTAAATGAAAAACTGCCCCATGAAAAAAAAAGAGACAATAGAGGGGCACAAAGTTTTGAAGAAGAGGAAAGAGGGAAAGGAACCGCAGTATAAAAGAATGGAGACCAGCCCAAAGGATATGTCAGAACTGGAGCAGAGGTGATGGTTTGAACTTCTCTATGCTCTCTTTCAGACTTCCACAGAAGAAGAAATTATTTTTTTTCTTTTTCTTACCCTTCAGATACAGTGAAATAGGCTGTAAAAAGTGTCTGTGCCTGTATGGAGCTCAGAAAATAAAGACCTGATCTGATTGAATTTTTTTATTATTCACTTTCAGTCCCACAGTCTTAGTGCCTCTGCTTAGTGAATGATATTACTATTGAAAAGAGGTAAATAACACAAGAGAAACATAGCATCCATGTAGGAATTCTGTCTGGGATGTCCTTCTGTAAAAAATGGGGGGAAAATAGATTTTAGGGTTATATATCCTTAGATATTTGTTGTGTAGTTTCTCATCTAAGTCTCAAGCTCATAGTGTTCATGCAGTTTAATCAAAAAATATTAAAAGTCAGTGTACATGCTCAAAATAAGACAGAGAGCCACATCCCTCATTTGGCAGATCTTTGCAGTGCTGAACATCTCACTCAGGAAATTGAGTTTCTTTGGTTTCAGCCAAATATTTGTGCCCAAGATAAGAGAAAAATGTTAAGTTATTCCTATAATTCATTACATTTTCCAGAAATAAAAGACATAACACAAAATAAATAAATAAATAAAGTATTTTAAGTTTTTGAGGATTTTTGGTATTTATCAAGGCAACAAATATCAAATGGACTACCACTTAAGGCTTTCTCTGGAGCAGTCTTTCTCTGGAACACACACCCCAGTTCACAAACTATGCCTTGAACTTTTGCTGATCAGCAGTGAAAGCTAAACTTTTTGGAGTGAGCAACTAGAATCCATTTGCCATAAATAAACATCATAAGCCTCTTGTACACATGTAACAGCTTCCACTGAAATAACATGGCTGGGGAGCTTGGGGGGAAAAAAATGCAAGTATCATTGCTGCATCTACCTCTACACAAATAGGATAAGTTGGGAAAGTTATTTTCAGAACTCTTGATTCATGTTGACCACACAGTGACAGCATGAGTTTTATTAAACTTTGCACATATGGAAAAATTTAGTTGCTTCTTTCAATATATTTACACCTCCAACTCACTTCTGAAACATAAATCATCTTGTAATAATAATATATTTAATGGGAACATTTCTCTTTTTCCCCATTGTCTGTCTCCCCATAACAGTAAATTAATTCCTGGAATGACTGAAAAAGAATAAATAATTTGCCGAAATAATAGACATCTAAAAAAATTGTACCAATTTGCATACCGAAAAGATCTGCATTAACATGCTTCTAAACATTACAATCTATATTTTTACATTTCTGAATGTATTTCAGGATAAGTCAGTGTGATGCAAATATATAGGAGAAATATCCAGGTTTTGTTGCTCCTGAATCATTGCAGGATAACACTATCTGGAACAGTTGCTAAAAAGTAGTGTTTCAGGTCTGTACAGTTTGCAGGAGGGGGATGCCAGTACATATCTCTGCCTGAATTTCCTTGATAAGGACAAGCTGGAGAGGAGCCCAGGAGGGCTGCTAAACCTTGCGTGTACCCAAACAAAGGGAAACTAGAAGAAATCTAGCACCCACTTCCAAGAGCTGTATCTCTCTGCCATGGAGAAGCTACATCAATATGAAATGTGTGTGCAACACAGAAGTGCAAGAAGTGGAAAACAAGAGTTTGAATTATCCATTGCTGAAATTTCCTGCCCTTTCTGAAGCCATTCGGTGACAATCAACATGCAATAGCAATTAGATTCATGTCACCAGTGAAATTAGTGATTCAGATGAAGTATTCTTACCAGGCTCATCTATGAAACGAAGTGTGAATTTCTGTCAAATCTCCACCGTGTTGTTAGCCCATGCTCCCACTTTGCACTTTGTAGGGTGTAATAACCTCCAAAGGGAACACACAGACATTAACTAATAATACCTCTGCAGAAGGACACAAAATAACATGCTACATCCCACTCCTGTAAAAGTAATGTCCTTTTCTGTCTCTCCTAACTACTGAGCAACAGCAGAATATTCCACGTTATTAAACATACTGCTATCCAAATAGTATTTCTTACTTCAGATGAAATGTAGGCACTGTACGTCAATTCAATCATTAATGCTTTCTTTATCTCTGTATTGCTGATTACTCTTCATAAGGGTATTTTATGTTGAGTCATGCCTCTGAACATCTCCAGAGCCTTACTAATTTTGTTTACCTCATTTGGTGCCAGCTTCTTTTGATAGCAGAACTATATTTTGTGCTAAGGTACCTTCCTCAAAACCATCCCTTTAATCTCATAAGTTCTGTTTTAAGGTAGATATGATAGTGTAATCACAAATTAAATAGTTATAACAATAGATTTCATTTCACAACAGATATTTCTTGCAAAAATTTCACAAAATAAATGTGAAAATAATCTATCTTCATCATCAGTATCTATATAGAAACTCAGCTGCTATGTTTGCAGTGTACAGAATTCATGTTTTCTATAATGTGAGCAAATAAATGTGAAGATAATCTATCTTCAGCATCAGTAGCTATACAGAAACTCAGCTGCTATGTTTGCGGTGTACAGAATTTATATGTTTTCAAAAAATCACTGTTACTAGAAGGCCAAGAAAAAATCATGTCTGACCTTATGTTAACATGGGCAGTAGGCTGTGTTACAATGGTGTATTTTCTGGTAATGGGGCAGAATGCATTATATTACTATTTGTTGCATTTTATTTTCATATAACATTTCATTTAATGTATTATGTTTCAGGAAGAATTGTTGAGATTAAAAAAAGCAAGCTCAACTGGTGGCAGCAGGCATCACTCTATACAATATAAAGCACAAAACACTCCCCCTGTCTTACAAATCAGTAATCCACTCACAAATGGAAGTTTTTGCTGGCATAAAGGTGTTCACACAACAGAGAGTACAAGAAAGGCTTAATAAATACATGCTATGTTTGCTTTCTTGTTGAAAAACAGGGACTAAAATTGTCTGAAACTGTGGGACTGAAATTTGTCTCCCATTTCAATGACTATACTGTAGTTATTTTAAAAACAAATTTGGACTAATAAGTACTCCTGAACATTCCATTTTATCTCAGTTCACCCTTCTGATTTGAATATGTGCAAACTAAACTATCCTGATACACACGTGAGAAGTAATGGAGAAGAGAGGGAGAAGCACCAAGTTTTAGTGCCAGTGACCCTTGGAGTACTTCCAGAAATCATCTGAAACTGGACCACACTCTGCCATCATAATTACACCACGAATATTTTAATTATAATTAAACTATTATCTTGAAATCAAAACATAATTTAGAGAGTAATTTCCAAACCATTTCAATTCTTCCATTAGACACTTGTTCACCTAGAGCTCAATGCTGTCAGTATCCCTTCAGTCAGAGTCTGAGTGGTATGTTTCACTCCTCTGAAACCTTCTTCCCATTTTGATTAATTCATTCTGAAATATCATTTTTCCACATCTCTGGGTTTACCTGACCCATTTTTTGGTACAGCTGAGTGGCTTAACATGAATACCAGGCTACAGGTTACCAGTTTAGCTCTTCACCACTAGATACAACTGTAACAGTTGCACATGATAAAAGTTGGGTTTGGTTCTCCTTTTCTTTTCTTTTCTTTTCTTTTCTTTTCTTTTCTTTTCTTTTCTTTTCTTTTCTTTTCTTTTCTTTTCTTTTCTTTTCTTTTCTTTTCTTTTCTTTTCTTTTCTTTTCTTTTCTTTTCTTTTCTTTTCTTTTCTTTTCTTTTCTTTTCTTTTCTTTTCTTTTCTTCTTTTTTACGATTAAAAATGGAAAAATAAAAACAACACAGAAATACTAGATTTTTTTCCTTCATCTCTGAAGGGTTAGTAAATATTATGTACCAGGTTTGTGTGGTGAGGTTTTGGTGACAGGGGAGATACAGGGTGACTTCCATAAAAAGATGCCAGAAGCTGCCCCCATGTTGAACAGAGCCAGTTCCAGCTGGCCCCAAGGTAGGCCTGCCAATATTCAAGGCTAAGCCCATCAGCAGCAGTGGTAGCTCCTCTGGGATAACAGAGGTAAGAATGGAAAAACTGCTGTTCAACATTAGTTGGAGAGATGAACGAGATTATGTAAGAGAAACAACTCTGCAGACACCTAGGTCTGTGGAGAAGGAAGAGGAGAAAGTGCTCCATACACTGGCGCAGAGATGCCCCTGCAGCTTGTGTTGAAGACCACAGTGAGGTACATCCTCGATGCAATTTATGCAAATTGCAGTTTGCAAATCAGCAGATTGAATATACACAAGTCCATGAGCCCTGATGGGATGCATCCGAGAGTGTTGAGAGATCTGGCTAATGTTATAGACCTACCATTTGCCATAATTTTTGAGAGATCGTGGCAAACAGGAGAGGTGCCTGAGGACTAAAGAAAAGCCAGTGTCACTTGATGATCTTCAGAGGTCTCTTCCAACCCCTGATATTCTTTGATTCTGTAATACTTCAGGGATAAGATAAATTTGCATTTCTATATATATAAAGAAAACCATGTATGTTATGGTCCAGAGTAACATTACATTATTTTTTGATTTTGATCCACGTGAACAAAGTCCAACCATCAAAGGTTGGGTGCAAGCATAAACTTTTATTTAACAATTGGCACAAGCAAATCATAGAAACCCATGAAAGTATGGAGAAAATGTTGTCAGGTAAAAGAGGGAGAGGGGAAAAGGAGAAGATATAAGAGAGAGCGAGAGAGAAGTGGAGAAGAAGAAGAGTAAGAAAGTGGGAAGAAAGGATAAGAGAGAGAGAGAGAGATAAAGAGAGAGAGAAAGAGAGTCAGAGTCACCACCAGGGGTCCAGCTGTCTAGCGAGTTTCTTCAAGATGGGGCTGATCCTGAACAGGATCTGATGCGAGCTGGTGGTGGGTCAAGAGATGGCAGCCACATCATGGACAGCCATATATAGCCCTGTGTTCTTTTGTTCATCTGTCGGTCATTTGCTGCAGAAGCAAAAAGTAACAAAAAACCAAGGTGTCTCCCCACCCTAGCTGGAGCCATTGCAGACAGGTTTGCCTGGAGGGAACTTCTGTCCAAAGGCTGTCCACTGAGGCTTTCTCTCAGTATCCTACCCTGATCTGATTGGTAATAAATGACCAGTTAATCTCCTCAGGTCAAGCCTGGAATGCCTGTGACAGTAATTACTGAGTGATCTCCCTGTCCTTGTCCTGAACCATGAGCCTTTTGTAATACTTTTCTCCTGTTCAGCTCAGGAGGTGAGTGACAGAGCAGCTTGGTGGCAGTCAAGGCCAACCCACCATGTATGTATTTACTATGAGCATGTTTTTTTACTACTGGGGGCACATCTGTGCCCACGCTAAGTTACTTATACCACCTTATCAAGGGCAAGGTCAGCTTTCTAAGGCAGCAGTACCAGCAATATAGAAATATTAAATGTGTGTCTTTCAGGAAAAACTGTATATAATATAAAGTTCCCTAAAAGTACTGGAATACCTGGAAATTTGAGGGTAGCTGTTTCTCCCATGGGTGTAGCATACACACCTGGTTAATTCAGATTTCCTGTAGAATTCTTGTCAGGACAAAGTCAGCACTCCAGCAGCCTTCGGAACAACATAGACTTATACACTGCCAAAGGGCAAATTTTAGCTTGTTTAGTAGCCTGATTGCCAGAATCCCTTGGGAATCAGTTCTGAAGGATAAAGGAGTCCAAGAGGGCTGGACAGTGTTCAAGAAGAAAGTCTGAAAGGTCATTCCATTGTGCTACATGGCAAGCCAGAGGCATAAAAGACCAGTCTGGCTGAACAGGGAGCTTTGGTTGACAGTCAGGGAGAAAAAGAGAGTTGCATATCAAGGTGGTGGTGGAGTCACCATCCTCGGGGATGGTGTTTAAAAATGGGTAGATATGGTGCTTCAGGAGATGATTTAGTGGTTAGGTAGTATTGCACTGATAGTTAGACTCAATGAACTTGAAGGTCATTTCCAACCATAATGATTCTATGATTCTAGCTGAAATGTCATCCATCTAGTGCCTTACCCCACTCCTTTTGTGGGGCAACAACAACTTGCACTTGCATGAGAACATTGAGTGCTGTGTTCATTGTCTCACAAAGCTGATTCCTCCAGGCTGTGTAGTGAAGCATCTGAAAACCAGAGTGTATTCAGAGAGCTGAAAAACTCCAGAAAAAGTCTTCCTTATTCTGTCAGAGAATACAAACAGCTGCTATCCAGCCTGAAGCAACAGCTTTGCCTGATGCATTAAATACACTATAACAAATAAATTTTCCCTTGAAATTACAGTCATTTCAGAAAAAAATACTCATTAAATTATTTTTGCTTTCTTCAAGATCTCTTATTTCCAACATACAAATAAATTATCTTCTGAGACTCTCATTTTACTTTCCATGATCCCCAAATTCAAATAGCAGCTCTTTTGTAGCCTCCTAGCTAAACCGGGGTTTAAGATGCTTTGGGTTCCAATCTGTCCTGGTTTGGGCCAGGATAAAAGTTATTTTCTGTCTTGTACTTTTGCTTTCAGCTAAATATCTTGTAAGTAGCTACACTTGCTGAAATTAACAGCAAGTTTGTCAATCAGTGTCTGCTTCTAGAACTGATAACTCTCAATGTTTATAGTTACTGATGGAGACTGGTGTGCAGAACCAAGAACACTGCTCAATTCTGAGGAACATTTTGCCCTCTGGGAGGAGAGAAGGAGTGAAGAGGTCACACCTGCAACCATTCCTTAGGGAGGAACGGACAAGAGAGATGGCCAAATTTGACCAAACAGAGTATTCCATCCTATACACGTCATACTCAGTATAAATTTGAGGGGTCAAGAGGATCAAACAACTTCCTGCTTCCTCTTCTTCGCCTGTCCCTGTTTGCTTCAGCATCCTGATAGGATTCTGTCCGTTTGTCTGCCTGTGCCCCTGATCTGTGCCAGCCTGAACCTGTGTGTTCCTGCCTCCAGCTCCTGACTGCTGCTGACCCCAGGAGTCCAGCCTGGACTTTCCCAGGGCTGCCCTGCAGCCTTGGTGGTGATGTGAGAGTTACTGGGGGAAAAGGCGGAGGAACATGGTATCAATTTTCCTGTATATTTGTATATATTTAGTAATTTTTCCTATTTATCATTACTGTTTCATTAAAGTTGTGTAGTTTAGTTTCCAACCCAACCCTCTCTCATTCTCTCTCCTTGCTTTATCTGGGAGGGGAGAGGAATTAATAGAGAGAATCTGTTATGTGTTTTAATTGCTGGGCCAGTGTTAAACCATGACACAACCCTACTGTAATGTAAGGCCCATGCTCTCTTCCTTTCCTTGCTAAATGTAGATCCCATTCCTGAACACATTGTTATAGATCTTTAGACAATACTGCTAGGTATTGTAAACTAGAATTTAACTAAGCTCTCTACCATGGCCTTCAGGAACGCAGACTTTGAATTCTTCAGGGACTTTCTTCTTAGGGTGTCGAGGGCTAAACTTCTCTGAGCAACTTATGCTAGTCTATCACCACCCTCACTGCAAAGAATTTCTTCCTAATATCTCATCTAAAGCTATTCTCTTTCAGTCTAAAATTATTCCCTTCATCCTATCACTACATGTGCTTGTAAAATGTCTCTCCCCAGCTTTCTTGAAAGCCCCATCCAGGTACTAGGAGGCTGTAACAAGATATCCCTTAAGTGAGAGACTTCAGTGTAGTTAAACTAACTCGTGTCTTTGCAACCGAAGAGCATAAATGGTCCATCACAGAACCATGGGTGATCTCTGCTGAGTACTAAGGGTCAGATTTTATAAGTTAACTGGTTGCTTTTATTTCCCCTTGGGTTCAAGACACAAGCATCTCAGACCAGTTGTGGTCTTGAGTGTGATCAGCAGTAGTGAGTTTCTCAAGCTGAAAAAAAAAATTATTTGTGTAAGTATTGTTAGTATCTTCAGAATGTTTTCATCTGGTACAGCACTGTATCTTCAACTTCATGGGTGAGTTTAGTCAGCTCAAATGATTAAAATGCCCAGGAAAAGAAAAAAAACCAACCCTCAAGTTCACAGAATTTCAGTAATCCGATATTTTGTAGGCTATGCTACAGATTTAGTAACAGGTATTTAGTACATGCCCAGAAAATTTCAAAGCAAATAAAAAAAAAAACAAACAAAAAACAAACCACCACACAAAAAAACCCTACATGAAAAATAAAGTACATCTTCAGTTTTCTCCATCTTGATAAGTATCAGCTGCTAAATCTGTAGATTTTAAATGTATGGCTTGGTTTGGAACACAAATTACTTGAAAGTATCATCTGGCAACCACACTTGTATCTAAAATCAAATTATTTTCTAAGGAATAAACTAGTAGTTACTCTACCTCAAAACTTAAATTTGTATGTAATCCTTTTTAAGAGAAGTGTGTTAGGAAATATTTCAACAGGTCTTTATTTTTCCTGTTTAGTTTATAGGCCTAAGAATCTCTAGAAATCAGAAAAATGAAAATAATAACATGAAGGTAAAAAACCAAGAAATAATTAAAAGTGCCAGGAAGGCATAATTCCTAAAATAGATATTTCTCAAAATCAGAAACGTGTCTAAAGCAATACGATGCAATTCCTGTATGCAACATTCTTGCAATGTTTGTTTTTCTGCATAGAAAGAACACAAGCGCAAAACACTTAAAAAAAATAAAAAATTCTAACCAAATGAAAAATGTTTGGGAACACGTGCTGTTGTAATACAGGCTACAAACATGGGCAGTTACTGCAATCCAGTATTTAGCACTCTCTAAAACAAGAATGTCTAGAAAAGAAGCTATCGGGCATTGTTTTTTATATTTTACTGATCTTTCTTGCTGCCTTCTTTGAAAGGACAAAACTTGCATTCCGAAAATTTTTTCCATATATTATGCATGTCAGGGAGAAGTGAGAAAATTGTAAAAGTAAAATGACCATAAAAAAACCCAGATGAGTAAGAAAAGTGGGGTAGGAAAACTCTTACTGAATTTTCAATAATGTATTTCAGATTAAAATATATAGAAGATGGGCAAAAAAATTCAAATCTGGATTCACATTTTCTGGGTAGCTTAAGTCCACTGACTTTTTAACTTTATTAGAGAGACAGAGGCTACCCAATAAGATTTACATCCACATAGATGTGCTTCATCAAGATTACTTACTAATTTTAGTTTGCTGTGTTCCTGCTTCAAATTCACCACTGCTCCAAGACAGTTTCTTCACATCCCTCTCTTTGTCAGTCACGGAAATAATTTACATTTGCCTCATTTCTATTTTCTTCACATAGCCCTGCTTAATGCACTTATGTGATCCCTAATGAGGTGGAAATGTTCATGCCAACTGAAGAAGGAAACGACATTAGGCTGTGTATGAATAATGTGTGAAGAATCAGGTACAGAAAAATAATGATGCTAATGCAAAGAAGTAATGATGCATTCTCACGTACTTTACTATGCACTGTTCTGGCCAGCTAACAAAGCCAGAAAGACTTCAGGGACACTTGATGATGCCCATTTATAAAAGGACCTAAGTGACGTAGGGGCTGAAATTTCATTTAGAAATGTGAATTCAGCGTAAAAGGTATTTCAGTGCCCTTTGACGCAGAAGCTTAATTGCACCAACATGTGCAATTAATTGGTTTCAAATAGTTTCAAGAACACAAATCTTAAACTTCTTTTGAAACAAGACTTTGTCTCCAAAGTTTCTTCATTGAATAGTACCAAGAAAACCAGCAACTGGTTTCAAGAGGAATTTGTATTCTGAGGCATGTAAGAGATTGAGAACAGGATTTTGAACGCACTTGAGAGGAAGGAAGTGAAATTATGGATGCCAGGTAAAGTCATGACTTTTTGGGGGTATGGAGGTTTATAATTACTAACTTATGAGGTTCTTACAGTGCGGAAATGGATGGAAATACCGCAAAAGACACACAACCTTCTCCAAAAGTGCTTACTCATGGTACTTGTTATTTCAGGTTAGCTCATATATAAAAGCTGCCAGTGAATTACCATGTTAATTAACACAAAACTGTGTGTGGACTATGCCTGGAGTCATAGGAGTCACTCTCTTGCTGTTGAGAAAAGTAAAATGTGAAGATTTCCAGAAATTATACCAACGATGCATTAATGAATTAAAAACTCCAATCTGACCCACAGTGAAATGTTAGATCTCTGGCCACTGAAGTTGATTCCTCATAAAAATTCCTAGAAGAGCTTAGGTCAGGCAAGAGGATCTTTGGTTAACATTAGATTTCATGATTGTCAATACCTTATTATAATTACAGGTTACAAAATTCTGTAAGATTCAATGAAAAACCTATGTCACAATGACAGTAGCATCAAAAAGGACAAAGCTGTTACTTCAACTAGTAATTGAAAAATAACCTCCTGGGATGCTGCACTTTTTTCCAGGTAAACAAAACAAATTTCAGATAATGTAACAAAAATATCTCATTCATTATTTTATTTATGAGAGCTATTGACTGCCTGAATAATTTAGAAAAAATCATTACTTTTTACCACTCTGTAGCTTTGCAAAGGAGCAAAGAAATAACATCAGGATTCAAGGAAATCTTATCGTTTTGATAAAATAAAGACACTGACTGTGAGTTTGTAAAAAACAATGTACATTTTTCAAGAGAAATTAAATTTTTAATATTCAATTCCTAATTTACATTATACCAAAATTTTAACTTGACAGAAACAGGTGTACCTAAAGAGTTAAAGGTAACAGCCCTGGACAATACTAGTAAGTACTAAACCCTTTCACAGTTTTCTGTGCTTTTCTTCCTACAGCTAGTTTATACCACTGTGAAACTTCAGGACTTTTTCTTTTTTTTAATTCCTAATCAACAGGAACTTTGCAGTTCTAAATTCTCAGATCAACTGCAAGTTTAATTAATTTAAGGTGTACCTACCATCTCTCTCTGTAAACACTCAATAGTTGTAAAAATCAGTCTCAAGAACAGAGGCAAACACAAGAAGTGGTTGCGTTTAGCATGCAAATATTTCTTTCAGCAATATTATCAAGATGTCGCTGTATTTTGAGATTTTTGAGGATTCTCTACTTTCAAGGACAGGATCTTAGGAATCTGCAACTCTATGACATATAATATTCTTTTAAATTATTTTTTTAGTAAGATAAACCTGTTTCACAATATGGGGGTTTGTTTGTTTGTTTGTTTGTTTTAACAAGTAAATACATGCTATCAAGATTATTTTTTCTTGAACCTAGAAAGGCATGGAACTATATCTTAGAACCAAATACTGATTAGAATTGTCTAAGTGTTATGGTTAAGTTTATATAGAACCTATTTCTATGTCCTTTAAATAGATACTTTCCCATAAGGGCACGGTACACCTTCTTGCAGGAATGCTAAGCACTGTGTCATTCAAAGACTGATTTTTTTTCTCAATTTTTCATTTTCTTTCAGAAGCCATAAGAAGTTTAGAATGTTGCTGGTGCTGGTAATTTGAGATTTGCTGCTCCTCATTACAATTCCATTAGTTTTATATTTACTTTGCAATAGCACTGCCATTAGGGTCTAAATCAGCTACTTGTTTGGATGGTTAGTTCTGAGAACCTGTCACAGCAAGCTCTGGTCTCTCTGGCTGTACTAATTTTGGCCTGGATAGAGTTAATTTTCTTTGCAGTAATTTATGTTGTGGTGTATTTTTGACTTTTGACCCTCCTCTTATGTACGGAGGAACAAATTGCACTGACAGGTATTCTTGTCTGGTGCTGTTCAGCACAGAAAAACAGATTTATTCAGTGTTCTATAAAACTGTGGTTAGCTTTTGTTTGGAGTCTTGGGATTTTATAATTTGTTCATCCATTGCAGGCCTGTGACTTTGACTGAAAAAATAACTTATTATCAAGAGTGCTGAATCACAGTAATAAAAATCCTGATCTTTTTTAATGTAAAGAAAACTTCACCTCTTGTTCCCCTATGGCTCCCATGCTTCCAGACAGTGTCACCACCGCAGGCAGTTACATTTCCAAGCAGCCCTAATAGATAGAGGTGTAATGCACAGGTCAATGAAAAGAAATATTCTTAAGCATAGCTGGAGCACTAAAAGTCATCCACGGGATTTTCTGTCTCCCTTCCTACTTAGCCCAGGTCAAGACAACAATAGATAGATAAGGTCTCCTGCTTCCTGCCTGGTGGAACAAGAAAAATAATTTCCAAATCTTTTCTGTCCCCACAGCAATAAAAATGCAAACTTAATTAGAAAGTAATCTTCCTCAGCAACAGAAATTATGCATTGCTAGTTAAAAGCAAGCCTTGCTTCCTATAAGTTTATGAATCATAACTCACACCACTGTGGTCCCACTAGTAATGGTGCTGCCTGTACACCCTCTGATGTCCTGTTGTTCCCCAAAAAAGTCTTAAAAACAGGCTATGTTGTCAGTACCCTGAGCTCACAAAACTCTTCTGTCCATGCTTTCTGACATTATCTAGCTGTGGGCATGGCATCCTGCAGATCCTTTTTTTCCAGAACTGTCCTTTGCATGATGTCTTCAGACTCCATCTGTCATTTGGCTTGTCTTGAAGAAACTGGAAGAGAAAGTGAGACAGTCCAAACCACAACACTATAATTTCACAGGTGACTTAGCTGGTGGATCAAGAGCAGATGGTTGACTCTGGACACAGGTAAGAGTGATGTGCTGCTTGCAGAAAGAGGGAAGAAAGAATAAAACCCACTCAATTTCTTTTCGTTTTGAATCTGTCAGTGGAGTTTAATGTAAAATCTTTAACAGAGATTATAATTGAAGAGGGAAATAATAAGAAAACAGGCATATAAACACTAGAAAAGAGGGGAAGAGAGAGAAAGTAAATGGTGTCTCTTATTCTGGTAAAACTCATCCAATCAGACTATTCAACAGACATCATATATCTGCTCAAACCATAAATGACCAAATATCCTTACAGGTTCTGCTATGTTTTTAAGTCAGCCTATGCAACCTGGAAATATTAAGGTTCAGCTTGGAGATACATTGATACAGATATAGATACGTCTAAAAAGACATAAATATGTATAGTGAATTGTGGATATAGGGAACCATTGTTCTCATCAGTTTCAGATGGGTGGACACTTATAAACCCTGGGGTCCAGCAGGTACCATCCCTCCATGGGCTAACAAATGCTGCCAGAAATCAGATTTAGCTTAAGAATTGCTCCATGATATAGACAGTGTCCAAATACAGCCTACTGCCATCTCACTCAGTATCATCACTAAGTGCTGTAACAAAAGCTAAGTGTCAAATGATGATTGTTTTTCTTTTCAAGCCTAATAACTCTTACTCCTATAGAAAAGAGTTGTGTTGTGTTGAAAAAATCCTGTGGCTATTGCTGACTATTTAATAACCAACTCTTAATGACACTTTTGTTCTCTTTTTGTACTCTCACTCTGGAAACTCTGTAAGCAGGTTTTAAAATTTGTGCTGCGATAAGGAAAGGATACGCTGCATCACTGTATTTCCATAGGAACCATCGTCAGTCAAGCAGCGGGATGAGGTTTGTATTTGGAAGCAAATGCATAGGCCTTGACTAGATCTGCTGTCATCCAGGTGATTGATTACACAAGCTGCTTAGGCAAAAAAAAAAAACAAAACCAAAAACCAAACCAAACAGCAAACAAGCAAACAAAAAAACGCCACCAAAAACTAGAAGTAAATTCTTTTCCTTTGTACTGAGTATTTGGGAGAGGGACACTGATAGCAGCTTGGAAACAGGGACAGTGTGCTCCTTGGGTCCTTATGAGAAGCAGCCTTGTCCTCGTGGCTTTCAAGGGTAGGATTAAAAGTCATTCTTTAAGAAATAGATCATGGTAATATTTCTTTTCATCTTTTCACCCTGTGTCATTCACTTATTGCTCCATGTGATCCTGGCATTTTCACAGATGGGCTCACATATATTTATGAAATCCTCTCTTTATTGAAAATTATTTGTAATGTAAAGTAGAAAATTATTCATCTGCCTTCTCAAATAGTCCATGTGCAAATGTCCTATTCATCTCTTCTTTATTCAATATTGAATCAGCAGTGTTGTTTCAGCAGTAGAGGATTTTCTTTCTTTCTGTGCTTGTTAAGGTAACTGGCTGTACTCCATATTGCCTTTCAAATGTATATTGTTTTCATAAGTCATTCTTTCCTGTTAGGGGAACTACATAGTATTTCATAGACAAAAGACAAATGGCTAAGTTGACCCACAGAAATAATAGGAAGCACAAACCATTCTGCCCTGTGTGGCTGAAGACCTATATTCAGAGAAGACAAAAAAAGGGGATATTGTTTTGTTTCTGCTTGTCCTCAAAACTTCAGTAAAGACAGTTCCCACATTCCTAAAGGTTTATAGGAATTTATTTAGTTGCTTCTAGAAAGGTACAGAGACTAACATGAAACTGTATATCTAGGGCTCTGAAAAGATTCTTTAAAAGCTTTTCCTAAACTCTGCTAGTGTTGATGATTTTCAATATAGGTAATCAATTTAAACACAAAAAATCTACACAAAGTGTTAGAAGCATGGTAAGGGATTGTTGTCTGTCTGGACTTAGAGCTATTTAGGTTATGTGATGAAAAATATAAGGTGAAAGGAAAATACATTCAAAACTGCATTGCTGATTGGGAGGGCAGTATTGAAAGAGGGTTCATGATTTACATTCAGGAATATCCATAGTGCCTAGTGATGCAACATCCTAGTTAAACTGAGATTCTCATGTTGGTTTCTGCAGACACCTCCACCAGGTTTGTGCTGCACAAAACCTGTTGACAGAGGTTACTGAAGAAGAGGGAATGTATAACATCTGTTTGATTGCTACTGGAGGAAATCCGTGAGTGTTTGCCTTCCTACCAGGAAGCCTCAATGAAAGGAAAGAGGACACAGTGCAAGGCCTCACAGTGACCACTCAGTCCCAGACAGGCCATGATGCATTTGGCTTGCCCTTGAACATACAAAGTGGTATACACTTGCTTTTCTGTCAAGAATTTCTTGATGGTAGAGTCACTAAAAACATGGCAGTTCTATGTTTCTTTACATGTTTCTGAAACAGCAATGAATGGCTCACAGATAACAAGTAACATCCCTTTTATTTCTCAATCAAAATGATACAGCAGACCACTTCAAGAATGTAGACACCTTAATAAAAAACTGCTATACTTACAATATGTGGTTTCTTTATTTTGGGTTTTGTTGGTTTGCGGTTTTTTTAAGTTTCTGCTATTAATAACTAAGTACCCATACTGTAAAGGCTTTTATTGTTTCATAGTCTTTTTATTAGTTTTTATAACCGAAAGATTGGGGATTTCAGATGAACTTGCAGCTTTTTTCCTAGGTATTACTCAAAGCCACAGCTTAAACAAATTATGTCCTTTGGGGCTGGTGCAGTCAGCAGTAACCCACACAGCACAGGGATGAAATGCTGAACACTGTTATAAATTCTCTTCCTATTTTAAACATATTGGTGGATGCTAATGAACAAGGATGCCCACTTCTTTTAAATTGACGTTATTTCGGAAGAAACTGCAGCCAAGCAGGAGAGACAGCGACTGATTAATTGTTAGAGCAGTAGCTCCTATAAACTCTTCTTTCTCAAAACACCAGGTTAGATTTTGATCATTAATAATTTTCATTTTGATTTTGGTACCTATTAAAAAGGGCTGAGATTTTCAAACAGACTTCTGAACTGTCAATTCCTCTTTAATCTCAATAGAGTTTTGGTATTCAAATCCCTAAGCACTCTTTAAAAAATTATCATGGATGTGAGAGTAATAGTAGTACTGCAGTCATATTTCTCGTTTGTTTTTCCACTACAGAAATGACAGTTGTACTTACTTTAAATAAATTACCACCCACAAGCTTTTAATTGTTTTTTGTTCTTGTTTCTGTAATACAGAGTTTAAAAAAATATCTACCTGTAACAGCATTTCTTATCCAGGCCAGGCTGATGATTTCAAGCTCCAAGCACACTGTTTGCATCACTTGTTAAACTCCTACCTCTACCTCTTGCAAGGTACAAGACAAGTTTCCTCTCCATAATGAGAACAAATGGACAACTCAGGCTCTTAATTGCTTTGTTCTTCCTTCTTTTCTCTTTTTATTCCCTTGAAATGTGGGGGGGAAAGGTCTTCTTTTTCAAAAAATAAATTGAAGCTTTTTGTTTAAAGCAATAAATGGGAACAAGAAAAGAGCTCTAGATCCCTGGTGACATAAAGCAATTTGAAATTTTTATGCAAGTTTTTCAAAAGGATTGCTTATTTTATTTTACTGTAATAAATCAGACACCTATTTAAAGCTCTAGGCCATTTATATTTGATTAAAAATAAAGTGCACAACTATAAAGTAAAATGCAACCCAAATTGCACCTGGCTCACATACACATTGTGAGAATTTTTCTCTTTTCCCTGTCTTTTGTAACTTCTCAATTGCCTGTTAGTATCTGCAGCATTTCAGTGTCCCTTGAAGATCGAAAGACAAATCTAGGATGAATATAGACCAAAACAGGGCTACACCTGCTCTGGACCATATGGCTAGAGCAAATCCCAGAGGCACAGCTGCTACTTCCTTTGAAGGAGCTTCCGAGCTCCAACTATGCCCACTTTGCACAAGAGGAGAGCCTCTTTGAAATTAGTCCTGAGAATTTACAGCAAGATCCTATTAGAAACATCTCTGCTTCTTCCTCCCAAAACATACAGAAACAGAAAGCACTTAGAAAAAGAAAAGAAAAAAAGAAATTATAACACAAAATGATGACATAGGATTACAAACAGAAGATGCAGCTTCTAATACAAGCTAGATAAATCAAACATGGTGTTTACTCTTTCCTTCTGTTGTCTTTTTTTGAAGTAAAGATGCAGGTAATTATAACTACTTCCCTCAGATTGTGCAGTCTACATCACTACTACGGTATCAAAGCTATTTCCTAACTCACAGCACTAAGGCAAACGAAACTATTATTCACTGGTACTTCTGACAGGAAAAAAAAATACAGATAAACCCTGTGGTAGCTGAATTTGATTCTCTCTCCAGTGATACTTTGAATAGTTATAGCAGCTGAAGCACAACAGAAGATCACCATAGAGTTCTGTATTTGAGGGATGTTGTGTTTTTTGGTTTCTGGTTGTTTGGGGTTTTTTCCATAAATAATGTATTCACTGAAAGCTTTGATTCTTGAGAATTAAAAAAAATTCAAATGTGTTAAACTGCATTTATACATTTCTATCAAACCTTTTTTTCATTATAAAATGGTCTTTGTTTAGAAAATTGCCATTTTAGTCTTAATGATATTCTAAGTTATAATTCTATATTGTTATTATTCTATATCCCAGAATCCTATCACATTTCTGACCCATATGGGAAACCCTATAGCAGTCATTCAGGCAGTTTTTAGTGCAGGGCTCTTTGCTGTTATCCCACGAAGCAAGTTATTTGCTGTAGAACTCAGAACAACCTGAAAACCACATCCTGGGTTTACATTGCTGAGCCTGCAAGAGAATGTCTGCTTCATTGAAACAGAACAACGGAGACATCCAATGGACCCTCACGTTTATTACAGCTGATTATTTCTTCTTATTGTCATCAGTTATGCCTCTTACACATCATATTTAACAATACCTCCTGATCACGCCATGTGCTAAATTTTCAGTCACCATGAGCCCTACCTATAAGCACTGCCCTCCACATCATAAAGCACCAGGACCCCTGACATCTGCTGTCATCTGCTTTTCTCCCTTTCAGAGCATCTCAGAATTTTCACACTTGATTGAATACTGTAAGGTCCATCCATATGAGAAAAAAGGTGTTTTTTTTTTCCAGTTTGCTAAATGGTGTTCCTTTAGATGTAACTGGATTTTGGCATTCAGTTATGCCATGTCCTATTATTTCGTCTACTAAATGCCATCTGATAGTCTCTTTCCATAATTTTAAAATTTTTAAAATAGATTACTTTTCTCTTCTACTAATATAGAAACAGTCACACAGATCAAACTACTTCTATAAATATTTCCAATTAATTAATTGTATCCTGAATGCAATTACTGCACAAATTCAGGTACGTAGAACTAAAGCATGTTGCTTTTTTCATTTGTAAATGCTTCAGGAAAAGCACAAAAGAAGAGGACAAGAAATATCTTTAGGTCCTTGCTGAAGTAAGACAACCATTTTATTAAACCTGAAACAGCTACGAAATTGGGTACGGGATTACTGCTGTATAGAGGCACAAACTGTTACTATATAACTTACTGCAAAAGGGTTTTCCAGCTGATGTGGGAACCATCTTAGTTAAAGCACAAATGAAAATTGCAGAATTTGACTTCTTGTAAAATCTTTTCTTTCTGTTGGGTTCTTTATGTATTTTGTTTTGGATGAATGCACTGATGACTGAAAATTAGTCAGTTCAGGACTGCAGATGCACTCACATGAGACTCAAATAGAGCAGAAGGTAACAGCTGCTGTGCACAGCAGAGGAATGGCTCCAGTTATGCATAATGCTCAAGATACTTGGGCATTTCAGCACAGGTAATCTGTGCTCTTGTTATGCCATGGTTTCACTTGTTAGACTGCACTGATGTTAACCTCAGAGAAAACAAACCCTGGTACACACACACAAAAAAAAATAAAAATATTGTGTTGTTAGTGACTTAAGAGAATTGTTGCTTACTGTATGATTGCAATTAAAAAAGGCTTTCACTCAGTTTCTGCCAAGCCTAAACTCAGGTAAAAATTCCTAGCTACTCAAGGGAAAACTTCAGAAATGCCTGTTTTGATAGAACAGACCTCTAGGTGGGGCTTTTAATGATTGTTTCTCCATTGGTCTTTTACTCTGGGTAGAATCCAGCAGGCAAATTATTATCAGAGCATTTTTGAATGGCCAACTACTCATTAAAAAAACTTCTTAAATATATACAAGCATAACATGAAAAAACCTCAAGGCTACAAATATTCAAAACCACAGTAAGCCAGAGGAGGAAATGTATTTCCAGCAGATTGTATTTTCAAGTGGATTAGCATTCTTTCCTCTCTTGATTAATGTGTATGTCACAGATCACACAGGCTACTAGACATAGACTCAAACAAACAAACAAAAAAACAACAAAAACCAACCACCCAAACAAGAACAAACAAACAAAAAAACCCAAACAGAAAACCCCAAAACAGTCCTATATAGTATTCTTTGGCAAATGAAATAATATGTTTGTTAAGTATTATTCAGTTTTTGACACAGCGTTGACATACTGATGACAAAAAGAGGGACCCATCTTGCCATGTGAAACCCATTGCAGCTGGAACTGGGAAGGCCCTGTGGCTAAACTGGAGCATATTGCAAGGGCTATCCAGTGTGACAGACAGATGAAGCCAGCAGTTTTAGAAGTCAGTGGTCAGCTTGACGTGGAGTAAGAAGCCAGCTAGTTCCAGCTACTTTCAGGACACACTTCCATGCTAAACAGAGAAGTCCATTCACTTACCCCACACTCAGGGAAACTGTGGGCAACCAACAACCTTCTAGTTTAGCTATTCTGCTACTTATCTAACAAGAAACTTTCTGAATGATTCTCCCCTTGTGCTGAATGGCATGCAGCTTCAAAGACACAGATTTATAGTAACTATTTGTATTACTTGTCAAGGTGAATACACTCAGTAAATTAACAGGCTTCTATACATCTAGAATTATGAAATCATTTTTAAACCAAATTCAGATTGAAATGGCAGGATCATTTCAACATTACAGACACTGAAATATTGACACTGAAAGACCATAAAATCTTAAACAAGTGGAGAAGAAGAAGACTCCCAACAAGACTGCTTCTCTGTTTACAGGACTCTTTCAGAGTCAAGGCTGACCCGTAAATTCAGTGAATTCCAAGACAATTATGCCTTGTTCTGTCAGAAAGAGAACAACAGTGTCTTAGATTCTGTGAGCTATTTTTTTCTTTGTGTTTCATGGTTAGGAGTGGGACTCACAACACTTCTCATGGGTACAAGTTCTTCTGTTGCAATAAGTATAACATTATAACCTTCTTAAAAGACAAATAGCTTCAGCAAGCCAGTTCGTCTCTGCTAAATGTCCCAGTTCACAAGTCTCTGCTCTTTTTATAACTTTAAGGGGCACAAATAATGACAAGAGGATGTTCTTGGGCATAAGAAGCAAATCAGTTTTGTGGCAATGTAATAACATTGGTTCTCCACAAAACTTCTTAAAAAAATTAAAATGAAGAAAGCTAGAGTCACTCCATACATTAGTATAAGTGCACTAAAAATTACTTGTGTTTCCCTCTATATATAGAAGTATATTTAATGAAAAGGTTTCATTAGTACTTCTACAATACATGATTGTATTTAACCATAATTAAATAATATTATGGCACAGAAATATAAAAAACATGGATTCACACTCTTTTTTTTAAAGAGTGAGCTTGTAAAGCATGCAGATTTAACCAAATACCCATTAGTCTCCCATAAATACAGGAATGACAAACAAGAACCATGTCTTAAGTAAGTCCCACTAGATTTTCATCAGTGTCCAAATACCCCACTCCCAACAGCATTGTTTCATTTCTCCCTCATCCATTGTCATTATCTTCTCTTCTTCCGCCTTCCTTTTAAATTTAAAATTGCTTTGGTTTTATGGTCACAAGAAACATGTAATCCTCACTGTTGACATTTTCATTTGCATCTTGAGTTTATTTGTTGTATAAGAGGATCAATGGAGAGACAGCATCTGGATGGGCAGCTGACTTCTGTTGTTTTTCTGAGAAGGTACAAATGAAAGTGACAGAATTTCCTCCCAGGATCCCTCTCTTCATTCAGGGGAGTGCTTGTTGGTGTAAGATCTCGAGAACATATGGATCATCAGTTCTCAAGTTTCCCTCAAGTTTTCTGAGAGGAGAACATTAAAAAAAAAAATCCATCTCTTGGTCACACCCCTATTCCTGCTCCCACTGCACTGCTCTTCTTGCTCTTTGACAGACCTCCCACCTTTATATCTTGTCTCACTTATTCTAGCTTAAAATTTTCACTTTCTCTTTAACACAGAACAAATTTTTCATCTTGCTTTTTTCTTGTGCTTACCCTGTGGCCTCTGGGAACTATAGAAAAAATGAAAATAATAAAAAAAAAAAAAAAAAGGAAAAACTAAGATACTGAACACGTAGCAGAAATTAATACCACTGCCTCTAGCATCCCCAGGCATGAACTGAGGCAAAAACTGAATTGCAAGGAAAAAAGGGAAGGAGGACATGTCTACAGTACAAAACATTCCAAAAAGGTGGGTTTTTTTGCAAATATGATTAATTTTTTTTCTGCTCCTGGCTTATTAGTGGTGTTTGGGTATAACACAGTTATCATTCTTTAGTCTTAGAAGAGAGGTTAAAAACTGGGAAAGGTTATTTTTGGAGTTAAAGTGGCCACAAAATGAAAAATAGTTTCGCATTAAAGATATTTATCATATATCACTAGTAGCATTTTAATTTTATTTGCATAAATATTAAATCTATTTATCTTGAATAATCCTCTATGTATTCAAGTATTTTTAATTTTAAATAAAAATGGAATTTTGCTGTGATATAAACATTCTCAGTGTGTAACTTCTGCATTTATTCAGTTTAGTAATAGATAACCTTCTATTGCACTCACTCCTGCAGCATGAATACTGATATGAAAAAAATTACACTATTTCTGCTTCATGCGTCATTCCCAGCAAATCAGTCTGGCTTCTCTGGTTTCTCTTACCTTTCTATTGTGGATTCTTTTGAACAGGAGTTAATGAGGTATGTGGCAGATAGAGAAGCCATTTCTTCACTTCCAAGAGCTGTAAATGGGTACTAGTAAGTGTCTCTTTTCCCACTGAAGAAAAGAACATAGAGTATGAACCAGATGTCTAAAGTTAATTGTTCTCTTACTTCAAATTATTCACCTTTTGTATAATGGATTATCAAAGAGGAAGATTTGTATACCTCCACTGAAATCTCATGGTTGTACTAGGGTGCCACAAAACCCATTATGCTGAAAAGCTAAAGATTGGCAGGGTGGGCTTTCAGTTATTTAACTTACCCTACCTCCACTGGAATCAAATAGATCTGCCTATTTAGCTGTTAGCATTTAACATCCAAGACTCTCCACAATGACCATTAGTGACTGGTTAAGCAAAACGTAAAATTAACAAAGTATGATATAATTAGCTGATTTAAGATTGTAATTAACTCCATAAGCAGCACCCATAAAGTTACATCAGCAAGGAAGTGGAACTAGAATCTAGAATCTCTAGGGGTTTTTTCCTGTGCTTTTTATTAAAGAATTGTGTCTAGGAAGAAATCTTCTAGCTGAAAGTCACAACTGAGATAGATACGGGAGGCAAGAGAGAAGAAAATCAATGATTTCTATCAAAAAGGAAAAATAAGAGTTTCAAAATTATCGGGCTACTGTTGTGTCTCATTCATTGTAATGAGGATGGCTTTTATCAGCTTGCATAGGGTCTTGAGCATCCCAATAGTTTAAATGGAAAATAAACTTTGTGCAAGAGAAAAACTTTTAATCTGTAATGTAGAAAAGCTTCTAACTCTGCTCTTGGAGAGATGTTTGGGTTTAGACCAAAAGCTTTAGAAAAACCAACATAATCTCTTCACTGGGTCTCCCTCTTTCTTCTGCTTGAAATAACGTGGTTTTTTATTGGCCAACATACCTAGACATGGACATTTTGAACAAGCTTTAAAAGAAATAATATGTTTGCAACTGCACCACAGTATAACAATTAGAATTGATCATCAACATGAACAGGAGGCAAGCTTTAGGACTTTATTCAGAATCTGGAAAAATGCTGATGAATAATCTGTTCCCTAAACCATCCAAAGGTTTCAGATCCATTAATCTAGGTCTTGCATAGACTAGGAGCAGAAGAGCAACCCCACTTGAGCTTTGAATAGCCCATTCTAGTGGGAGTTGTCTTAGCTGGTGCAATTGGGGTAGAACCAGGTCTTTAAGGTGCCTTCCAACCAAAACCATTCTGTGACTCTATGATCCTAATTTCAGAAGCACCCACAGTCAAAAAATGCTTCATCTCACTACTGAGATCAAACCCCATGAAGATATTGATGTGAGAATAAAAGAATTTGAACTTACTTTAAAATACAACACAGCAGTGATTATGAAGTGTTCACAAAACTTTTTCTCTGTAATGAGATTACACACTGGTTTTGTTCAGGAAGCGAAGCACACCATGCAGAACTAACTTTAAGCATCATTATATTGTGTCCATGAGGCACATGGTGTGAATTAGAAATGCATTTTGCTGGATTTTATAGCATTCTGGATTCAGTGAAAAGAAGATTGTGCTCTGATAAGGAGTTTTATATTCCCGTACAAATAATCCCTTTAAAAATATAAAAAATTATAGTTTCCCTACAGCTAGAAAAATAAAGCTATTTCAGTAAATTATTGCTTCACATAAAAATTTGTGCCCTATTTTTAGTTATAATTACTTTTATGCTTCATCGTTTGACAGAGAAAGGTATGTTCAGGTATTTAAAAAATGCAAAATAGGTTATTCTCCTGTTTGTTTGCACAACGAAATAAGAATTCTGAATGACAGTGTGATAATTAGGTGTTATATCTGTTTGCTTATGGTATCACTAAAGTATTTTTCTCAATTCTATTTACCTTAACAGTTTTAGAATTCTGTGATTTTCTACTTACATATCCAAGGAATTGGCTATGGTATTTTATACAATGCAATAAAGAGAAACTATTCAGCTAAAGGAGATTAGAAGTACCAAAAACTGCAGTCTGATAACTAGCTAAATATAAGTGAAACTTACAGAAAGGGGAGCATTGGCGTTGACATGTCACCTCTGGATTTTTTCAAAGCTCAGTCCTGGGAGAAATTGCAGCTGGTGAGCTGTTTGTCCCAGACATGTTCAAATGACATTCATTGAAAATGCACAACTAGAATGGATTGAACCTCATAGAGCAGCTGCTGCTGAGCCACTGCCTGCAGACATCCCTCTACCTGAGGGTAGACTGTCCTGTGTCTGTACAGGGATGCACCTCCTGCTTCAGTCCTTCATCTGTCTCAGTCAGAATACTTCAGCATGGTGATAGAAGCCTATTTGGAGGACTGGCCACTCATCATCATTGCACACCAGAGGAACACAGCTGTCAAGTCAAGAAAAATTAAGAGTAGCTCCTACACAATGTTTTTCATTAGCATTTTAATGTGATGACAAACCATCATCACCATGTACTTTGCACCTTCTTATTTATGAGAAGTCTTTTTAGGAGTCTTTAGTACAGCTGCATCAAGCACCAGAAACAGCACCTTCAGAGAATATACTTGCATGGAAAAACAGAACAACAAAACCCTTACAAAAGAGTCCTCAATACCATTTATTTAGACCTGTCTGCTGGCTCTAAAGAAACCTACTACACCCTTTTATCAAACTAGCAGTCACTCTGCTCACCACATTTCAGAACAGAAATTATATAATATACAATGCTAAAATACCTTACAAAGAGTCGTTTAAGAAGTTTTCACCTATGGAAAGTCCAGTCCATGGATGATTCCTCATCTGGCTCTCAGGATCCTTCCAGTTTCTGAGCCTACAGGCACCTGCATACATCCTGTTACATTTCCTTACAGGTGCAGTGGCTTTATGATAATGGTTTCTGTGGTGTGTATGGGAAGAGGTATGTCACCAAAGAGCTGCCAAGGGCATTTATCCTTTCAGGATGTTATATTCCTGTGTGACAGTCTAGCTTTGCCTCAGTTATAATAAATTATAATCTTAATCTTAAGGGTATAATAATTTAAAAAATGTAGATGAGCATTCCTCCCTCACCCTGAGTCTTCATCAGCATAAACATAAGGAGAAGATTTTTCACTGTGAGGATGACAGAACACTGGAACAGGCTGCTCAGTGAGGCTGTAGAGTGTCCTTCTCTGGAAACACTCAAAACACAACCTGGACACATTCCTATGTGATGCATTCTAGATGATCCTGCACTGGCAGTGGAGTTGGACTCAATGATTTTTTGAGATCTCTTCCAGCTCCTAACATTCTGTGATCCTGTGTGATTCTTGTAATTAAATTTCCGCTCTTGACACTCCTTTTATTTATTTATTTATTTATTTATTTAATGAAAGGGTCCATATCCTTCAGCAGATGCCTGGCACCCCTTGTGCTAATAGATCCAGTCAAATAATGGCCTGTGTCAAAAGGCAGACCAGATAGTACCAAAATGCTGTTCAGAACCTTCATGCCAAAGAGGATCAAAGCACACTGGACAGAATACCAGTGAAATCTCTGAGAAGTTTCTGGTTTTGACAGCTGCCAAGGGGCCATCAGGACCTCCAGTTATGCCATCACTGTAGTGACACTGCGTACATCAGCAGTGGCACATGGATCTGATGCAGCACTTGGTGCTTGGGCTTGCAGTCCTCATTTGTGTGACAGACTCAGACACTCATTCATAAATATGTCTGAATACTGTTTAAAGCATGCATTACTTAAATACTAGTGTTGACTCATCTCTGACATGATAAAGGCAGTGTAACATACTCCCTTGAACAGTCCCCATGTATTTCATCTTCCTCAAACTTTTTTACATTATTACTTTTTTGGCTGAGATGGTGCAAGACAACATATCCTCTTCTGATTGAAGATTGAAATATAAAGAGATCTTGTGCTGAGCCTTGCAGAATAGAACAGAATCAACCCAAATAAAGTAACAGTCAAAGTGATTCACAGCGCAAAAGGATGTAGAGAAAAGACATCCTATTTCCAGGTAGAGAGTGAGTAGGTTAGGAAATGGATTACAGCAGTAGAACCACAACCTGTGGCAACAGAGGTCCAACATATTTGGTAACTGGCATTTCATATAAGAGGTTTATTGACTTAAACTTTATGTTGTAGCTTATGGCTAAACATTCCTGAACTTTCTACCTGAGGAAAGGATGAGGGCAACCACAAGGAAATCCAATTATCCAATTGGTTCTGAATGCTTTAACAGCATCGAAAGGAGTAAGTTTCATCATATGGATGAAACGAAATGGATGGCACAGACCCCCAGACCTTTGTTTTTTCTCTTTTTCTTTTTCTTTTTTTTTTTTTTTTTCTTTTCCATTTAAAAAGTGAGCTTATTTTAAAATGATTAGCTCAAACAGTTAACAAAAATTAGGACAGGTGGCTCCTGGAGAGAATGTGTTGTGATCACTGGAGTACAGCAAACTGGAAGGTGGCTTCAAATGGTCCTAAACCAGCAGAAAGATTTCAGAGTGCAGTGTGGGGAGTGTTATCTTCCGAAAAAAGTTCTAAAACTAAGGAATGGGTAGTAAAACTTCCATTTCCTTGACACACTAGAAATATAGGTGTAGTGTCAAAGGGAAGTCCTGATGTAGATTTAAAATATATCACCAATGGAAGAAAAGGCAGTACTGAAGCCATTTCCAAGTCAGATGTCTAAACTGGCCATGGAAGAGACTATCAGTACAAGACATACTAGCACATAACAGCTAAGGGATGATTCACAAATAATATTCATTCATCAAAAAAACCAACTAATTTGGTTACAACAGCTCTGTATGAGGCAGTAATAAAGAAAGCATCATCATTTAGCTCAGGTGAGTAAAAACTGTAAATCTTATGGGCATCTACAACAATTTGCTGTATGGTTGAGTTCTGAATATACATGAACAAAACATTACATGAGGGCTTATTCAGAGGGAATCATGGTTTTTTCAGAGGCACTGTAGCACAAGTGCATACAAAAGAGATACACAACATATTTTTATTATTTATAATACCAGTAATTACTATGCTAACTTCTTCTTTCTGACAGCCAGAAAGTAGCACACAAACATAATGCAATATCAAGACTGGGAAAAGTATGCAGACTAGCCCTGTGGTGTCACGAAGACCCCGTAAGATCTGTGTGTAACCTGAAGCATGGTCAGTTGCTTCTTTCTTGTGGAAACTGACCTAAGCCCCACAACATCAGCCATACAAGGCAGGTGTTTGCAGCACTGCTACAGTACACACCTTACAGATCCCAGAGTAACCTTTCCCTCAGTGTTATGCTTTGAGGGGGGTAATAATAAAAAGGGGAAAATGAAATAAGAGAGAAGAATTAAATAAAACAGTTCTACACTTCAGTACCCGAGGTCCAAGTACCCTCTGTTTGCATATAAGTCTTCAGGAAAATATTTTTAATATGTATCTTCCATGACAAGTGGAGGCTAGAGAATGCTTTGTAGTTTGTCTGAAAAACAAGCTTCTGTTAAACATACCAGTCAGACACCATTTCAAATTTCCCAGCCAGGGAAACTTGCCTTAATATTAGTCTTGGTTGTTCACTCCTTGTGTGAAGAAAATGGCATGTTTTAGAAATACTCTGCAGTGAATGAATGTGCCCACATCTAAGATGCTTTTGAAAAAGAGTTACAGGAGATAGATAGAAGGGAATGTAGTTAGCAAACAATGTTGAAATGTAATACATGTTCAGGTTGAGAACACAGCAGTGCCCAAATGGCTCTAATCTATAACACTTGTCAGTAAACAGAAAATAATTTTTCATCTACTGAATATTTTTACTCTGGGTATTTCTTGCTCATTAGTTATTTCAAGACATTTCTCCTTGCCAGTGTGACTTCAAGAGTAGTTCACACTACACAGTTCACAGCTTTAGGAGCACATTTTGTCCACAAGATTTATTTATGTAGGGTTTGGTATATTGGTGGCCTGTTTTTGTTTGGTTGGTTTTCATTTGGGTTTTGGTTGGTTGGTTGGTTGGTTGGTTTTTGGTTTTTTTGTTTTGGTTTGATTTTGGTTTTGTTTTTTTTTAATCTCATAATGTCTTTCAGCCACAGAAGTGTGTATCTTTTAGGGAGAATAATTACTTAGTTGTTCAAAGTTAAAGTCCTCTTGCCACGGGATATCTCTTTCTGTACTGATTTCATTGGGGGTCTGCTCCCTCCTGATATAAAATGAAGAAAAAAATTTATATAGCATTCTGATCAAAATGGTGTAGAAAAATGTTTTTTAATGCTTTCCCTCTGAATCCTTACAGACTGCTACAAAACCAGTACAATTTTCTTGGTGAGTCATCTGTGTAGAACCCATACTCTTATTCTGTACAAATGTTCAATCATGCAATGCTTCTTGATATCAAAGTTACTTGAGAATGTTTCTACTGCTGGGTATGAACATGGTTAAGAAACCTGAGAGCTCTTCCACACAAAGTCACATGTAGCCTCTTCTGTTCGGTACACCAAAAAGATGCCAGGTATGCTTACTAGGGACACAGACTCTGACTGGCTCTTCTCTACATGGCATCCCAGTAAGTTGCATGACCTGCCTAACCCCTCCTGTGCAACAGGTGAAGATGTTGTGATATAACAGAGATCTTAACAAAATAGGCCACTGTTGGGGAAACAGTTCAGAAGTATACACGTTGTGAGCAATCCTGACTTACTTCAGGCCACACTGGGTTAATGGTTATTGAGGCCTAGTTAGAGGCTTTCTGAGAATGAGCTAATGGGAAAGAGATAACTTACTTGGCAACAGAAGAGGAAAATAATTATGTGAGAAGAATCTTTCCGTGACAATGGAATGTGTAATTGAAATACAAAGCCACCTGCATGATAAGATGGTGTAAACAAGACTTCTCTATATAAGTCAGTGCAAGTTGTTAATAAACGATTTCATACAATCATATTGATGTGCACATGGAATCCTTAAGCCTCCGCAGACTGTTTTCCCACAGGCCACTAGCCCCATTTGTGCAAAACATAGAATCATAAAATCATACAGTGTCTAGGGATGGAAGGGACCTTAAAGATCATCTAGCTCCAGCCCCCCTGGATGGGCAGAGACACCTTCCACTAGATTGGGTTGCTCAAGGACCCATCCAACCTGGCCTTGAACACTTCCAGGGTGGGGGCAGACACAACTTCCCTGGGCAAGAGTTCCAATATCTCACTACCCTCAAATTAGAGAATTCTTCCTAATGTTTAGCCTACGTCTTCCCTCTTCAAGTTTTAAACTATTTCTCCTTATTTTCTCACTACACACCTGTATAAAAAGCCCTCCCCCAGATTTCTTGTACGTCCCCTTCAGATACTGGAAGGTTGCTCTAAGATCAACTTGGAGCCTCCTCTTCAGGATGAACTATCCCAAATTCCTCAGCCTGGATTCACTGGGGAGGTGCTCCAAGCCCTCTGAGCATTCCAAGAGCCCTTTTTCCTTTTTATGCTGGGAATTCCAGAACTGGACACACTGCTCCAGGTGGGGTCTCACAAGAGCACAGTAGAGGGGGAGAATCACCTTCCTCAACCATATGTCTGTGCTTCTTTTGATGCAGTCCATGCAAGAAATACTTTCATAGAGACTTCTAATGTATACTTAATAGACTTGGAAAACACCTCCACACAGACAGCAAGGTACATCACAAAGCACACAGTAACTTAAGATTCCTGTGACCAAATAGTGACCAGTGGTAGAAAGGGGAATGGAAATCCAGTTATCTGGTTTAATTTTTACAACATTGTTTCTTGAAGATAACATTTACCCAGCAGCTACTTCAGTATAGCAGACAAGATAAAAAATATATTCATTTCTGTTCCATAAATGTCTCTAACTTTGAATAATGTGCAGTATCATGAATGGGGCAAAACAAAGAGCAAAATGTCCACAAGAAGCTCAGCAGTAATAGGTTTTCAGATTAGAAAGGCTTATTAGGGAAGCTTGCCACTGACAAAGTCTGTATTCACTGATAAGTCATCTTTGCATACAAAATAAATATTTGTTTAAAGCCAAAAAGAAGACTCTTTATTGCCTTAGTTTTGTAACTATAGAGTAAAACAAGGTGAGTGCCTAAAGGATGCCTCACTAGAAATACTATCTCAAATCTTAGGGCATTCACATTAGTGGTGAATAAAGTAATTTACTTCTGTAAGGAGGCAAATGTCTTCTTGTCATTAGGAGTAAATTCAGTGGGAATACCAAGAGGAAGAATGTTCCAGGAATTTCTCTTCAAAACACCTATTCCCAGTTAAAGATATTATTGACGTTTAAAAGGCTTGAATTGTAAGGTGAGCTATTCAAAAGAAGAAAATTTTTAAATTAAGGGTATCTATGAAGCCTCAGCATATGTCTTATCTGAGACCATGGAATATCCCATGTTTCCCTCCTGTCAAGGATGTGCCAGCTGGCAATGTCATGCTTTCTTGCTTTCTTTTTAATTACAGTTCAGCAGTGTGTTGGCCTGCATGTCACTGCCTATCTTTAATCTTTTTATACATTGTGTCATGCCACTTTGATTAGACTTTCAAAGATAACTGTGACTTGTGAGTACCGAGAGAGACCACTTTGTTTCTTTAGAGCTCTGTGTGGCAAGCGGCAGCTCCCAGCAGTGGATCACAAAGTGGCAGAATCATAAAATACAACAAACAGCAATTCTTGTTCTCTCAGCATCTCAGCAGGAATGCATCTTTGTGCTCAGACCTTTAGCACAAAGATTCTTTTAATCACAAGGGAAGAGCGCATTGCAGCACATGGAGAATGGACATGGTGCAGGCATTTTAGCCAGCAGGCACTGCTAGCAGAGGACCTCAGCAGCAGTGATGGAAGTGAGTTTTACCTGGGCTACTGTTAAAGGCTACCTCCAAATCCCTGTGAACATCAAGTCCCTTCACTAAAAGATGATCTGCATCCTTGTTGTTTGAATGCACAGCAGTGACCCATACACTTTCTTTGCTTTACTTGCTATCTGGAAATAACAGAAGTCGGTAGCTCAGAGAATTATTCTCTGAACAATGCCAGTGGTATTGCTATACTCAGTTAAGATTCTGATAAAGTGTTCACCATCACAACTGCACTTCTCTAGAGCTGCCATAAATTAGCATTAAATGTTCTCTCGAGTAGTGCAGAGTAGGTGTGATGTCTATGTAGTTCCCATGGTGTTTGTACCAGAGTAATATTAGTGTGCATGTAATGTTAGGGGCAAAATGTCTGCAGATTCTGTGTTTTACTTTACTTTTGAGTTTATGAGTAGCTTATTCTCATATCTGGTCACTTTCACAGTAATTAATTGTATGCATTGCACAGGGTTTTATATTGCAAAATCATGCAAGTGTTTAATGCTCGCTGAATTGAGAATCCTATCCCATAGCTGGTATATTGTGCACACAGATGTCCTCTCACTAGTCATTGCAGAGGATTTTAATCTTGTTTGGTTGCATTCTTGATTTCTTGCCTTGGTTTTTCAACACAGCCTAAGTCAATTAAAGGACTTTCATATAATAAATTTCAAACTTTGAGTATTCGGCAGAGAAATAGATATTTTAGAACATTTATGTCCTGGATTAACCAGGGGAAAATCTAACTTCTTTTGAGAACAGGACTACTTCTCAAATATTTATGCATCACAACTGCATAGCTGGTTAACAACAAAGATTAATTCCTCACCGAGAAGGAAAATTCTGCACTTTCCTGTGCTTAAAAGAGAACTGTTAAAATATACTGTTTATATGACATTTTATTTGAGTGGCTAACTTTGGATTCTTAATGCAAATTGTGAATTTTCAGGAAAGAAAACACCCTATGGTTTTGATGACTTTTATGCAAAACCAAGCCTTTAAGTACTCCAGGAACTTATGAAGTGTCTTTCCTACCTGTCTGTTTTTCATATCATAAATATAAGATTGTATATAGCCAAACTAAAGATAATATTTAGGTCTTATTTGTCTTCTTAGATAACCAGTCTGTACATACCATCTGCCACAACATTATTGTAGAAGGGTAGTTTATAAGCCTAGCCAACCAATTTACATTTCCTTCCCTCATGTATCTTTCCAGGCTTTCCCCCAAGCAATTCCCTGTTTTAGAAACCCCATCTGCCATCTTCTATCCTCTCTTCTTTTAAACTCTTCAAAATGCTCTTACTCCATTAGACTTGAAAATACCAGTCAGTCTTCCCTCTTAAGGTATAATATGACAATTTATATTTTTGTTAAACCAAAATATTATATAACACTCATGTATGCTGAAATCTGAAGTTTATTATGGCCATCCCAGTAGATTTCTATATATTCTATTTCTCCGATTTTTCATCTGTTTTTTACCATGGGATACATTCTTTAAAATTTAATTATCTGAAGAAGTGCTTGCTGGACCCAACCTGGGTTCAAGAGCTGAACAAAGCAGTGCCTTTGTCTGAAAGAACAATCGAATAAGTTTTTAAGGGATTTTTTCAAAGATAAATATTTGCAATGCTGTGGTGTTTAATCTATAAAAAAAGTACATTTGTGTGCTCATTCATAAGATCCATTTGACATTTGCTGTTTATTTCAGATCTGAAGGGGATCTGCCTGGAAAGCAGTTTAGCCAATTTTTTCCACAAGCATTACCAATCTACCAAAGATATTCCCTCTCCTAGCAGCCCTGCTTTTCTCATAACCTTATGACAGCATCGCTGTAGTAATGCTAGTTTAGGTACAAAAATACAAAATTTTGCAATTAGGAAAACGTAAGATTAAAAGATTACTTCCACAGGAAGTTTAACCATCCTGCATACATATTCTCTATCCCTTAGTCAAGCTGAATATCTCTGTGGCTCACTGCATACTGCATAAAGTAACTATGCCAACACTACTGCAGCTTCTGACCTTTTAAGTACTTTTTGCTGATAAATTTGTCTGCATTTAATAACCAATGCCAATGTACAATCTACTCCTGTACAGGCATGCCACATTTCTGCAGAAGAGAAGACCCATACAGCAGCCATTCCAAAGAGCTGAGAAGACCCATTCTTCTCTAAGCACAACCTAAGTAGAACTACTATGTAAGCTAGCTCAGAGGAAGGCACTGACTCAACAGCTTGTGCATATGGATAGAGGTATGGACATAATATACATTCAAGGTTCCAAACAAACCTTGTATAGTGAGTGCCATGAGCCTTATTTCATTCTTGTCTAGTACTCTGGAAGGATCATAGAATCATAAAAAGTTAGGGGTTTGAAGGGACCACAAAAGATCATCTAGTCCAACCCGCTCTGCCAGACGAGGGTCACCCACAGCAGGTCACACAGGAATGCATCCAGGTGGGCTTTGAATGTCTCCAGGGAAGGAGACTCCACAACCTCCCTGGGCAGCCTGTGCCAGTGCCCTGTCACCCTCACAGTGAAAAAATTCTTCCTAATATTCATACAGAACTGCCTATGCTCCAGTTTATAACCATTGCCTTTTGCCCCATTGTTAGTCACTCCTGAGAAGAGCTTGACTCCATCCTCCTGGCACTTGCCTCTTACATGTCTATAAACATCGATGAGGTCTCCCCTCATTCTTCTCTTCTCCAAGCAGAAGAAACCCAGCTCCCTCAGCCTTTCCTCATGAGGGAGATGTTCCACTCCCTTCATCATCTTGGTTACTCTGCACTGGACTCTTTCAAGCAGATCCCTGTCCTTCTGGAACTGAAGGAACCAGAACTGGACACAGTTTTCCAGATGCAGCCTCACCAGGGCAGAGTGAAGGGGGAGGAGAACCTCTCTCCACCTACTAATCACCCCCCTTCTAATTCACCCCAGGATGCAATTGGCCTTCTTGGCCACCAGAGCACTTTGTTGGCTCATGGTCATCCTTCCATCCACCAGCACCCACAGATCCCTTTCCCCTCTGCTTCTCTCTAACAGCTCAGTCCTGAACCTATGTTGGTACCTGGGGTTGTTCTTTCCCAGATGTAAGACTTTACACTTGCCCTTGTTGTAATTCATTAAATTTCTCCCTGCCCAACACTCCAGTCTGTCCAGGTCCCTCTGAAGGACAGCACAGTCTTTGGGGGTGTCAGTCACCCCATGCAGTTTTGTGTCATCAGCAAACTTGCTGATATTACACTCTGTTCCTTTATCCAGGTCATAAATAAATACATGGAATAGTACTGGTCCCAGTTCTGACCCTTGAGGGACTCCACTAGAAACAGACTTTCAACTGGAACCCATCTCTGCCTTCTGTCCTTCAACAGAAGGTGAAGGTGTTCGATCCACCTCAGTACTCAGTCATCCAGGGCATATGTCTTCAGTTTAGCTCCAAGGATGCTGTGGGAGATGGTGTTAGATGCCTTACTGAAATCAAGATATACTTTGTCTACTGCTCTGCCATCCTCCATCAACCTGGTTATATCCTCATAGAAGACTATAAGTTTGGCCAGACATGACTTCCCCTTAGTAAAGCCATGCTGACTGCTCTTGATAAGCCCCTTGTCCATGACATGCCTGGAGACAGCATCAAGAATGAGTTGTTCCATCACCTTTCCAGGGATGGAGGTGAGGCTGACTGGTCTGTAGTTACCTGGGTCCTCTTTCTTGCACTTCTTGAAGACTGGAGTGACATTTGTTTTCCTCCAGTCCTCAGGCACCTCTCCTGTTCCCAATGACTTACCAAAGATGATGGAGAGCAGCCTAGCAATGACATCCTGACATCCACCAGTTTCCTAAGCACTTTTGTGTGCATCCCATCAGGACCCATGGATTTATGGATGTCCAGCCTCATTAACTGATTCTAAACCCAGCTCTCATCAACCAAGGAAAACTCATCCTTTACTCTGACTTCTCAGCTGCCTTAGGGGCTTGGGACTCCCGAGGACATCCTCCACCGGTACAGAGAGAGGCAAAGAAGGTGTTCAGCAATTCCACCTTCTTTGTATCCTCTGTCACCAGGGCACCCACCTCATTCAGCAGTGCCTGCATTCCCTCTACTGCTAGTTTTATCTGCTATGTATTGGAAGAAGGATATGGAGACTAATTTCTGGTTTATGTTGAGGTGTTATGAGTTATGTTATGAGCGTTTTTTTGCCAGGAAATTACATCTTTAGCATATACAATTTTCATAATACTGCAGATGTAATGCAAGATGCAGGAAGGAATGGAGCACCCAGATGTGATTTCCTGCCTTCCTTGCTGTAAAGGACATGTTCGGGGAAAATTTACATGTACATAACTTCATGGGATGTTAAAGATTTTCTTAAAGGAGAGATGTTTTCTAATAGAGCAATAATAGAGGATACAGTTCAGAGAATAGCAATAACTCACCCTCATCTCCATCTAAAATCAAAAAATATTTTTTCACCTCTAAATTTTAATTGCTTTCCTCAAGGCAGAGAAGGCACAGGAGAGATTTTTAAAAGAAACATACTGTTAATTTGTAAAGCTGTGATTAAAGGGAAGAAGAACAATTATTCCTCCAGTGCAAGGTACCTCTAAATCTGTCTGTGCAGACCTCCACTGCACTGCAAGGGTACCCAAATGCTTCTTCGGAGTGTGCTTTAGTAAACAGCATGCTAAAATGTGTCAAAATTCAGTTATAATACCCTCTGAAGTCTGCAACTTATTACAAATCCTTACATTCCCAAAGACAGAGCCACTTGCACAGAGAGGATGTTAAATTATAATCTGTTTTGTCTCATGGCACTGTTAATTTATCACACGGTGCACAGCAATTGCCAAGGTCAGTTCCTCCAGGGAGTCAACCCTTGTTCATATTCCCATTAATACAATGTGATCAAAAATTGTGGCTGCTTTGTTTTCCCTAGAAAAATCCCAGCTTTTACGTTTCTTAGAATTGAAGACCATGCAAAGCAAGGAAAACTGTGTTGCCAAATGTATAAAACTGAGGTGTAGATTAATATTGACTTCCTCTTCTTCATAGTATGGAAATTATCATTATTTATCATTTTACTTTTACCAAGAAAGAGTACAGGCCTCCAAGACTATTATCCCATATATTTCAGTCTGTAAGCTCTGAGGACTTTCTGGTTAGGTTAATGCAAAATAAACTCCTCCTCCTTATTCTTTGCTAAGTTATTTTAGAACAAATTTTATATTACACTCTCAGGAATCATTATCTAGAAAGGGATATATCAACTACCAAACCTGCTGCAAAGTTTGTAAGTTGAGTGACTTTATAATTTCCCTGGATTTTCTCACAAGATTTGGATAGCAGCATGATGAAAATGAATTGTGAGCTGCCATTAATTATCAGACATCTTATATATCTGACTGTGTAGTAAAGGCTTTGAAAGAGGAGGATGAAGAAAAAGTAAGACTGAGAAGGAAATACAGAATGAAAAGTGTGCAATGGAAAACAGCTGAAAACTTTTCAGAACTAGCAGAACCAGAACAAGTAGAGAGGCTGTCTGCCACAAGGAAAAGGGATATAATAGTCTCTCTATGGAACAGCTTAAGAAGCTATTCAGCATGGGAATAAAACTAGGCAAAATAGCAGGGAAAAAAAAAAAAAAAAAGAGAGAGAGAGAGAGAGAGAATATTATTGAAAAAATAGGATAATACTGACTAAAAGATGTCCTAAGCCTTGTAGAAGATGAGAAGAAAATCTTTCCACCCTGAGCCAATACAGGCGCTGAGCAAAAGCATCAGATGTGCCTTTTCTGTCTTCAGCACAAAGCAGGAAAACTATGAGATGCTGATGAACATTTCACATTGCCATTTCTCCCACTGAAGTTTTACATTTTGAGCATTTGAAACTGGATAGAAATCATTTTCTTCCCCTATTTTATAGCAGAAAACATGTTAACTGTGAAAACACTAAAAAACTCTGATGTCCCAAAATGCAGCACAGAACAGGAAAAAAACAAACAAAGCAACAAAAAAAAAAAAAAAAAAAAAAAACAAAAACAAAAAAACAAACAAAAAAAAAAAACCAAGTTCTTCTGCAGCATCAGTGCTACTGACAATTGAAGAGCATGGTTTTACCAAATTTTGGTTGTCTGCCTGTAATTTTACAAGAAAATCAGGAGTATGTACACGTGAATGGCTATTAACAAGCTTCACTGCTTTTTTTTCATGCAGATAAGAAAACTGCAGAATGCACAAAGGTGCATAAGTGTGCTTGAGCTTTTGAAAGGCAGATGCTGTTCTTGCTACAAAGCAAAACAGACTCTATTGTTCTGACTGGACAAAGAGTTTCCCAAAGTAATCCCTCTCATTTTAATTGGAGTAAAATAGAATTCACCTCCTAGCATCTGAGATTTCAAATAAACACAGAAGAACGTTGTGCTGCATAGTCCCTTAGTATATGTATTGTTCCTTGTTAGTAAAATGCTTATAGGATGGATTGACTGATTTATTAAATAGTTGTTTTCTTAAACTGTGGGTTGCATTAGTATTTTGTTTGCATTAAACCAAAGAGATTTAAAAGAAATCCATAAAGAAGCAATATTCCAGACTGAGGCAACTCGCTCTAGTACTTCTCTATAGGTGGAGCCCCTGACAAAAAATAAATATGCCAGAAATTACCTTGAGGCTTTATGATCTGTACTGTATGACATGTGACAATGGGCTCTCAGCCCAGTCTTTTATTTTGTTTTTCTTAATATCAAGTTGAAGCTTGACCCCCTAATTGGATCTGTGTCACCTGGAATATGTGCACCACCTTTGCAATCAGCACCAGGGCAGGTGAGCTGGAGCAATCTCTTCTGAGATCTATTGTCCTTATGGGAGAAATGAAGACAAATTTTGTAGCAAGCTGGAGGTCAGATGTGACACATCAGGAAACTGCATTTTCGACTCAACAAAGCTTTGCACAAATGTGACAAATGGGGTTGTATATCTCATAAAGAGGCTTTTAGCCTTTCCTGGGCTGACCTGGCCCTCATTCTTGAGCAAGGACAGTCCTGGTAAGATGAAATGGAACAACAAATAAAGGCACAGAGCACTAGGCAAAGCCAAAATTGGATGAAACTCAATGCAGAAAAATTATCTGTTTACTCACAGGATAGGCCCTGATTTGGTCACTAATGGGCAGTAGTGAGACTCCGCATCTAGGACAGGCTTTTGCACAAAACGAGCAGCTCCAAGTTCAATGGAGGTAAAAAAAAAACCTAAACATGCATTGGGAATTCTTAAAATAGGAGTAGAGAACGAAATATAGAATGTAATTTTATCACTGTACAAATCCTTTACTTGATAAGGTACCTGGAGTACTTTTAACAGTCTGGATGCCCCAGCTTCAAGGGACATGCATCAGAACTGGAAAATTTTCAAACTCAGGTAACAAAGGCACTCAAAATCATGGAGCAACTTTCATGAGGAGTAGTTAAGCAGACTAGATTGAAACAGCCTGGAAAAGGAAGTGAAGTTATAAAGGATCATAATTATCATAGAATGAATGTATAGGGACTTGCTCTTTCTTCTGCTAATGCAAACAAACAGGCCATCAAGTGACAGTGGCTGGAGCCACATTCAAAACCTGTAAAAGAAGGCTGTTTACAAAGCATGTTCTACAAAGACGTGTAGATCCCATTGCCAGAGCTTGCAGGAACTTCAGCTCGATTCAGGGTGTGCCTGGAAAACCTGTTTTGAATTTTTCCAAAATGCCTGTGCAGCAACAATTAAAAAGGGCTCTGTTGCAGCCAAACACCCCAGCAGCAGCTGAATCCCATCCAGTAACAAAAATGATAAAAAACATACTTTATCTTTCTTTTACCAGCCTGCTGAAGTTTCTAAGCTGTACATCTGCCAAAGACTTAAGTCCTTTATAACTATCTCAAGTGTTTTCACCAAAGCTGTGTAGTGAATGGACACAGTGATATGAAATGTCATGGTCCTCTTCAGGTCTGGTCATACTGCTTTAACACCCCTCAGTACTTCATGTGGTCTCGGACTGCAGATATTCAGGCATGCTCCAAAATAACAGTTTCTCTGTAGAACAGAGCTCCATGGCTATGTTGTATTTTACAATAACATGGAGAAAGGCAATTTTTTAGCTCTTCAAGGATAGCTCACTAATGATTCTGGTTACACCTGGCAGATACTGGTGAGAAGTAAAGCACAAAAAGACACAGAAATCAGGGCATGGGGAATAGGTTTCTGAGAAATCTTACTCAGTTTCTGATAACTTCAACAATATAGTCACGTACGAGTCACATCTCCATTTATAATGCAGATTTACTGAAGGCTTTTTAAACTCCATACTTCACTAAGTGGATTTATAATCTAAAATAAAATCTGAAAGTTTAGTATATAAAGGATATTGAAAGTGTTTATGCAGCATTTGCTAAACAGTATTATATTCCCTCATTTTGGAGCACAACAAGCCTAAAGCTTGTAACAAACAATCCACTCAAGTACTAATAGCTTTGTAAAGCATGTCACAAGAGACCTGAGTAGTCAGAGATTATGAAGTAATAGCAGCTGAGCCCCCATGGTAATGAAAAAACATGCTCTTTCAAAGGGAACCAAGGTCATATCCCTTCCAGCAGAAGCAACAGGGTAGCAGAACATGGCAAATAAAAGTGAAAAAAACCATGTAGCACAAGAGTAAGTGGGAATGATCCTTCTCATCCTGTTCCTAGTTTTTTCTGTGCACTCAGAAGTGTCCAGCAACAAGTCCTGCTCGCTGCATAAACCAGTCTTAGGCAGCTCCTCAATGAGCCTATTTTTGATGTCTACTTTCCCACCTTCAGTGCTCTGCTCATCATGGAGCTGAACTGTGTGCTCAAAAATACTTATCAGAGACTAAAAACCTGTAAAAAAGTTCAGCACTACATTTCTGAAAGCTGTTTGAAAATGAGGAGCAAACCCATTTTGAGACTATGAAGAATGCACAGAACTAGGAGAGACTTTGAGAAGTGAGAAAGGAAAAGCCTGGAGTCACACTGGACGTGCTCAAAGCTGCCAAAAGGTGCCAGATGGACATAAATCACTAGGCCATGGGTTAAGAGTAAGTCAAGGCTAGCAAATACCATGTGGAAGCCAGAAGGACAGGAAAAGGATGATTTACCCCTCAGCACGGCTCAGGCACCCTACATACCTGGGTATTTGCCAGGTACCTTCCCAGAGAGAGCTGCTGTGACAAAGTATCATCCACAGGCTTATCTACAGTGCCTTCCCTCTCATGTCTATTGAACTCATCATTCAAATTATCTCTTGTATAATGTGAGGAAGAGAACAGCACAAATTAAAGAAGCAGGCAGTTGTCTCAGCAGTTTTGAATAAATGACAGACCTGCCTAGCAATATCAGAAACCAAATCTATATTAAATTTTTACCCATATCTTTCAGAGTGGCAGTTTCATTTATTGAACAAGAAGGAGAGGAAATCAAAGGAGAAAATTAATTACACAGGGTATAAGGTTTACCTTCTCAGTGCTAGAGGCAGTCAAAGCACCACAGCCAAACAGTTGTTCAGCAGTGCAGAAAAACCATGAGACATGTAAGCTCGTTTGCAGATGAAGAATACTGCAGGGGATGTGATAACAATCAAGCTCCTATAGGTGAAGGCAATAGTGCTAAGTGACCAGTAGGACCACTCTGAGGTCAAACTGATGGAAATCCTTCATCACTTGTTTTCACTGTTACACTGCCCATTTGGAGACAAGATGGGTATTCCACTAACACACAGTACTTGTTTTGGGGGTTCTAACTACAAGCAGAATATGAAGAAAAAAAAAAAATTAAAATTCTCATTTAAAATGAAAGATGTGTTTTTTGCTTTGCTCATAGTAATAAATAACAATTCTCAAAGACTGGAAAATCACCAAAATGTAAAGTGAAATAATTATCAAATTATTTTGTTATTATTTTTTTAAATTCATGAAGAATATGATTTTGCAAGCTCTTATGCCAGATGCTAAATTGTTATTGCTGATGTTTCACCCACTTTTGCTCTTGGACAGACATACTACAGCATCATAGGACAGTTTTGACAAAACTCTTCTAATCATGTGTTAAGAAATTTTGGCCCTTTAAACTACTCCTGTCAGTTTAATTTCACTGACAATGTAAGCATATTAAATTTTAAGAAACAACTATGAATTAAATGAAAATTTTCAACACTTCTGTTGAAACAGAATTGTTTCAATTTAAAAGCAAAAATCTATATTGGTCCAGTCTGAAATTAAATTCAAGCTGGGTTTAAATAATTTCTGGTTTTATATTTTTGCATCATTTCGTAATCCACCATATTATTACATAATTGTTAAAAACCGGTTTTTTTCTTGTGAAATTACTGTTGTAATTTTAAATTCAAGGTTCATTTCTGGAAGATTTCAGGGTACTACAGTGGAGGAAGGAGGACAGGTGATCCAGAACAGAAATACACAGTGTTACTAAGTAGCAGCAGCAGCTGCATTTGTAACCGTGGTGTATCAGCAGCAGTGACAGTTTTTAAGAAAGCTTTCATAGGCTTCAGCTACTTCCAATAATAAAATTTAATGCTTTTTACATTTTAGAATATCAATAAAACTTCAGTATTTCCCCCTGGATTTCAATATATTTTTGCTGGGAATTTTTTTATGAATTTCCCAGAAATTTTCAAAAAAAGATACAGCTTGGACAAAATAATGTATGTATCAAAGTTCCTGCTATTTTTTAAACAACCTGAAAGCATTGAAGAATATGCAGCATTTTCTTCTATTTTGGTAAAGAGTGCAAAGCAAAGACATTTGAGAGGGAAGCCCACATTACATCTTTCCATAAAAATTAATCCTAAGGTGTGCAGGAGAAGGGCTAATAGAAAAAGTATAATTCTTTACAATATTACATATCAGAACTATTTCTACCTTAAAAAATTTATCTACTACTTTAAACAAAATCGGTCTTAACTGGAAAGTAAGGAACCAGATAGCTATGTGCATATTCAACTAGTTGTGAACATTAATGAGATGTCAGAAAAGTTTGAAATAAATGTTATTCCAGCTATTCAAGCAAATCTGTATCATTTAAATTTAAGGTGATTTAGAAAAATGAAATCGAGAATTCAACTGAAATCTATTTCTTTGATTTAGAAACCTGAGAATAGAATTATCTTTTTTTTTTTTTTTTTTTTCATTCTGCCTTTGGGAAGGCTTGTGAAACCACTATTAACCATGATCTGTACAAGAAAGAGTAGGACTTTTCCTCAAGTGACAGGATTTATCAGAATGATCTGTAAGAAAAAGTATGAAACAGGGCCTCTTCTATTTATTGGAACAACCTTTGCATTTCACCACTTAACTAAAACTTCAAGACTCTACTGATGCTATTATAGCTTTCTTCTATTAAACCTGTTACCATAAATCCACTTTTGTACCTTAGGTTTCTCTTATAAGGGAAAAGCATACTTATTCAGTTGCATGACTCACTGATGTACATTTAGGTTAAGTTTAAAACTATTTTTGGTGTATTCTTGTATTCATATTTGCTGGATCACTGCACACAGTCATATGATCTCCCTGTATTTTTTTTCTTTTAAAATACTATTATCGTAGGTGGACTCGCTTTTTCTAGTTGATCACATGAGAGAAAGCATGATCTTCTCAGAAATTATTACGTAGTTGACTCCATTCTGCCTTTAAGCCAAACTGAAACAACAGCAGTCATGGGTAAATATTTGTAGTGTCATAATAATATCATGTAAACTAGCCAAATTCTGTACTGGAAATACTGTATTATGGAGGACTTTTATTCAGTGAGCATAATATTTGCAATGTAGAGAGAAGAAAAAAACTCAGAGAAGCTCTGTTTTTCTCCTAGGTTTGCTCTTCCAACACTAAGATTTAGGTAATAATGAGATAAATTCTTAGACTGAGAGTCCAGTTACACTTATCTGTAATCCTACTTTTCGACCTTACATCAGAAAAGTTTGGCTAAAAATAGGTGGTTAAATAACTGGCTCAGTTGCAGCTTCTTGCCCATGTCCCTAATCACATCTTGCCACATTTATACAGCAAATGGATGTATTTTATATGCAAAGCTGTAAAATAATCTGGTTCATTTCAAATGATTGACGAAAATAGATTTCCCAAAAATGTTTATTCATTAATCAAACTGAATATTTTCTTACTGATGACTTCACTATAGGTATTATCACTCCTTTATCAAAAGATGAAAGTCTGAAAATACTTCAAATTGAACTAATGCTAAAGGAATTCAATTGAAAAATATACTGCATAAAAGTGTTAAGAGAAGGAACCTGCTATACAGCAGCAGTTTACTCCTTCTTTCATAGAGGATGAGGATGGACCGCTTGTCAGCTGCAAGTGAGGAAAACATTGTTGGCTGAAGAGGACTAGTTTATCAGGGCAGAGGTACAGTAAGTAGAAATCATGCTTGCTTTACCTCAGAATTGTGAGTATGCCACACACTGTCCTTCCTGCTACCTTGCCTCACTTACACTGGGGATTCACATCATCAGTTGTTTCATCAAAAGTCCCTTCCCGAAAGCCTCACACCCACAACATATTGCTCTGCTACCCTGCACTCTTTTCCCTCAAAAACAAATATTTCAAATTTCCTGTCATGGGACATTTGAATATGGGTTGCTGAGAAACAGTCAGTTTTGAATTCAAATCCTTTGAGGAGAGGGATTACATCTTCATCCTAGTTTCTGAGAAAGAAGCCACTTCAGGAAATAAAAGGTGTGTCAGATGAGCTCTTGGTGGTGGATACCCAACATGGATGGTCGTGCCTTTTGCTTGGTAAGTAAGATCACAGGGCTAAAGAAAGGTGTCCTCCTTCTGTAGCTCTTTCCCAGCAGTGACCTGATGTATCATAAAACCTCTGATCACCATCCCTCAAAGCTCACTTTGGGAAATAGCTGGCTTGCACAGCAGACCTTCCACCTAGGTAGCCCAACCCTTATAAACAACCTTGCTACAATGCACACAGTGAACAGGCATCTGAAAGGAAAATTGGATTGTTCTCAGCAGCTGCCTATCCTGAACTTCAGAAACCCCCTAGTCATATGTTCCCTTAGTTTGAAAAGGTTTTTTGCATTTACTCCAAATGTTGCTACATGGCTTAAAAATTACCAACAAGCAAGAAGAAAGTACCTTTGCCATTACCAATATTCTGTCCAAGTTGCTTGCCTATTTTCCCTACTGCGAAAACACACCCTACGGCTTAGTCCAGAGTGGGAGTTCAGCCAGCCTCATCAACCATCTCCAAATCTTGCCATTTCAATTTCCTCTCATGTTTCTTGATGTACCCTTGCACAGCCTTTTAAAGCCACTCGATATGTGCAGGTTGTGTCAGCAGCTGCTGTATGCAGTGAGGCTCATAAATCTCAAAGCCAGCAATTCAGATGAAAAAGGAACACCTTCATGCAAGGGAAATTTTTAATTATGAAGTGGAATCACTTTCCTGTTCCTCTTAAAATCAGACTGGTGGGTGGTACAGAGTTCTTCATCAACCACCATTCCACACTACCAGTTTAAGACCTCTCAGACAGTCATCATAAATGCCCAAAGGCAGCTAATTATTTAGACATGTTGGTGTACAGCACCAGCAGACTCTGAAATATACTGTTGTAAAGACAAGAATTGATATACATGACATACCACTCAGTAGAGAATATCTGCTTCTTTTACAGGTCCCTCAGAAACACCAGCGGAACAAGAACAACAGCAAGCTTGAGGGGGCAAAAGAATAGGAATAACTTCAATACCTTCTGTGCTGAAATTATTTTGGGAAAGAACAATGGTGTGCTTCTTTTTGTAGTGGCATTTTAGCCAAGCAGCTCTTCAAAGATTTGCTTGCAGTCAATTTAGTTGTAAGTATTGTGAGAACAAGTTCTTAATGCATTATTTCCTTCATTAGTTCATTCTGTAAGTATTCTCTTCTAAATTAGCACTGGGCAATGGATACATACAGCATTACTAATATGTACAGGGCTGCATATTATAGTGCCATTATTAAGCAGTCACAGAACAAAAAAGAACGCAACAATGCGTAATGTCAGCATAATTTCATTTCCTTGTTTCTTATTCATTGTTTCACATTTGCTTATTCTCCACTGGCCCTTTTTCTTTTCATTAGAATATGAAATTTTACAGTTAACCTAATCAAGTTATCTGCCATTTTTTATTCTAAGATCTACAATAAATCAGTATGAAAACAACAAAACCAGACAAAATTACATTTTATGACAATGTGAAATGACTGTTAGGTTCTGAATAATTTCCATTCATCAATGGTTTTCTCAACTGCTGTTCCACAGCCACAAAAAGTAAGCTGACTCTGAACACAAAGAGGAATACACGGTTGATGACACCTATCCTACTTTAATTCTGTGTGATTTGGCATCTGCTTACATTTATAGTTTAAGTGCTGTTTCCATCCTTTAGCCCATGGCAGTGGTTAGTGCACAGCTGCATATTTCTGTGCAGGCAATGAAGGAAACGTTTGACTCCTAGCAGTGCTTTGATTGGGGCTGACCAACGAGCAACGTTCAACAAAATCCACCAAATAATAGTCCATTATTGTAATTTTTCTTAGTTTTCTGGAAGGATTACCTTAGGTTCTTTGAGAAAGAATTCAAGAAAATAATAACTATTGCCACACCACTGTAACCCCAGTCTGGGTTACAGCTACTGTGAACCTAAGGCATGGATCACTACAGCACAGCTGTGCATCCCTGCTTTAGTTTATTGAAAAGACAGCTGTTGAGATGTGACAGAGTATCATAAAGCTAAAGCCAGACAAGGTAGGAAACATTAAAAATAATAACAATTAAAAAAAGAGAGACAGAACTTAGGCCAGTAGAGACCTTAGGTCAGTAGAAACCATGTTTTTGATCGCAGCTGGAGACCATGCTTTTTATATTTTATTTTTTATTATTTTATTTTTAACACTAGCATAGAATCACTGGCAGACATGGTAGCTGTAGTTCTTTCCTCTTATGAAATGATGATTGTCATACTATTTTCTTTGGTTCAGCTCATTAAATGCCCTGGGACTGATCAGGCTTTGGGTGATGAGTAGCAGGTTGAAGCCAATGACACTCAAGCTCCTGTCCACTCCTCTAAATCCAGATGTCATGAAGTAATACTACATACTTCTCTCAGACAAGGCAAAGGGCAAATTCAACCCAATTGTACTTGAGGTTTTATCACCCCTGTTAATGTTACACAGACTGTATTCTGAAGTTACACCTAGGTGATTACCTAGGTGGTGTTCCATCAATCCCCAAGTGGTAGGGAAAAATACTGAAAGAGGTTGGAAAACACACCTGACTAACGTGTGGCTCAGAGGCTGGTGCCACCATTGAAATTTTGGGTTCTTTGATCATGAGGAAGTTTATATGGCACTGGGTCGGCTGGCAACAGATCGAGTACATCTATCTCAAAGGCAAAAAAGGAGTTTTCACAAGGGGGGAAGGGCATAAAACCAGGCTCACCAGAAATGAGCCTAAGAACAGCCTTCAGTCTGCCATCCCACTTGAGGTGGGAAATGGTGATAAATGTGACAACAAAAACACAGGGCTCACTAATAGGTTAGTAACCATGGAAGTGACTGGGAATGGTCAGATACCAAAAGTGAAAACTAATTGCTTGGCTCCCACTCTAAAATGCTTCCATACTAGTGCAGTGAGCATGGGAAATAAGCATGAGGAATCGCAGATCTGTATTTAGTTTGCATGGCTATGATATAATCACAATCACTGGAACATGGTGAGACAGCTCCCATGACTAGAATGTTGTCACAGATGGCTTTGCACTATTTAGAAAAGACAAACTAACAAGGCCAGACAGTGATGTAGCTCTTTATGTGTAAGAGCAACTGGAATGTACTGAGTTCTATACTTGGGGGAAGGTAAAACGGCTTGAGAGCTTGTGGGTAAGAATTAGGGGTCATGCAAATGGGGGTGAAAATGTTGTGGGTGTATACTGTAGACCACCAACCCAAGACGAAGATGCTGATGAGGCCTTCTACAGTCAACAGGAAGTAGCTTCTAGATCACAGCCCTTAGTACTTATGAGTGACTTTGATCACCCTGATATTTGTTGGAAAACTCACACAGTCAGGCATATCCAGTCCAAAAAGCTCTTGCAGTACATCGATCATAATTTTCCAATGCAGGCAGTGGAGGAACCAACAAGGAGAGATGCACTCCTTGACCTTGCATTAACAAATAAAGAAGGTCTGGTTTGGGACATCAAGGTTTTAAACAGCCTTGGTGACAGTGACCATGACAGGGTAGAGTTTAGTATTTCACAAGGAGGAAGAAGGGCTTAAAGTAGGACTACAACCCTGGACTTACACGGGGATAATTTTGTACTCTTTAAAGATGTACTTGCAGGAATCCCATGGCCAGGATTCTGGGAGGAAAGGGAGCCCAAGGAAGTTAGTCAGTTTTTAAATACCACTTCTTCAAGCCCAAGATATGTGCATTTCTTTGAGTAAAAAATCAGGTAGAGGTCATAAGAGACCTGCATGGATCAGCAAGGAGCTTCTGCAGAGAGTCTCATGGAAGAAAGAAATTTACAGAGAGTCTCATGGGAGAAAGAAATTTACAGCTTGTGGAAGAAGGGACTTGTCTCTTGGGAGAGCTACAGGGATGTTGCCAGAATATGTAGGAAGGCAACAAGAAAGGCCAAGCCCTTTTAGAGCTGAATTGGGCAAAGGAAGCAAGAAGAGTTTCTTTAAATATATCAGTAGTAAAAGGAAGAATAGAGAAAATGTGGGTCCACTGCTGAATGGGGTGGGAGCCCTGGTCACAGAGGATGCAGAGAAGCAGAGTTGCTGAACGCCTAGGAGCTCCCCTTGTGAACTCCAGACACTGGATATGAGACAGAAATCCTGGAGGAGGGAAGACTCTCCAATGGTCATTGAAGACTGGGTTAGAGATCAGTTATGCAAATTGAATATACGCAAGTTCATGGTCCCTGATGGGATGCACCCAAGAGTGTGAGAGAGCTGGCTGATGTTATCACCCTGCGACTCTCCATCAATTTTGAGAGATCATGGCTAACAGGAGAGGTGCCTAAGAACTGGAAGAAAGCCATTGTCACTTCAGTCTTCAAAAAGGGCAAGAAAGAAGATCCAGGCAATTACAGACCAGTCAGCCTCACCTCCATCCCTCGGAAAAATGATGGAGCAGCTCATTGTGGAGGTCATCTCTAAAAACATGGAAGACAAGAAAGTTATCAATAGTCAGCAATGGTTTACCAAGGGGAAATCATACTTGACTAATCTGATAGCCTTCTATGATATTGTGATTGAATGGGTAGATGCAGGGAGAATAGTGGATGTAGTCTACCTTAATCTTAGCAAGGCTTTCCCATAACATTCTTATGATCAAGCTCAGGAAATGTGGTATAGAAGAACGGACAGTAAAATGAATTAAAAAATGGCTACACAATAGAGCCCAAAGGGTGGTGATCACTGGTGCAGTGTCCAGCTGGAGACCTATGACTTGTGAAGTCACCCAAGCACCAGTGCTGGCTCCAGTCCTATCCAACATCTTTATCAATGATCTTGATGGTGGAACAGAGCTTTTTCTCATCAAGTTTGCTGATAATACAGAACTGGGAGGGATGGATGATTCACCTAAAGGCTGTGAAACCGTTCAGCAGGATTTGGTCCGATGGGAGAGCTCGGCCAAGAGGAACCTAATGAGGTTCCTAATGAGGCAGAGTCCTGCATCTGGGAAGGAATAACAAATTGCAGTAGTACAAGCTAGGGGGTAATCTGCTAGAGAGCAGCCCATGGAGAAGGACCTTGAACTCCCTGGGAACAAGTTATCCATGGGACAGCAATGTGCCCTTGTGGCCAAGAATGCCAATGTCATTCTGGTGTGCATTAAGAAGAGTGTGTCCAGCAGAACAATGGAGGCTCTCCTTCCCCTCTATTCTGCCCTAGTGAGACCTCACCTAGAGTATTGATTTCTGGGTTCCCCAGTTTAAGAGGAACAGGGATTTACTTGAGAGGCTACAAGGATGAAGAAGGGACTAGAACACCTGCCTTATGAAGAAAGACTGAGAGACCTGGGGCTTTTTGGTCTGGAGAGTGTTTGGTCTTTAAAAACGAAAACCAGAATTTTTGCTTTTCAGCCAAAAGTAGTGAAGTAATGCTACATGAAGGTCTGTTATCCTGAGAGCTTCTATATATGCTGCCTATATGTTGAAAGACTGCAGCACTACGATTCCTATAATTGTGCTAAAATGTGACATGAAAGGATGACCTGACATACCTGAGATCTCACCTTTTTTTAAGCAGAACTGACCCTACTAAAAAATTCCTCCACAATGTTTGGAGGAATGGATAAGGCACAAGATGAGAAATCTGTCATATCTATTCAAGCTTTGGTAGATGGATCTGTTTTCTTCAAGCCACAGAGAGCGTACCCAAACTTCATGAACAAAAGGCAGCTTCAAGACAGGAACTGAGCAGCCATCGTTAGCACTGCTCTGTGATGAAGTTAATAAACCCTTTTTAGACTGGGAAACACAAGCAAAAACACCTTCAGCCATTTCCTGGCTTATATCTTGTTCTGATACAAAGTCAGTGGGTGATGGTGGGTGGCTGCATCAGTCTGTCTGTCTGGAGTTAGCAAGTTAGCATTATCTGGACCAGTAAGTTTTCAATTCCTAGTATTAAGTTCATTACAGTGATTCAAGTTAGTGCCCCCAAATCCTTCTGTTTCTCCTTGGTTGGACTCTGTAGCAACTAATTTCTGATGCCAGCTTTTCATATAGGTGTGTCACAGGTTGATAGCAATGTGGCAGCTGTATTTGCCAAATTTAATTTGAGAGTAATGGCAGGGAGCACCACTTTTTCCACTTAATCAGATGAGGCTTATCTTAGCAAGTGATGTACATTCTAGTTCTAGCTAAGGCCTTAACAACATGACCAGGCATTGGACAATGCGAACACTGCCCTCAGCTGCAGAAGGATGAAAATGTTAAGCAACAGGAGCCTGCACAGCCACCCTTTTTGGAGCATCCCTTTCCTACTCTGAGGCTGCACCAGAGACATGGCACGCAGGAGCCAGCAAATCCAATGCCATCGTAGTTTGAGTACCCAAAGAAACAATGAGCACTAGGAGTTAGTTCGCTTTGATGAACACCAAGGAAATCTGTTGAGCAAACAGCATCCACTCAACCCATCCTCAGACTTCCACACCAGTGGCACAGCACATGTAATCTGTCCTTTTCTGCACTCACAGGGAAGCCTGTCCTGTGGGCTCTCCCATTCCCTAGCGTGTCTGGTCGATGAATCAAACTTCCATATGGTATATTTGGCACAAGAAGATTGTCTGGAGAGCATGGCAGATGGTCTCTGAGAAACAAGATGTTCCTTTCTTCTATCTCATTAATGGAAAACTTAGTCCAGTCTAACTCTCTGCTATGGAATATGTAGAATATATAGAATTTGTGTCTATAATACATTTCTTATTCATCTCTCTTATCTCTTGTGCTCTTTTCTTCATTTTCCTGAACCAAATCCTAGAGCATTAAGTCATACAAAACTCATAGAGTACTCAGAAGGAGTTATGTCAGTGTAAGCACATCAGCACAGACTTCAGGTTTTTTACCATGTAACAATAAATTTCAGTAATCACATTGAGCACTCAGAATTATTGGTACATGCTCTCATCAAAGCAAAGTTCCAGGGGAGGAGCTGAACTTTGAAAAAAGTACTACAGAAACGAGTAGAAAAGCATACCCATTGTGCAGGAAAAAATCTGTCAAGGATGGTTAAATGTTCTGCAACAACACTTTGCTCAAAATAGATTTAAAAACAAAATTTTAAGAAACTTGACCACTACATAAAGGTTAAAACATCATTTTGCACTATAATAGGGTTGAAAGCCATTAACATCAACTAGATTTTCAGGAAGACCAGGAGACCAGCAGAGCGAAAACCTACAGCCTACCGACAGCTCCTAACCTTTTCTCTCTCTAAAAAGAACAAAGCTAGAACAGGATTGGTTGACTGAAAAAAAAACCTTGAAGACTACTGGTCCCCAACTTAGGTGCACTCAGATGCCCCTTATCCTCAACTTTCTACAAAAACAGGCCTTGCAATGTGCCCCTAAAGTTATTATTCTAATATTGTAAATAAATGAGCCATACCGACATGACAGTGAAGCAGAAACTGCACCTCCTCCTTCTGTGCTGCTCTATATTTATAAACAAATTTCAGCATGAGCACTGTGTACTCACTGCTCATGACATGCTGATGTCAGTTATTAATTTAAATAAGTAAAATTCTGAGGAAAAAGTCACATTTGTGGAAAAATCACATGAAAGAAAACAAAAGAGACCCAAAAATCTCTATTCTGTGCATGGATTGACTTTTTGCACGTGGGGTGATCGACACCATTTTCCAGGCGATACCAGACAAAAATGAATGGTGGAGATGTGCCAAAGCAATAGTCTAGAGGACATCAGAACCTCTAAAATTACTTTCTACAAGATTGTCCATGGTTTTTAACTTTTTTTTTAACTACTTAGGCCATGAGTTTTTTCCAGTAAGACAGGAGTGGTGCTAAGGGGTGAAGGATTTAACATCAATTATTTCAGGACTGTAATGGCTTTATATAGGCATTTAACACAATCTTGGCATCTAAATAAGTACAGAAACACCCACATAGTTGTAATGATAGCTGGCCATTAGCATTTGCAGGAATTTTAAACTCTGTTGTGAGAAATAGAGGATACTGCCTCTCCTTGCAGAGCAGCTGAAGCAGAGTCTAAAAAAGGGTCAGCTGAGGAAGACTTAGACTCAGAAAAATCTGTTCAGTCCTATTCCATGAGGGACCTGTTTACTCTGAGAAAAGACTTCAGCTGTTTTTCAGGTGAACCACTTCTCACTTGGTTACTCTGATCTGGAAGGACGGGGCTGCTGCCATAACATTAACTCAGAGAGAAGCCAGGCAGTTGGGATCCCTGGCCAAAGATGCAACTATTGATTGGGAATTTGGGGAAAAGTCTGGAACCACCAGCCTATGGAGACGACTCTTGTCAGCAGTAAGGGAGAGATAGCCCTATAAAGAGGAAATAGACTGCCCACAGGTCAAAGCACCCACACTTGAAAAAGCTATCAGGTACCTGGAACAAATGGCCATACAAGATGTGATCTATACAGATGGTAACATTGAAGATCCTTATCACATGCCATGCCCTAAGCCTATGAGGCAAAGGTTTGTGCACACTACACCACCACCTTTTAACCATACACTATCAGTAATGTTATGGTTTCCTGGAGAATTGGAAGGAATTGTGGGTAATGTGATTAAAACAACACGAGAACATGAAGATGCTGTCACGGTTCCTTGTCAAGCCTGGGTCTCAGCTGTAAGGGAAACAGCTGAGAAACTGCTTACCCATGTGCTGAACATGCTAGAACTTCAGTACAAACTGGAGTCAAAGGCAGACAGGTGGTATGCTACTACTGACATTGCCAATGCATTATTTGCTATTCCTACAGAACCAGAATGCAGGCCACAGTTTGTTTCCAGCTGGAGAGGTGTCCAGTACACCTGGAATTGACTGCCTCAGGGGTGGAAACACAGCCCTACCATCTGCCATGGACTGATCCACGATACCCTGGAAAAGGGTGGAGCTCCAGAACATCTACAGTACATCTATGACATCACTGTGTGGGGTGACACAGCAAAAGAAGTCTTCAAAAAATGTAAGAAGATAATTGAAATCCTTCTAAAGGCTGGTTTCGCTATTAAAAGAAGAAAAGTCAAGGGACCTGTGCAAGAGATGCAATTTCTGGGGATTAAGTGGCAAGATGGACATCACCACATCCCAATGGATGTGATTAACAAAATAGCAGCTATGGCCCCACCAACTACCAAAAAGGAAACTCAGTCCTTCTTAGGAATTGTTGGTTTCTGGAGGATGCATATTCCTGCTTGCAATCAGATTGTGAAACCTCTCTATGAGGTTACCTGAAAGAAGAAAGACTTTAAATGGGGCTTAGAACAACAAGCTGGTTTTGAAATTATGAAACAGGAGATTTTGCAGGCAATGGCCCTTGGACCAATTCGAACAGGGACAGACATTAAACATGTGCTCTACACTGAAGCTGGGAGTGATGGTCTGACATGGAGCCTCTGGCAGAAATCTCCAGGAGAGACTCAAGTTCAACTTCTAGGATTTTAGGGTCAAAACTACAAAGGTTCCGAGGCCAACTACACAGCCACTGAAAAAGAGATATTAGCCACATACAAAGGAGTTAGAGCTGCTTCAGAAGTGATTGGTACTGAAGCAAAGCTCTTCCTGGGTCCACAATTACTTGTGCTGGGTTTTATGTACACAGGTAGTGAATCTTCCTTTCATCACGCTATCGATGCTACAGGGAGTAAATGGATTGCCTTACTCTCACAGAGAGCTAGAACAGAAAGACTCAATCATCCAGGAATTGTAGAAGTGGTAACACTGTCCAGAAGGCAAACACTTTGGAATGCCCCTGGAGAAAGTGGTAAAAGAGGCTGAAGAAGTCCCACCATACAACCAACTACAAGAGAATGAGAAACAATATGCTCCTCTCACTGATGGATTCTGTCTTCTGGTAGGAAGCCATTGGAGGCGGAAATCTGCTGTACGGAATTATACATCACTAGTTGCAAAAATAGATGAAGGAGATGATGAATCAGTCTATTTCCAGTGGTAAAAGCCATTCAATTGGCTTTGGACATTGCTGAACAAGAAAAGTGGCCGAGACTATCACTACACTGACTCATGGATGGCAGAAAATGCCTTATGGGGTTGGTTAAAGCAGTGGAAGCAAAACAACTGGCAACATAGAGGTAAATCTGTCCGGGCTGCTGAACTGTGGAAAGACATTGCTGTTAGGTTAGAGAAACCTGATGTAAAAGTGCATCGTGTAGATGCCCAGGTACCTTCATATCGAGCTACTGAGGAACATGGGGACAAATTGCCTGTCATGCATGAAAAGAATCTGCTAGGGAAAACAGTTTGGGTTTTTTCCTGCCTTGGTAAAAGGCAAATCCATTTGTGGGGTTGCTTTCACTCAAGGGCATGGACACACTTCGTGGGTGATGATGGAAGATGGAGAAGTACAATGTGTACCACAAGAGAATCTAACACTGGGTGAGAATAACTAATTTTGCTTGTTTAGCTTAATCAGTAGAGCATGGAATTTTGGGGGGTCATGTATTTGAATCTCACCTTAACTCCTGTTATATGAATTACTGCATAAACAAACAGTGTTCTATGAGTGTTTTTCAGGATAATGTTGTGGTGATGAAACCAGAAGTAGGCTCAGTGACCGGCACCCAGTAATTTCCTCAAAGTTTAACATCAGCAACCTGCAACTTGTGGAACATGGATATGAACCATGAAAATTGCTCCTTGTTTTAAGAGTCTGCTACAATAGATGAACATCTGCAATATTAGACTGAATTACTTAATGGGTTTAAGTATAGATAGTAATAATGAGTAATAATGATTATAGGTGTATTTAGGCATAAGAGATAGTAATGACTGAAGAATGCTGCAAATTGTATGGAATAAGGGGTGGAATGTCCTGGTTTGGGCCAGGATAAAGGTAATTTTCTGTCTTGTACTTTTGCTTTCAGCTAAGTCTCTTGTAAGTAGCTTCACTTGCTGAAATTAACAGCAAGTTTCTCAATCAGTGTCTGCTTCTAGAACTGATAACTCTCAATGTTTACAGTTACTGATGGAGAGTGGTATGCACAACCAAGAACACTGCTCAGTTCTGAGGAATATTTTACCCTCTGGAAGGAGAGGAGTAAAGAGGTCACACCTGCAACCCTCCTTTAGGGAGGAATGGACAAGATAAATGACCAAAATTGATCAAACAGAGTATTCCATCCCAAACATGTCATACTCAGTAAAAATTTGAGGGATCATGAGGGTCAAATCCCTTCCTTCTTTACCTGTCCCTGTTTGCTTCATCATCCTGGGAGAATTCTGTCCGTTTGTTTGCCTGTGGTCCTGATCCGTGCCAGCCTGAACCTGTGTGTTCCTGCCTCCAGCTCCCGACTGCTGCTGACCCCAGGAGTCCAGCCTGGACTTTCCCAGGGCTGCCCTGCAGCCCCCATGGTGACCTGAGAGTTATTGGGGGAAAAGGGAGAGGAACGTTGTATCAATTTTCCTGTATATTTGTATATATTTAGTAATTTTTCCTTTTTATCATTACTGTTTCATTAAAGCTGTGTAGTTTAGCTTCCAACCCATAAGTCTCTCTTCCTTTTTCTCTCTTCTTTCTTTATCGGGGAGGGGGATTAATAGAGAGCATCTGTTATGTGGTTTAATTGCCAGGCCAGTGTTAAACCGTGACAGTCACCCAGTCCAGGTCATGATATTAGGTAAACTCCACTGAGTAGAATCCCATCCAAACACACTGCTCTGTGTAAGATTTAAAAACACATACTGTGTATGCAGTTAATGCATAAAATATTACATGTACCTTTTCAGCATGTGTTTCACAAATGCTAGGCAAACCAGAGCAAAGAGTGCTTCAAAGTCTGAAGCTTTATTTCTATATTTTCCTGCAGTACATTTCATATTTCATTTACCAATTCAAGATTTTAAAAAATCATGTTCTTTTTAACATCCCATTATTAAGATAATATTCTCCAGTACAGTTAGCTACCATCTATGTATGACCTTCATTAAGAGTACTAGTCCATGAAGAGAATTCTATTCAGTGCATAGATTGTAAGATAATGAAATGTCAATGATCATTTTTAAGAAAGACAAAATCTTTTACAACACAGCTAAGCAACACTCTGTATACAATCTTTCATTAAGTCCTTATGAAGGACACTGAGATCTCATTTTTCTCATTGATGTGAATCCTGACACCAAAAAATTCTAAAAACTCTCCTACATATAGTCATCCTTTAATGAACTACTTCCTTTGAAGCTCCATTCTGCAAGTGCTTTTGGTTTGTGTTTAATTTGGCATAATTATAATATGCATCATATTTATGTGAATAATCTCATTGAAGTCAATGAGCCAACTCAAAGGCTCTCTGCACTTGGGATCAAACACCTGATTTAGAAGAATGGAGATAATTAAACTAAGATAATAAAGGATACTGGAGCACCTCTCCCCATGAGACAGGCTGAGTTGGGATTGAAGAGCCTGGAGAAAAGGGAACTCTGAGGACACCTTATAATGTCTTTCCAGTGCCTGAAGGGTGTCTACGAGAACACTGGGAGGGACTTTTTACAATGGCATGGAGTGATAGGACAAGTGGTAGTGGTTTTAAACTGGAAAGGGGTAGATTTATGTTAGACATTAGGAAGAAACTCTTTACTTTAAGGTGGCAAGACACTGGCATAGGTTGCCCAGGAAAGTTGTGCATGCCCCATCCCTGGAAGTGTTGAAGGCCAGCTTGGATGGGGACTGGAGCAACCTGATCTAGAGGGAGTGGTCCACGCCCATGCTGGGGGGTTGGAACTAGATAATCTTTAAGGTCCCTTTCTACCCAAACTATTCTGTGATTCTATGATTTTATGAATTTTGTCTTCACTTAAGAACTCACCTAGTGAAACTGGGGCCAGAAACAAAACCCAAAAGGTTTAAAATAATTACACATAATTTTCTGAAGAGCCTGTACCATAAATCTGTATCTTAATAAACTAATTTTTAATTCTTCTGTCTTTACTTCTGAACTGAAAGCCACTTGTTATGGAGTTCTTTTTTCCACAACAAACATTTACATGCTCAAATTATCTGCAAGGAACTTTTCAGTTGTGTCCACATCTCTTCTATGGCAGTGACTTGCACATTGGCCCACCAGTTTCAATAAGAGCCTCTACATCTCTGAAACCTTCCCAGAATTATGTTTCAATAAGGTTTATGAGTAGGTTTTACACAACTATGGAAGGCCTCAGATTGTTGGTGTTTTTTTTTTTAGTTGACTGGTTGGTTGATTGGGTTTTTATGTTCGGTTGGTTTTAGTTATTCCTTCTTTCTGATGTTTATGAAATGAGTAATTAGCTTCATTTGTGAAGAAACTGCTGGATCGTTTACCTGTTCCATTTCAACCTTTTCAACATTTCCATAATTTAAAGCATTATTCAAGCATCTGTATCTTCCAGACAGGCAGAATGTAAATTTCAGAACAAGCAGATAATAGATCAAAAGTTTTATGATCAAGAACATTTATTTTTCCTCTGCAGATCAAAAAACAAGCTGAAAATTATGTCCAAATACTTTTTTTTCCTTTCTGATCATCCTTGAAATGAAGACTAGAGGCTGATACAAGAAAAGCAAGCATATAAATAAAACTCCAGGATAATTGCATTTTATTCTACAAATTGTATGTACCCTCTTAAAAAGCATTGAGAGTTTGCTGTGTAGCTTATAAATTACGTACACTCATCTGCCTCCTGCTAATAGCTTTTGTACTGCAAAAGTAATGAAGTAAAAGCATTGAGCTGGCAGCCTGCAGCTTGGACAGGAGCACCCTGTGCTGGGTTAAGAACTGGCTGGAGGGCTGGGACCAGAGTGGTGCTGAACGGGGCGGCATCCAGTTGGCAGCCACTCACCAGTGGTGTCCCCCAGGGATCATTGTTGAGCCCAGTTCTGTTCAATAACTTTATTGATGATTTAGATGAGGGGATTGAGTCCATCATCAGCAAATTCGCAGACGACACTAACCTGGGAGGGAGTGTCGATCAACTGGAAGACAGGAGGGCTCTGCAGAGGGACCTGGACAGACTGGAGAGTTGGGCTGATTCCAATGGGATGAGGTTTAACATGGCCAAGTGCCGGGTTCTGCACTTTGGCCACAACAACCCCATGCAGTGCTACAGGCTGGGGACAGAGTGGTTGGAGAGCAGCCAGACAGAGAGAGACCTTGGAGTCTGGATTGACAGGAAGCTGAACATGAGCCAGCAGTGTGCCCAGGTGGCCAAGAAGGCCAATGGCATCCTGGCCTGTATCTGGAACAGCGTCGCCAGCAGGTCCAAGGAAGTGATTCTGCCCCTATACTCAGCGCTGGTGAGGCCACACCTCGAGTACTGTGTCCAGTTCTGGGCCTGTTAGTTTAGGAAGGATATCGAGGTCCTGGAGCAGGTCCAAAGGAGGGCAACCAGGCTGGTGAAGGGACTCGAGCACAGACCCTATGAGGAGAGGCTGAGGGAGCTGGGGCTGTTCAGCCTAAAGAAGAGGCGGCTCAGGGGAGACCTCATCGCTGTCTACAACTACCTGAAAGGAGGGTGTAGCCAGGTGGGGGTTGGGCTCTTTTCCCAGACGACTTTCAACAAGACAAGAGGGCATGGTCTTAAGTTGTCCCAGGGGAAGTTTAGGTTAGATATTAGAAAGAATTTCTTTATGGAGAGAGTGATCCGGCATTGGAATGGGCTGCCCAGGGAAGTCGTGGATTCTCCATCCCTGGAGATATTTAAAAAGAGACTGGATGTGGCACTCAGTGCCATGGTCTAGCAACTGCAATGGTGGCTCAAGGGTTGGACTCGATGATCTCTGAGGTCCCTTCCAACCCAGCCAATTCTATGATCCTATGATTCTATGTTAACCGATGAACTGATTATGGAAGGCACTATTCATGAAAAAATTATATTCAATAATGAAGAAACATATTTCTTTTAAAAAAGCTTTCATCTTTACTGCATATATTATTATTATTATCATTAACATTAGCTAATATAATTTTCACCATCATATTACTGAACTATCTTTAAACTGCAGCATTTTTTTTCTTCTTCTAAGTGATTATTTGTTCTATTTTTTTCTTTTTTTTTTTTTTTTTGTTATACAGTGAAGTTATTTACATCTAGAATAAAACAGGAAAAAAACATTGCAACTCCAAATCATGAAAGAAGATCACAAAGTCTCTGAAAATGAAGGAAGTATTGCTCCTTTTTTTTCCTTCCTTGTAATTGTTCATTACAAGGAAGTATTGTGCACATCATAGTCTAAAACAGTTGATATTGAGTACAATGATTCCAGAATTTTTCTTTATCACTAATAAAAAAGACCACAGCAAGAATCAAAATTATGGACTGAGTAGAAAGAACTGGAAGAGCCAAGGTGGCACATACTTTTGTGTGAACTTCCACTTGCTGACTTAGAGTGCTTACAGACTGGCAAGGATGAAAGCCATTTCAGTTTTAACTGTACACCATAACATAGACGAAACTCATTAATCCTGAGTGCTGACACTGCTTAATGTTCCCTTCTGTAAGAAGATTTCAACTTGAATTGTTTAACTCAGTTATTGAGGACCGTAAGTTTCATTACTTTTTTTTTTCCTTTAAATTCAAAGAGGTCAAGTATGCAGAATAAATTTCCATGGAAAAGGCACTATTTTCCAGCAAAACACAAAACTAGAAGGAGTACATTTTTCTCTTGGTTCACAATCTGAACAGCCATCAACCTCTGATTGCTATGTTAAATATCTCTGTAGATCTATAGTTCTTCTGAACAGCCTGTACTGAGAACAGACTTTTAGAGGCCTTTATAAATAGTGCAGCTGGGTAATTTTATTTCATTTCCAATAAAAATCCAACCACCTTCATCTGAGTCTCTGGACATATGGTATGGTTACTTGTAATAAAATTAATTTGCCCCACTGCCGTAATTGGAATGGAGTGTTTGATGCTGAGAATATATTATGTATGAACCAGTATTCAAATTCAAATGCAATGCATTCCTGTCCTGGGAATGTGAAAAATATTTTTTAACAAGAAGGTCTTGGGACAAGAAAAATGGAGGTTGTGCATCAAATCAGCATGCTTCTCTCCAGTCTTTGTGTCCATGGGCTTTGTCTTTGCACTAGCATTAAAAAAAATTATAGAATCAGAATGTTAGGGGTTGGAAGGGACCTCTAGAGATCATCGAGTCCAACCCCTCTGCCAGAGCAGGATAACCTAGGGCAGGCCACGCAGGAACACACCCAGGCAGGTTTTGCATATCTTCAGAGGAGATTCTACAACCTCTCTGGACAACTTGTTCCTGTTTAAATTATAGTGCTTCCCAGGTCACAGCTCTGCCTCCAGTTTTGTTTCTTAAATCACCTAACTGATTTTACTAAATATTTTTTGCTATAGAATTATTAAGAATTCCCTACTCAATTTTACCTTCAATTTTCTTTCCTTTTCTTTCTTTCCCTTTCACCTCAGTTTTTCAGTGAGGAAGCTCAGGGTTACTTCTGCTAAAGGCTTCCTGTGCTGTGCCTCAGCCAGTTTCACTTCAGTAGCTGTCCTTCAACCTGGTTGCCACTCATCTGTCTGTTACTGAAAAAGCCAGGTGCTAAGTGGGCCAAGAGCACTAGTATCTAGAATCAGCTTGAGAAGCTACTAGAATCTAGAAGATTCTCCTGAGAGTAGAATCCAGGCAGTAAAATAAAGGTATGGGGAGTGACCAAAAAAAAAATCAGAAAAGTTTCTTAAGAGGACATGTCAAAGGATTTCCTGAAAAACACCAGTAACTTCTGACATCTCATGCCCTCTGCTCATCTCAGACTCAAACTTTATTACAAAGGACCTGCAGGCAAGAATGAAACACATGAAGATTTCAGTGTGGCATTTAAGCTTATCTTCATATGCAGGAGATCAGGACATTTTAAGTGTGAAATTGTTCTCCATAACTCAACATAGATCACCACTCTCACAAAATACTTCTGGCAGTAACATCAGGTACACCTCATCACTCCACGGTGCTGATTTCAGACTTGATGCACTAATAATGCTTGCCTGTCAGACCTCTCACAGGAAAATTCTGACATTTTGCTCATTTAAGGACACCAGACCAGCAGCATCCATCCATAAGGGATTTTTGGAATCAGGTGGGATCAAGTCATGCACGAGGTTAGGACAAAGGTATGAAATCCATGAGTGTCCACAGAGGCAAAGTTCCTGAACAACAGCAAAGTGATTGAGTGGTACCTTTGTGATTTGATTTTTATTTCAAGGTCTCACCAACATTTATTTTCAGAACCTGTTTTCATTTCAAGTGCCACTGCTGCCATATAAAGCTAAAGCACAGAACACACTGTTCATAACTGCCTCATACAGAGTTTTACGTGTATACATAAATTTTTCTGATTTGTTTCATTTTGTGCAGGGCTCTGGAGGTGGAGATATAAAATATGGATCATTAACCAACCTTGTTTTTCCAGCTCATCGGCTTCTTTCCTTCCTACCCTAAGCCATGGTGATAACTGGTAGCATGATTACTAGTTTTCAATTCCTGTGAAAAAGAGCTTTTTGCTGAATGTTTACAAATGGGAGACTAAATTATATATATATATGTAAATAATTCCTGTGCAATTTATATGTAACATAAAACACAAAGAAATTTTAAAAGTCATCCATGCTTATTTCCTCTTGGGTTCTTCCAATACATATATACCATTTCTTAGGCCAGCAGGAATTACATGCTTAATTCTGTGCATACCAGCAGGAATTACAACATGTTTAATTCTGTGCATACTAAGTCTTTCTTGGTTCTAAAAACAGGAAAAGGGTATTTATTACTAAATCTACCCAGTGTAGGCACCACTCAGTTTCACAGTGGTGTAACTTAATAATTTTGTTTGTACCTAAGTTGTATCTCATACCTTGGCCTTGATACTTCACTTTCAACACATAACTTAGGATGTCATTGGTAGCACAGAGAGCTGGTCAACAAGTAGAGTAAGCAAGCACACCTCCAGTGAATGATTTTTGAAGATGTTTAAATCACCCCTTTGTATTAATGGGTCACCTCTATCCATAACAAAGTTACCCTATTCAGTATTCGAACAAAAATTAAAGAACGTATTCACAGAGCTGGCTCACTTGCCCAAGTCTAATTTCCTACTGCAGAAAAGCATTTAGCTGAAGATATGCACAAAAGACAGATGGTCTTGCAAGCTCTGCCAAGTCAGTGGGTCTTACAATGAATAAATCAATGACAGAAGCTATGAAAATTAATTTACCTACTGATATTTTTATCTCTTTTAAAGGTGAAGTCTCAAAAAGTGCTAATAAATATTCTTATACCAGAGATTATGTGTTTGATCAAAGGTTTAGAAGAGGGAAGACAAGTGATGCTTTTCAAAAATTCAGTATGTAGTGAAGGCACAGTGTGATTAGCAAGGACTTCATTAAATATATGAAGCAGTGCCATTTTAAATCAGTTTCTACGCAGAACAATTTTGAAGTAGAAGACTGCTCAGTGTGTATCAGACGACCTTGCAATGAAGACACTTGTGCAGAGTAACTCAAGACAAGTGGACATAAAGAACTCCTTAATGCTTATTCTAAGCACAATCACAGCACAGCTATAAACACAATCACCTTGACCAGCAGAGGCAGCAGATTAACTGTGCCAGGGCAGGACTTCAGTTGCTGCACCTCATTAGCATTGCTCTCTGGTTGCCAGACACGGCTCTGGCAGTAGTTGTGTAAGTTGTACAAAGGAATTAATCTCATAAAAGTGAAAAAAATCAACTGAGGAGGAAGATCTCTACTGGTTGTAGGTAGGAAGATGTCAAGCTCAGCCATTTCCTAACCCATGATCTACTTATCACCATTTTAACTGCTCACAATTTGCAAGAGGCCATAACAGTATTAAATGTAGGTGTATAAGCAAGTAGGATTGTAAGAGATACAGTAAACCTGCAGTCCCCTCAGTGTCTGTAGGAGAAGTTGGAGGATAAAGCCTACCATTTCAAAAATGAGAAGACTGTCAAGCCAAAATTTCATTTGGTACTGCAGCATCTTACCACCGGTATCCCTGGCAAACTACATGAGCAGCCTTCCACCAACAATGAAAACATTGTTTTCATTTCTCTGTTCTGCTCAAGTTCTTTTGTCCTAATCTGAAAGGTTTGTTTTTCTCTTTTTTTTCCTTTTCGTCTTTCTCCCCTTTTTTCTCCTTCTTCTTAAAGATTAAATAAATTAAAATTAAATTTGAAAGCTGTGATTAAATGGTCATGCACCACAATATTTGCTGAAGAGTTGCATGATTGATGATCTTACAATAATTTCTCAGCATTGTTTGTTCATGTTTATATTTCAAAAGGCTATGAATAGGAAGAAAAGGGGCTGGTACTTTTGACGTGAACTGTAGAAGACAAGACAGCTGACTTTCCTTAACTGGAGTCAGAGAAGATACAGTTTGCAAAAGATGAAAATCTAAGCAGCTCAAAATCTAAGATATTAACAGCATTAAAAAATTTCCACTTCATGTATCTATAAAACTTGTTCTAAGAATCTCTAAAAAATTATGTTGGAAATGGGTTTTACGTCTTGCAGCTGAATAACTCCTATTTGTGTCATACTAGAAATTCATTTTATTCTCTCTTCGACAGATAAGCTTGTTCAATTCACATTTGGAGAGAAAAATTCAAAAAGAAAATATTTAAATTTTGTTAATACTGAGGATTTTCGTGTACAGTGTGGAAGATGCTGTTTTTCATTTGAGATAGACTTGAGGGTAAAGTGTTAAAAGCTTAGCAAGCATGTAGTTAAGGACTTTATTTTCCACACTCCATTAGAACTTTCCTGAATGTATATAATTTTAAATGACTACAGGGATACTTCTTGGTGCCCAGGGACTGACCTGGGAGTTCCAGAACAGCAGCAACAGGGATGTAGCTAACTCTATCCTCTCCCACCATGGTCTATCACTCCTTCCATCTCCCTCTGCCTCCTACCTAAAGGCACTGCACTAACCCCCATTACCACCTTCTCCTGACCAGCATCTTCTCTTTTTTTTTTAAATTCCTCTCTTCTGACAGAGCAAAGCCTGAGCTAGCTCCTGACTTAAAGTAGGAATGAAAGTGTTGTGTCAATCCTTGGAGAAAACTTTCCAAAAACAACTAATGCATAAGGAAGCATTACTGATAAAATACAGGATTATGATAGGGATTTTGAGAATCAATAGTTTTGATTGGTGAGAGAACTTTTAAGTATCTGTAGAGTCCCTAAATGAAGAATTATCTCACAACAGACACCCTGACAAAATGGACATTGTGCTAAGGTGAGGTCCCCATTCAATAAGCCACCTGGACTCTGTTCTCACATGGAGAGGCCCTCATTTGGGTCATCACCTTGATAAACGGTGCCTTATTCTTGCAGGGAGAGGCCCTCATTTTGGTGGTCATCCTGATACAAAGGACCCTGTTCTTACTAAGCACCCGTTCTATGGTGGTCATCCCTATAAGCTGGATAATGTCCTTGCAAAGGGGAGCCCATCTTTGGTGGCCACACTGACAGGAAGGACACTGTCATTAATTCAGTAAGAGGCAGAGGCAGGCAAGTTGTACCCTGAGTGACATCTTGTGTGTGCCTCACCTAAGGTCACTGAAGAGGGAGCATGCATGGAAATAAAGGTAAGTGTTTGGTCAATCCAGCTTGATGGGCCCAAGTGAACACCTGGCTGTGCAAGATATACCAAGTCACTCACCCATAAAGGTGGGGCCAGGCATCATAAAATAGGCAGATTTGAAACACCAGATGCATGCCCACCATCCAAGGAGCTTCCTGCCAACACTGTGGCTGCATTGAAGGGTCAGGATACCTTTTATACCTTGCCTTTTTGCCTTTTCTCAATATCTCTTTCTCTGTGTGTTTCTAGCCCTATCTCGGCCCATAAGGGTAACATAGTTTCCAACTTTTTAAAGTGTTGCAATCTGTTGTTTTGTTAAATTTTGTTAGTTGAAAACTGGTTTTTGACAATTTCCTTAAATTTTGCTAAATTGAAAGTACCATTTTGCTAAATTCTGCTATTTGTAATCCATTGCTTTGAAATCACCATGATTTCTAATTCTGCTATTTGTAATCTGACATGCTTTATAATCTTATTCACTTTTATGTAAAGTTGTGTTTTGTACAAGCCTCTTGGGTAACAATCTTACTCCTGGAGTACCACACAGAGAATTCCCATACTTAATCTTGCCAATGGGCTGTTAAAAAGAGATTAATTAATAGAGGAGGATTGGATCCAGCTTCCCCTAGGCTTCTCTCTGAAGAAGTTTAGAAAGCAAAGGGGTCCAGTACAAATCTCCTTGGCTGACCCCCACCTCTGGGGAACTCTACCCATGCTCACTTTGTGAAATGTGACAGCGCCGGACATGACGGTATCCTTTTCTTCAGCACAGCTGAAGTAACACTGACAACTGTCAGAACAGGTTTCTCTCTTTAAATATAGACTATGAATTTACTCTCTCTCTCTGGGTGCATTACCCATTTCCGTAACTCTTAAATTTTTTACCATATCAGCAAGATTGACTGTAAAGCTACCAAAGAAAAAAACAAAGCAAAACAAACAAACAAACAAAACAAACAAACAACAACAAAAAAACCCACAAAAACCAACAGCAAAACAACAACAACAACTAAAAAAACCCCACAAAAAACCCCAAGCCAACCAACCAAACAAAAGAACCCCAACAAACCAAAACATAAACGTTGTAAACTAGTTGATATTTCTATCTAACAAGCTACCACAACAACCACTTACCCTAATTAGCTACTTCAGTTCACTTGTACCAAGCAGCTGGTGATGCTCCAGGAAGAACTCTAAATTTAAAAGCACTATTAAAAGCACAAACTAACAAAACAGCTTTTTTCTTTTTCACATCATGTTCATTAATCAACAGAAAGACATTGTGGTAAGGAAATATTAGTTGAGTCAGTCATGATCTTGCAGAGGAGAATATGAGGACAGGTAACGGACTCACTGGAACAAAATTCTTATAACAAATCTGTGAACTATCCTTGACCTTCAAACTGAACCAACCTCAGCTCACCCCTTCATAAACATAGTCATTTCCCACAGATTGGATTTGCATGATCTTTGTGTTTGTAGGACCCCTCTTTGCCTCCCTCTAGATCAGCTCCAGAGCAGCCGGCACTCCTGCAGAAACACTGTGATATGTGCTGACAACCTCTTTAGTAACAATAACATGGCAGATCCTAATGTGGTATTTTTGTTGTTGCAGCAGAACAAGAGGATGGTGCCTAGGGCCTGCACTAGTACTCTCGGTAAATAGGATCACTGCATCAGTGGTGACACTACCATCATTTTAGGGATGCACCTGGAAGAGGGCAAGCAGGGCTTTTGCTCCCTCAGCTGTATAAAGCTGCACTTTTTCTTCCTCACTGTTTCTTCTTACATAATTATTCAACACCTGAACAACAGTGACATATAAAGTACTACTCAGAGAAGGCTTGGTATCACTGTGTGTTGACAGACTAATCGAAGGTTGAAATAGGAGACATGACTAATACAAAGGGTACAAAAAATTGACTATTTATTTCATCCATTTGATTTTTATTTTTTTTTTTAAATTCAGCATTCTATTTCTGTAACTTCTAGTGATTCTTCTTCTAGATCTACAGGCCAAGAGAAAACGTCAACTGAATTACAAGAGTCAAAACCCATTGCCCAAGGCTGCTGGGTAACTGAAATAAACCAAAGAATCTCACACTTCTTCACTTTACCAGGAGGGAGACTGTTAGACACACATGCCATAAAGGGTAATATCCATGATGAATTCAACATTGCCAAAAGTTAAAAGCTCATAGAAAACTGAGAAATCTGTTTGTACAAATATGCACACAGGTAATATTGTAAATATATTTATATACATGGCTAGTAAAAGATAGTCAAGATATAAATTGATTCCAGTCAGTATTTAGAAGAAATTATTATTATAAGCACTAATGTCACTAATTAGTGTTTAAGTAATGTTTAATGCTGGCCCAGCAATTAACTGATTAACAGGAGCTCTTTATTAATCCTCCTCCCTAATAAAGAAAGGAGAGGGAAAAGGGAGAGACACATGGGTTGGAAACTAAACTACACAACTTTAATGAAACAGTAATGAAACAGAAAAATGATACCACGTTCCTCCACCCTTCCCCCAGTAACTCTCAGGTCACCACTGTGGCTGCAGGGCAGCCCTGGGAAAGTCCAGGCTGGACTCCTGGGGTCAGCAGCAGTCAGTAGCTGGAGGCAGGAACACACAGATTCCTGTGTATGTGAAGAGTCAAAGATAAGAGGAAGCAGCTTGACCCTTGCAATCCCTCAAATTTATACTGAGTATGACATGTATGGGATGGAATACTATGGTCAATTTTGTCTGCTCCTCCCTAAAGGAGGGTTGCGGGTGTGATCTCTTTACTTCCTTTCTCTTTCCAGAGCACAAGATGTTCCTCAGAACTGAGCAGTGTCCTGTGGTTCTGCACAGCATTCTCTAGGTGTAACTATAAACATTGAGCGTTATCAGCCCTAGAAGCAGACAATGACTGAGGAACTTGCTGTTAATATCAGCAAGTGCAGCTATTTTCAAGAGACTTAGCTGAAAGCAAAAGTACAAGACAGAAAATTACCTTTACCCTGGCCCAAACCAGGATAACTAAGAAGATATTAATGTGATAAAATCACACTCAACTAAAAATAAATTAATGTTAATGTAATTCTCATAACCAAAAAATTATAATCAGAAAGCAAACTGAAAACTCCTAAGCATATATGAAAACTGAATATGCATACTGAAGATTTGATCCTCATACCTGGATAACAAGCGAACTTTACTGCAGACATACTTTTCAATCATTATGGTTTTCCAAGCACAGTTAGCATCACCACCAATGTGGAAGCTAACTGGAGAAAAGAATGCTCCAAGGAGACCTTATTGTAGCCTTCCAGTATTTGAAGAGGGGCTACAAGAAATTTGGTGATGACATTTTTAGGTCACCAGATGACAGGACTAGGGGGAATGGATTCAAACTAGAGGAGGGTCAATTTAGATTAGATATTAGGAAGAAGTTCTTTACTATGAGCGTGGTGAGACACTGGAAAGAGAGGTGGTGGAAGCCACATCCCTGGAAGTTTTTAAGGCCAGGCTGAACAGGGCTCTGAGCAACCTGATCTAGTGGGAGTGTCCATGCCCATGGCAGGTGGGTTGGAACTGGATGATCTGAAAGGTCTCTTCCAACCCTGAAAATTCTATAATCATATGGTTCCAAATGTGGTGCTTGCAGTCAGCAATTTAAACTACCCTTACTAATCCTGCCAAGAGAAGTGGGTAAAGAATTTTTTGTGAGCAATGAAGGCTCAAGAAATGCTAGGTCTCTGAACCAGCAAGGCAACAGCAGAGAGATGCTCACAGTCATAAAGATTAGAGCTATAATGACCTATTCATTTGTCGCAGCCAATTCCCCTAAAATCCCAATATCCTTGCCATTGCTTTGGACAATTCCCTCTCACTATTTTTACCGTCACAGCTTTTTCCTTCACCTTTAGGGTCAGAAACCCACTGTGGAGAAATGGCATGGAACAGCAAAACCTATTTGTACTTTGTCTGCAGAGATCTACCTGCTCTGTCTTATGATCAGGATCTCAATTTATCACAAAATAGTACGGAAAGGACAAGTTATGGTTTCACAACAATTTAATCTTTTAAAAAGATTTCTACAGTTTATATTTCTGAACTAAACAGAAAAAAAATCAAAGTTCTTTTGAGTGAAGTTGAATTCTTCTGTGATGATACTTTATTTCTTTCCAATTACTCATTTGGAAAAGACATGAGCAATCACTTTAATTTTTTCAGTAAAAAATTTAAAGTTTTTAACTTAAATTAAAAAACTTAAAATTTTTCACTTAAAATATTTCAGTATTCAGGTTTTTGGTATATAAATTTATTCTTGTTTTCACTTAGTAACTCAATCAGCATGTATGTATAGGAAACAAAAGGTAGTAAAGCATGTCAGCAAAAATGTACCTTCAAAACAGAGGGACCTAGTGACCTAGAATATCTAGCAGATTTTTTATTTAGACAATGCATATATGTTAGAACAACAAAAAATTAAACTGAGTAGAGTGTCTTCAGGCAAGCATCATAAAATCAAGAAATGCCTGGTGGGAAATTTCTAGCTTTGTCTGAGTCAATGCTGTTAAAATCAAAGACACAGTTTTCAGAGATGACCAAAGACAACTGGTGTTTCCCAGTTTTTTGAGGGGCAGAAAAGAAGCATTGTTGCAACGAAATTCTTCAAACATGACATAAGGTTGAGATGTGTCAATAGTCAGACATGTGTGAAGAAACATTCAGCCCAAAAAGAGAAATTGCTTTAGAGAATTAAGAAAGTGAATTCTTAGGTTAGGAAACCTAACTGTAAGGAATATTTCTCTTGCTATGTAGCAAGCACATTGGCCTCCCAACCACCTTAAAGCACTCCCAAGATTACACATGGTAACAACAAGGCTGAAAAATTCTCCCAGAATCTATGTTTTTGGACAAGCTGTCTACCAGATGTAGTTTCAACACCAGAGAAAGCTCCTGTGCCAACCACACAACCTCACCCAAGCTCCAAAATCTGCCTCCTCCACTCCTAGGCTGACTGCTCCTGGGGTCTCCTTGGCCTCAAAGCCATCAACCTTCACTGCCCCCATGGACAGCAACACAGGTCCTGGAGGAAGGATAGTCAGTCTGGGATATTAGCTAGCTCAGCAGGAGCAGAAAGTCTTTCAGGCTTTGGCATTGTTTTTTAAACCATGCTAATCCAGAGAGGGAAATTTAGAAGAGACATTGAAAACGTCGGGACAATGTAACCCCAGCTGGGGTCTGTCTCACCCTGCACTTTTCTGCCCCTTGTTTTGTACAAGCAGCACTGCAAGAACAAAGCCATTTGCAAAAAACCCCACAAAACTGAAGACCAGTTAAGTGATTTTTTAGCTGAAACAGGGTGACAGAATGAAGGCAGGATCTGCTTTGCTCTTTCCTCCTGCTTTCCAGCTTTACAATCTCTGTTTCCTAGACAACTGCATTGCCACCTCAGACTTGCTACCTCCATTCCCCCATGCACAGCCCCCCTCTTCAACATAAAGAAGCCAGAGCATTCATAAGGAGGTGTACCATCTGTAGTGCTAATTTCTGTAACATCTAGATTTAGTTTGGCAGGCTCATGCCTACGTGTTCTTTGCCAGCTGCAAACCAGAGTGAGTTTGACAGAATATGACCTCAGCCAGACAGCCCAAATGAATAGAGAAAACCACAGAGGCTTCACCTCTAGCTCATAGAATTCTTCTTCCTAGAATTCCTCTCATAGTGTGTTATGACATAAAATAAACCAAAGAGTTGAACAGCATTTTTTTATACCTTTCACTCATAGAACATTGTTTTTAAAGTCAATATGAATTTAAATATATAAGTCTATATCTCTGTATTTATAAAACTGTATCTGGCTCAGGCTCTAAGGAGCATAAAAACAATTTCTCTCAGCTTTAAAAATCATTATTTGGTATGAGAAAACATTCTAACAAAATAAATTTTTATCAAGGGGAAAGCATTACAGAGAGTAGAAATAATCATGAATGCACATCATAAGAGGCTGTGAAAGTAGTTCCTTCTTCAGAAAAAAAAAATGAGAAATAGCACTTGTCCATCTTTTCTTGAGAGCCAGTGCTAAATCCTGAATCCAGCTGGCCCAAACTCATCTGTCAGAGACAAATGTTCATCACTAAGCTCCTGCATTTCAAAAAAGTACAAGGGGTAAGTGAGACTTTACTGGTTTAGGAAATGCAACCAGAAAAAAACTCAAAGTTTGGATGCTCACCTAAAATTCAGTACAACCAAACTGGCTCGCAAAGCAAGTCTGATATCCCATCAGAATTTCTTTTTTTTGTCTTGGCTTGACACATACAAATATACAAAATTCTTTCTTTTCTTATGCCATGTTAACTGGATCAGAGCTCCACATATACTTTTTTTTCTCCTTATTTTAACATCGTTTTTCTCACTCTAGAAAGCACACCCTACAAAAAGAATACAGAAATGTAGCAATAGTGTATCCACATGCATCTTTTACTACTATATCAGCTCTTTCTAATTTTTGTTCAGTGTGAACGTTAAGTTCAACAACGATAAAGCTGATTCTGGTTCCATCAGATCTTATATTGCCTTTTAAAACTTAATTATCTCTGAAATTCTTTAGTTAGAATGAGGTTATCCTTATCATAAAATTACAGAATCGCAGAATGGTAGAAGTTGGAAGAGAATTCTGGGGATCATCTAGTTCAACACCCCTGCCAAAGGAGGATCACCTAGAGCAGGTCACACAGAAATGCATCCAGATGTTGTCTTGAAAGTCTCTAGAGAAGGAGACACTACAACCTCTCCAGGCAACCTATTCCAGTGTTCTGTCACCCTTATATTACAAAAGGTTTTTGCCATGTTGAGGTGGAACTTCCTGTGTTCCAGTTTGTGTCCTTTGCCCCTCCTCCTATCACAGGGCACCACTGAAAAGAGACCCACCCTTCAGATATTTATAAAAATTAATAAGGTCCTCTCTCAGTCTTTTCTTCTCCAGACTAAGCAGACCCAGGTCTCTCAGCCTTTCCTCATATGTTCCAGTCCCCTGATCATCCTTGTAGCTCTCTGTTGGACTCCCTAATGTCTCTCTTGAACTGCGGAGCCTCAGATTTTCCTGAGGTTTGTTATCCACAAATGAGACCAAGATCCAATTTATTAAGACTCTCTGCCTCCTGTTCAAACATGCAATGCTTAAAACCCATCAGAACAAAGTGCAGATACTCACAGTGGTTTAGAAACTTGCAGAACTATCTCCAACAAATAAATGCAATACTATAAAAATAGGAGTGTCCATAGTAGGTTATTGAGGAACAGCTATGAACCTCCCACTCAACATATGTGCATACACACACTGCAGTTATTATAGAAAAATTGCAAATGGTGAGATGTCCAAAGTACTTACTGGGTTTTATTTTTAAAGGATTGGCCCTTGACAAGAATTACCTTACCAACAAGTTCTAGAGGAAAGCAAGAGCTGAACTTTCAAAACTTAAAAAATTCTCCAGCTTACCTTTCTTAAGAATTATATTAATACGCTGACCCAAATAAATAACTGCCGATGAATTCCACCATCTCAAGTGGAATTTTTCTGTTGATATTTATTTTCTTTTTTTAAAAACAGACATTTTGTTTCTGTCTCAACTTTGTTCACAGGAACCATAAATCACAGCAATATCAACAAACCATTGCATAAACCATAAGCACTTCAGATTAAGTTTTGTCATTTTTACACCATCTTTTGTATTACTAGCATATTCTCACTAAAAGCCTATCAAGAAAAAACAGTTACTACACATGAAGGGCAGCTTTTGTTCACTGGGGAGGATTAAACCCCTCTAAAACCCTGCCTTGCTATCAGCATACAGATTCTTTCCTATTTACAGCAAAAAACCCTGCAAAGAAGAGGACTCAAAGCAAAGGGAACAGAAAAGAAAATAAGTTGTGCAGCCAAAGTATGGTAAAGTTGCTAAAGAAGTATCTCTGTACTAACAGAAGTTGGTTTTATTTGAGTCTCATGTTTGGCTCAGTGGTTGAATACACTTCATCAGTTTAAATGTCAGATGTAACTGTATTAGTACATTAAGAATTGTGAAGCTTTCAGAGATGCTGGCTCTGTCTTTCTGTACAGCAAGAATTGCAGGTCAACACAAAAGTGACTGGGCTGTTCTGAGGTAAGACAAAATCATGAAGACCAATGCTAACATTCATGCAGAATAAGAAGGATTTAAGAAAACTATAAAACAAAAAATATGACAGGAACAAGTTGGTTTTCTGTTTCTCCCTATAGACAAATATATGGAGGGCAAATTTTTTTTGTTTCAAGCCTGGCAGATACAAATCATTGCGATCTGCTTTTGCCTATAAAATAATAGTTTTAGAAAAGTAGAATTAGTAAAATTCTACTAATGAATGAAAAAACTGTATCCATTCATTTTAAGGGTCAGATTGTAAATCAGTTGAATACAGACAACAGGGGCTGAAGTCTGACCTCAGCCTTTATTTGAAAAAGTTCATCAGCCATAGTGTAAGAATGGTTCAAATACAGAGACAGCAGCAATAACAAACTATAAAGGCTATTTTAGTCTTCTAATGCATTTTATATTGTGCAAAAAAGCTAGTTCATATCCTCCAAAGTACAAATAGCCCATTCTCCCATGAAGCAAGCATATCTACATCTAGGCTGCTGTGCTGCTAATGCAGAGAAACTACTACTTTTGCATCTGATTTATCTGAATTATTTCAGATTGTCCCTTTCTGAGGGCTTAAGATGACCAACTCTGATGTATGCACGTCTACTTTGGGCTATTTATACTTCACAAGGCTTCTCTCTCTCTTTATGACTGTTTTATCTATCAGGAAACTTCACAGGTATTTTGCATACATGAAAACTATCCATGCATTTCAAAAGGCTGGCCATGTGTGACCAAAAATCAAGTAAAACAAGACAATTGTTTGAATATGCATACTGTTGAGCTTTTGATGGAAAAAAATACTACGAAAAGTGAAACTATTTTCAGACATGCCAGATACTGCTTTTAAAGCTGGCTGAATACTCACACATTGTCCCAGGTTTCTGAGTAATGATTCTCCAACAATGCAAAACTCCCCCTTCACTGCAAAAGCCTTCTCCACAGTCATCACAAACTCTTAAGCACACAGATATACACAAATTAGCCTGACAACTTAGCTTAAAATATTTTGTCTGATAAACACCATCTCTGTGATCTCTGACAGATGTAGACCTAAGGGGCAACCACCTTTCCTCTAGGCTTTATCAATAAGGCTGAACTAAACATATCCCCCCTGAACACTACAGATGCTCACAAAATGCCCACTGTATCCTGTGAGATACTATCTTGTATTTTCAGGCTGCTGTTTTTAAGAACACTTCTCAAAAGCACCAGAAGCTGTTGAACAGCTTTATTCAGACCGCCTCATGTTTTTTCTGACACAAGTATTTTCTCCAGGAAAACAAATCTGTCTATCACAGCCCTCATATTTACCTCAAACAAAACACCAGAATTATCAGAAGCTTTGTCCTCAACCTGTTTGTTCCCTCATCAGTATTTGGAGAATTGACATTTACAAGCAATCTGGTAAGTGAATTGCTGAATGCACTCTCATATCACGAGAAGACAGCTCATTCATAGCTGGTTTTTCCACACTGTGTGCAAAGAGCCTGTGAAACTAAGTGACACAGGAAATCTCTGATGATAGGAATTAAAGATTTAAAAGGAGTTTTATAAAAAAACCACAAGGATTTCAAAAGTGACCATGAAGAACAACTGCATATGCTTTGTATATTTTGACCAAAGTTCTGGGATCCACTGTGATCCTACAGTAACTTGGGATCCACTTAAGATGCTGGAGCAAGAGTGGTGTTAATCTTTGAAACTTTGTGTTTGTTGTGTCTGTGATTAGGTGGCTCACTCAGCTTAAGGTAGCACACTGCTGTGGCAAGCATATATATATGTTGTAGTTATGTATCTCTGCAATTGCTCTTGTTGGTCATAGCAAGTTTGTTATTGCATACAAATCTATTCCAACGATAAATGTGAAGTTCACACAATTTAGTCTTGAAAGAAAGACAGATTTTAAACTCAGAGCCTCACAACCTGTTGGGAATTAAAAACCTAAGCTGGCATTCTTCACGTGAAATACAGAACTTGCTTTTAAAAGGAGATATATTCTGCATTCTACTAGCCTCTAGTGAAATTTACAGAATAATTTCAGCAAAAGCAGTTGTTCTCTTACTTATAAATAATAGAGCCAACCCAAACTCCTACCTATGAAATCTTCATGAGACAATTTGCTATGGCACCCATTTTCCAAATAAGAATAAAATTACTAATCTATGAAACAAAGTATTAGTTTGAGGAAAGTTTGTGTAGGTTTCCATGTTTGTGTAGGAAACCATGTTTCAAAAAATTTTACAGCAACTAGCTAAACCCAGGACTAATGCATATGTTACCCCTTAACACAAACACACTGTAATTTACATTCTGCTCCAAATCATAGCCATCTAGATAACAGAAGAATTTGCCTTGGTACTTTTGGTATTTTGGTAAAGTTCATTAGTGCTACATCAGTGCTCTTGAGTTAGCACATATCCAGTTATTTTTGCTTGCCAGCTTAATGTGCTAGAAAGCAAAAAACATCAACAAATAGAGAAGAGTCTTACAGTTTTAGCTAGGCTGATTTACTAGAACAGTAACAACCCTTACTTGTGAAGTATGACACACATCTTATGTCAAGGAAAAGTAACAAGGTCCAAGAAGAATATGGAGCTAAAGTAAAAGAAAAGAAGAGCAGCGTTTCTGTCTGCAATGCCTTAACCACAACCTCTGTCACTGCAGTGAGAGTGCACCACGTTGTACAATACAACACCAAGCCCTTGATGCTGCCTAATAATGCCCAACACCAGTATGTCCTGACTTCAGAAGTAATGAGTAAAACACTCAGACTGTGTAAATGCTGTGTATATTAAGAACTTCACACAGAGCCAGTACAAGTGAGCAGGAAGAAGTTTTCTAATTCTTTTCACTGTTCTTCCAACCCAAAGGGTTTATATTGCTCCAGTAAGAGCCTCCCACTTCAGAAGCTGAATCATGGTTGCTCTTCACACACTCCCATCCAGCTCACATACACTCAAGCAGCCACCGCACAGAGCTGGATTTTTAAGTTTCCATTTATTTTCAGGATGATCCCAAGCAGAACTGGGTGAACTTCAAATGAAAGGACTACACTTCACATTCACTAGCCCTCAGTTTCCTTTGGATCTTTACTAGTGCAGGCAAACTGTAGGCAAATTAGCCCCACCAAGGTTTTTTTCACTGGGCTTTACTGTTGCTGAGACACCATTTTCAGTAATGTTTTTTAATATCCAAGCTGCAGATTAAGAAGGCAGCAGGTACAGAAACATCTGACTTGCCATGCTGGTGACTGAGCTTGGCCTGTAAACACTTAGTAGTTCAGATATGATGTAATTTCAGCATAATTAATAAATTCTAAGTTAAGTCTGACAATGGAGCAACTACTGTTGCCTAAGTGCTATGAGGGCCCATAACTAACAGGCTTTGTTTGAACATAGCCCTACTCATGCAGACCCAAACATGATGTTTCTGGTCATTTTTCTCAACTGGTGGATGCTAAATACAACATCTATAGGCTGTCTATAGGACAGCCAGCAGTGCATCAGAGATCATCAGTTTTGGCTCAGCAGGTACTTCACTAGAGCTGATCATGCTACACATGAGCCAGGTTCTGGGAAAGCACAAAACAGCAAGCTGCAACTAGCACTGGCATGGAGGTAGCAGAACCCAAGAGCTCAAGTCCTGGAAGCAGAGGACACTAAGCAGCTCTGCAAGAGACAGGACAGCCAATTCTTACTTAAAGCCTTAGAATCCTGCTAAGGTTCCACTTGTTTTGAATGAGATCTCTGCACCGTTTCTCACTGTACTGACATTATCCATGCAGTAAACTAATTATTCTGCTGCATGGGCTGCAAAACAGCTCAATGGAGAAAAAACATACCCTCCCATTCCTTAGCCCAAGAACAAATAATTTATCTGTTCCTAGCCCATGCTTTGTAATTTCATATCATAAAAGCCAGACTGGAGACAAATGGGTGCCCCGGGTTAGGCATCATTTACCTCTACTACAGTTATAAAAAATTTCTTAGTGATAGTGTCTGTTATAACTGTAACAGCTTTTTCACTTTAAATTGCATCTCTATTTTAGGTCAAGCCTCAACTAAAAGGTATTACATTCATTGCTTCTATAGCTGTTTTTAATTATTTTACTCCACTGAAAGCTGCACACAAAGTACCTTGTACTTGCCTTGACTTAGGATTTTGTTACTGTAAGATTTTATTGACTTTCAAGTGCTAATATAACTGTAAGCAAGGGAAAATATTACAGATTTCAATATAATTTCTAGTGAAAGAAATGTTTGAGTACTTTGAGTGAATTTAATATTTGGTAGACTGACAACTCCAGAGATAAGATCTCACAAAACACTCTGAAGGAGAAGGCATGTACCCTACCAGGTTTTTTGTTTATTTGTTTTTTCTGAATCAAATCCTTAAGTCAAACCCACATTTTTCATGGGTGATGCCTACAGTAATGCTTTACAACTGCATATGGGGAGTGCAAAAACGATTGAGTAGAATTGTGTTACTGTCAGCTGGTGACTTAATACTGTATTTCTTCTCTCAAGCTCTGAATCTCCAGTCCTGTGCACCTGTAGGCTGAGTTCACTGGGGTTTAACCAAATGCATTGCACATTCTATTTAAAACAGGAGGGGAAAATACACATAAAGCATACAACTTTGCCAAGTGGTAACTTGCTATAGCAAGTTCTACTGCTACTCTATGAATATGGCTCTAAACACCCAAAGCTTTTTTCCCCAAATACAGAGAAGTTCTGGCAAACTTTTTAATGTACTCAAATGCAAGCTTCAAGGGCTTAATTCACTGGAGGAGCTCTGAAAAATGTAACAATCCTGATAGCAGTGACAGAAACCCAGGTGGATTTTTTAATTTAGATACATCTTTTGGCCTTCTTGCTTATTCTGTATCTCTATAGAGGTAACAAAACATGTTAAAAATGGCCTAAGAAATATGCACTGATGATTAACTCTTAAAAAAAAAAATGCTATCTAACACAGTGGTCAATCTGAAGGAGCTCAAAACCACATGGGTAATCTTTCACAATAAATAAAAAATAAAAATAGAACAGTCTATGATATGGTGGTTTTGTTAAAGCAAGTAAAGGAATTTGGCAGAAAATAAACTCCCTTGCAATCCAGCTGACCCTCAGATATTAGAGGAGCAGAGGGCAGCTGGGCTTAGATTCTCACTGATAGCCAATTCACCTTTAGTAGGCCAGAAAACAGGGGTCCAGATGCACTATTAACACCACACTGGTGCAGCTTACCACAAGATTAATAAATATTGTGATTTATTAAAGCACTGGTATACAAGTTCTTTTGGGTTTCTGGTGATAAATTTACTGTCTGCAAAAGAAACATGTGCAAATACCTAGGCTATGAGTACTCTATAGATTTCCGGGGTGTGTGTGTACATGTGTGTGTGTATGCAACCATTACAGAGACTACAAAATTAAGAGGAAGAGAAAGGTTGGGTTGGGGGGAGCACTCAAGTGTTAGAGTCCTACCCAAAGGCATCCCAGCATGGGTGGGAGAAGAGAGGCTCAGGACCATTGACTGGTGCCATGGGTCAGCAGTGTCCTTGCAATGGTATCTTCCCTGACATTCTTTCCCCTGTTGGCTATTGTTACGTTATTTTACCAAACAGGTGGACCTTGAGTGACTCTAGTCAATTATATCTTTATTGTGATTGGTGAGAAGTTCTCCCCCATCAAGTTTAAAGGTACAAGCTACAAAAAAATCAGTGCACATCCTCCACATACAGGGTGATCACAACTTGGAGGTGGGTAAGGAGCCACTTTAAGGATGGAGGTGTCTTTCTTATATTCAAATACCATTATAATGAGCAAAAGTACACTTCAAGAACAGCATTTGTCAAAGGGTGGCAGGCTGTTGGACCAGGGTATCAAAAGAGCACTTAGCTGGTATTGTTGCCACAGAATGTAGCCACAGAGTCTCCACTCCTCTCTACTCTCCGTGCAATTTCTCTTGGAGTTGGCACACTGAGTACTCCTGATAATGCCAACATATAGGGGTAGTCATGGTGCACTCGCCACATTCCACTGGCTCAAAATACTGTACCTTTACTTAAAAAGTACAAATGCAATCTTGGTAATTTCTAGCAATTATTGCAATTATACCATAATGATCTTCTAGGTTTAGCTGTTCTATATCACTCTAACATTACCTCAAAATAGAGAGAAGGTTTCAAGAGAAAGTGGCACAGGTAAGTTTCTAAAAACTGTTTATGTAAGTTGTGTGCTATTTACAAGCATATGTCCACACAAATATTAGATCAGATCATTCTACTCAACGTCTATGGGCAATAAGACATTAAACATTTCAGTGTATCTTTGGTGTTCAACTCACATTTCTATCCTTACATATTAAGTAAGGGCATTCAGAGACAGAAAGATCCAGAGGTGTGCTCTCATGAAAAAATAATCAATATCCCTGTCTCAAATTAAGATAAATACCTTCCTTGCTGTTTTACAACTGGTCTGAGGCAATAGTGCTGCCTTTGTGTTGTGATGCAATTAAGTGCGTGGCTGGCTGCGTAGGAGATACCTCTAAACTAAACAACAGATTCAGGTTTCACCTGTCTCCAACTCTGCAAGTTCGCCTAAGAAAATGATTCTGTCTTATGCTCTTCAACTTTAGTTCAGACTTCATGAACATATTCAGTTTTAACTCTGTGAGATCAAGTAATTCCTTTCACAGTTAATTTACCAGGTGTAGGCCCCAAGGAAGAAGTGTTCTCCAAGTCCCATTCTGCCTTTCTCCAAATCAGAAATCCTCTCTAGACAAGGAAATAAACCACCTCAACTTTCCTCACAAGGTCCTTATCTCATTCTGTTATTGGTCCTGAAACATCAGCTTTATTAAGGTTCACATATTTCCGCTTCCTCATTACAGAATTTCCATTAGACTCCTTCAGTCTGTGGAAATCCATATTCATCCAGCCCCTACATCCTTACACCGAGCAGTTCTAACACACAAACAATCCTGTTTCTTTTCCACATCAAATGACCTTAAGATTCACTGAGTTTCACCTTACTCCGAAGAGTAAGGATTATCCCAGTTCATAATTTACTATGCACTTTCCCCCTTGGAGTTCTCTCCACAGTAAGAGAGTAAGATCTTAGCAGGCTGTATAAATAAATACCCCATGGTAAGGAATGAAGAAGAGGAAGCAGAACTTTTCTCATTGGTGCTCACTGATAGGACAAGAGCCAGTGGGCTCAAATTGAAACACATGAAATTCAATCTTGAAAACAAGAGAAGTTTTTTTACTGTGGTGGTGGCCAAATAAGTTGATAAGAGAGGCTTTGTAGATTTTCAAATCCCAGCTGGACATGGCTCTAGGCAATCTGCTCTAGACGGCCCTCTCAAGCAGGGGGATGGACTGTACCATCCCAAGAGATCCATTCTAACCAGAACAATTCTTTGTGAGCTCCCTCTTCCTCAGTAATTGGACCCTCTATGTTTCCATTTTGTCATCCACAAGGGAAACATGACACACAAGAGCTGAATCTGAACATCTGTACCAGCATCTCAAACCCCTGGAACTTCATCTGTCTTATTCATCTTACATTGCTACACCACCCCACTCAGTTATGTTCCTTCCGGTTCTTATTTCACTGACAATTTTTCCTAGTTCACTATTTGTCAATGCTTCCAAACCATTAATAAATTTTGATAAGAATCAGTCCTAATAGAAAACTTTGGGGTATCTTGCTATTAATATTTTGCCAGATCAAAAACTGCCTGTTCACCTTATTCCTGTCTACTTCTAGGTTATTTAGCTGTTGAAATTTCATTTCTGACTGCACAACTACCCAGCCTCCATACCAGCATCTGTGCTGCAGCTTTCTTGAACTCTACCTCCTCTCATTTAGCCATGGTTTTGAGATTGCAGTTGCAGTACCTCAAGAATAGAGGCATAAATAAACTGCTTTACATTTGCCTTGGTACTCCAGGAGGTGGAGGAGGTGAAGAAATTGCTGCAGAGTAGAACATCTCTCCTTGCAAGGCTCTGGGCCTGATGTAAAAAGTGACACAACACATTAAAATGCTTCAAAATATGAGCGTGGCTAGCAGTAAAAAGCTGGAAGAAAATCCCCTTGGGATCCAGGGATGATTGACTTGTGTTGCATTATGGTAACATTGAATAAAGTGCATAAACAGCCTTAAAGGCAAATTGGAGAATGCAGGACTGACACTGCTTTCTACACCCACAGCTCTTGGATTAATCAAACTCCTACCTGTTTTATCCCTGACCAGAGTGCTCAATTGCCTGTAAACAAGGATTTCATTTCCACATTTAAAAACTGAAAAACACAAGCACTGGTGAACCAACAGGTGCTTGCTATAGAAACGGTATACCAAAAAGCAACTTCTGGTAGGACAGAGGATGGAAAAATACAGGGGAGTATGTCCTGCATGTACAGCTTATGCCTGTGTGCTTCACTGCACACCTGCCCGATGAGTAACAATTGGGTGAACCATCACTATTAAGATTTCTCATGTTCCCCTTGCAAGATCAGTTAGTGAGTCAGAAGTCAAGAGCTCTGTACACACATAAAATTCCTATGTTTGTGTTACACAAGAGTTTTCCTCAATATCCTGGGAAAATGGGGGGAAACATCTGCAAGATACCTTTGTCAATTTTGTTTTTTTTTTTTAAAAAAAAGCAAAATAAAGTCTTAATTACAATAAATATTTAGAATCATAGAATCATATTTCCAATTGGAAGATAATTTGGTTTACAATAACAACTTTAGAAACTATTGATGGTGTGTTTTTAAAATTTTTATTTTTATTTTTTAATTTTTATTGTGTTCCCAACTCTAATGATTCTCTTAAATTGCAGTTCATGGTCATCTTTAACTGCTCATTGTGCCACAGCTTCACTTTGTAACTAAGGTACGCATACATTTTCTCTGAGAAATTTAAATTTTTCAGAATTTGCCTATCAGCAATTGCAATGGTCTCAAGTTTGTAAGTTCATGGATATTTGACTATACAGTATGATTGATTCAGTTGGTGTCCTGACTAACTTATGAAACATTCTTAGCTTAGACCACAACCACCCATCACTAGACAGGGCCAACAGTATTCTGTTACTTACTGTGAAAAATACCAAAGATTTTGCTGATGCAAATGTTGGGAAAAAAAATGAAACTTTTGGGTCAAGTGTTTGTTTCATTTAAATATTTTCTGTCTATTTTTATATGCTGCTTTAATAATCTTTTATGCTAGGAAGCAGTTAAAATTACTGTGGGAAGTTAAAAAAACCTGCAATCACAGTCAACATGACTAGTTTTTTGTTGTTCTAAACATCAGTGTGTCCTTTTATTAGTGCTACATTTCATCACAGAATTGGATAAGCCTTCCAGAGATAATGAAGAAACTGAAAACTAGATTCTTTCTACCTGAAATATTACACAAGTTTAGCAGATTGTTTTACCTAAGAATATTTATCAGAATAGTTTCAGCTGGAAAAGAACTTTAAAATCTTTGAACCCAAACATTAACCTAACGCTACTGAGTTTGGTGCTAAACCATATTCCTAAGTACCACATCTACCCATCTTGCAAACACCTCCAGAGGTGATGATTCAACCACCTCCTTGGGCAGCCTGTTCCAGTGTTTAATAAGCCTCTCAGTAAAGAAGTTTCTTCCAATAGCAACTCTAAACCTACTGCGGTAAAACTTGAGGCCATTTCATCTCATCCTATCACTTGGTACTTGGGAGAAGACACTGACACCCACCTCACTACAACCTTCTTTCAGGCAATTGTAGAGAGCAATTAGGTCTCCCCTCAGCTCCACTCCTTCAGACTAAACAAACCCAATTCCCTCAGCCACACCTCGTAAGATTTATGTTCCAGAACCTTCATTAGCTTCACTGCTCTTCTCTGGACTCACTCCAGCACCTCACTGTCCTTCTTGTAGTGAGGGGCCCAAAACTTGAGGTGTGGCCTCACCAGGACAGGGGCACGATCTTCATGATCCCTTCTCCTGATGGTAACAGTATTCCTGGCACAAGCCAGGATGCTGTTGGCCTCCTTGGACACCTGGGCATACTGATGGCTCATTGCTCATTATTCAGCCAGCTGTCGACCAACATACCCAGGTACTTTTTCTCTTGACATCTTTCCAGCCATTCTTCCCCAAGCCCACAGTGTTGCATGGAGTTGTTGTTGCCCATGGGCAGGACTTAACACTTGGCCTTGTTGAACCTCATACAATTGGCCTTAGTCCATCAATCCAGACAGTCCAGATCCATCTGCAGATTCTATTTAGCTCTCCTTTTGTTGCTGATGTATTGGTAAAAGCATTTCTTGTTGTCTTTCACAGCTGAAGCCAGATTAATATCCAGGCGGGCTTTTGTTCTTCTAATTGTCTCCCTATATAGACTAACAATACCCTTGGAGTCCCTCTGAGTTGCCTGCCCTTTCTTCCAAAGGCCATGAATTCCCCTTTTTGCCCTGAGTTTCAAACAAAGCTCTCTGTTCAGCCACGGTGTTCTTCCACATCAGCTCATCTTTCAGCACAGGGAGACTACCTGTTCCTGCACCTTTAAGACTTCCTTTTCTTCTTGGACAATGTCCATCCTTCCTGGAGCCCTTTGCCCTTCAGGACTGTTTCCCAAGGGACTCTCAACCAGTGACCTGAACAGGCCAAATTCTGCCCTCCACAAATCCAAGGTGTTCTTCTAACCCCCATTTATTCTTCTCCAAGAACACAGAACTCTATTACGTGGTTGTTACACCCAAGAGGGCCTCCGAACATCACATCCTCTCCAGGTCCTCTGCTTAGAAGCAGGTCTGGCAGGGTGTCTGCCTTATTTGGTTCCCTTATTTGGTGCTGTGTCAGAGAGTTATCCCTCCCACATGCTAGGAGCCTCCTAGACCGTTCCCTCTGTCTTTCCAGCAGACATCTGGGAACTTGAAGTGATTTAGAAGAGGTGATTCTGAAGAGAGTTCTCTCAGATGCTTAGGAAATATTTTATCTGTATTTTCATTCTCATATAACAGACGCCCACCATGATGACTGCCTTGTCGGCCTTCCCCCTGATTCTTACCCATAAGCTCTCAATCCTACTGTCACTATTATTAAGATCTAGAAATTCGTAACACTCCTGAATAAACAGAGCCACCCCCTGGTCTCTCATTTGTTGCCTTTGCCTTTAAGAGCTTGTAGGCTTTGATTGCAGCACTCCAGTCATGCAAGGCATCCCATTCTGTGATGGCAACTGGATCACATATTTCCCGCTGCAGAATAGCTTCCAGCTCCTCCTGTTGCCCATGCTGTGCCAGTGAAGATGCAATTCAGTTGAGCTAGTGGTGCTGTCACCTTTTTGCAGGGACAAGTAAGTGCCAGCTGGTGTTCACAGGTGCTCCTAGGGTTACTAACCCACCAATAACCCTTGTACTTGCTGCTGCGCACTGTCCACTGCCTACCTCTGATGAAACGGCAGATAGAAATACATTGCTAGCACATCATGCCTCAAATATTTGTGTGCTGTCCCTGGGCACATTTCTAGCAAGACTGTTTTATGCCCCTCCCTCTTCAAATCTAGATTAAATGTAAACGCTTTAACTTCTAAATGTCCTAGGCTTTTGATATGTTTAGAAGTGACAGCTTGCCTTAAAAATTGATTTTTATTTTATTAAATGTAGGATAAGAATTCTAAGCAATTTAATCTATATTAAACCTTGGGTCAAGTAAAATACTTCTGCCAATCCACCATTTCTCCCTTCTTCAGAAAGAAAATAAAGTCTATTACTTGAATAGCTCCTGCCCAGGAGACATGCTTTGCCACCTGCTGTCAGCCACTGCTGACTACAAAAATGACACCTTGATGTGAAATGTGATTTTATTCTGTATAACCAACTTCTAAGGGCAATGCTTTATATATTTGTGGTGGAATTTACTTTTTTGCCTTAAAAATCACTTTTGTACCTTTGCACTTTATTTTAGAGCACTGTTTGGAGACTGATCATTTTATGTACGCTTAAAAAAAAATTAAAACCAAATTCCTTCATGATCAATACTTTTAAGCACATAGTAAATACTAGTCAGTGCAGTAACAGCCTAGCAAAATGGTGCCTAGCCAGCAGGGAAAAATAAAATTTTAAAAGCACATTTTATGAATCCAGATACATTTTTAAAGGGGCCTGGCTCTAGTTAATTTTATTTAATTTTTCTCAGAGTCATCAAAATTTGCTCTGTACAAACTATTGTACCTTACGAAAAGTTTCTACAGAACCAGTCAGATCCAATTATCATAGGATCATAGAATTGGCTGGGTTGGAAGAGACCTCAAAGATCATCAAGTCCAACCCTTGATCCACTGCTGCTGCAGTTACCAGACCATGGCATTGAGTGCCACATCCAGTCTCTTTTTAAATATCTCCAGGGATGGAGAATCCACTACTTCCTGAGGCAGCCCATTCCAATGCTTGATCACCCTCTCGGTAAAGAAATTCTTTCTAATATCTAACCTAAACCTCCCCCGGCACAACTTAAGACTGTGCCCCCTTGTCTTGCTGAGAGTTGCCTGGGAAAAGAGCCCAACCCCCACCTGGCTACAACCTCCCTTCAGGTAGTTGTAGAGAGTGATGAGGTCTCCCCTGAGCCGCCTCTTCTTTAGGCTGAACAGCCCCAGCTCCCTCAGCCTCTCCTCATAGGGTCTGTGCTCGAGTCCCTTCACCAGCCTGGTTGCCCTCCTTTGGACCTGCTCCAGGACCTCGATATCCTTCCTAAACTAACAGGCCCAGAACTGGACACAGTACTCGAGGTGTGGCCTCACCCAGCGCTGAGTACAGGGGCAGAATCACTTCCTTGGACCTGCTGGCCACACTGTTCCTGACCCAGGCCAGGATGCCATTGGTCTTCTTGGCCACCTGGGCACACTGCTGGCTCATGTTCAGCTTCCTGTCAATCCAGACTCCAAGGTCTCTCTCTGTCTGGCTGCTCTCCAACCACTCTGTCCCCAGCCTGTAGCACTGCATGGGGTTGTTGTGGCCAAAGTGCAGGACCCGGCACTTGGCTTCGTTGAACCTCATCCCGTTGGAATCAGCCCAACTCTCCAGTCTGTCCAGGTCCCTCTGCAGAGCCCTCCTGCCTTCCAGCTGATCGACACTCCCCCCCAGGTTAGTGTCATCTGCAAATTTCTTGATGATGGACTCAATCTCCTCATTTAAATCATCAATAAAGATATTGAACAGAACTGGGCTCAACAATGATCCCTGGGGGACACCACTGGTGAGTGGCTACCAACTGGATGCAGCCCCGTTCAGCACCACTCTCTGGGCCCGGCCGCCCAGCCAGTTCCTAACCCAGCGCAGAGAGCCCCTGTCCAAGCTGTGGGCTGACAGCTTTTTCAGGAGGATGCTGTGGGAGATGGTGTCAAAGGCTTTGCTGGAGTCCTGGTAGACCACATCCACAGCCTTCCCCTCATCCACCAGTCGGGTCACCTGATCATAAAAGGAGATCAGCTTGGTCAGACAGGACCTGCCCTTCCTAAACCCATGCTGGCTGGGTCTAATCCCTTGCCCATCCTGCAGGTGCTGTGTGATTGCCCCCAGTATGGTCTGTTCCATAACCTTGCCAGGCACTGAGGTCAGGCTGACGGGCCTGTAGTTTCCCAGGTTCTCCTGCGGCCCTTTTTGTGGATTGGCGTGACATTCGCCAACTTCCAATCATCTGGGATGTCCCCAGTGAGCCAAGACTGTTGGTAGATGATAGAGAGAGGCTTCTGCCAGCTCTCTCATCACCCTTGCGTGGATCCCATCTGGTCCTATAGACTTGTGGGGATCCAATCAGTTCAATAGATCACTGACTGTTTCCTTCTGGATTACAGGGATCTGTTTAGATTCTTGTCACCTTCTATAAGCTCCAGAAGCCAGCTGTCCTCAGGATAACCTGCCTTACTGTTGAAAACTGAGGCAAAGAAGGTGTTAAATACCTCAGCCTTTTCTTCATCTTTGACAACTATATTCCCGCCCATGTCCATTAAAGAATGGATGTTTTCCTTGCCCCTCCTTTTGCTGTTGATGTATCTGTAGGACTTTTTGTTATCCTTCACAGAGGTGGCGAGATTCTGTTCAAGTTGTGCCTTTGTCTAATTTTCTTTCTATACAACGTAACTATATTCCTAAATTCCTCCTGAGTAAATAGCCCCTTTTTTTATAATCAGAAGGCCCTCTTCTTAACCCTAATTTCTTTCAAAGTCTCCCTGTTCAGCCAGACCAGTCGTATTCCCCACCAGCTTGCCTTTCAGCACACTGGGACAGCCGGCTCCTGTGCTTTCAAAACTTGCTTCTTGAAGTACGTCCATCCCTCCTGGACCCCTTTGTTTTCAAGGGCTGTTTCCCAGGGTATACTCTGGACTAGTCTTCTGAATAGGCCAAAATCTGCCCTCCCTTAATTACCTGATTGTTGTCATCATTACTAATCATAGCTAGTAGTATGATAGAAATTGAGAGCATTTTAAAATTAGTAATAATTTATATGTTGAAGCAGCAGCATTGAAATAAAACAAGTAAATGAGTTTGGAAAGCCCTCAAATTTCATACCTTAATTACAGTGGTGCTGCTTTGCTAAATGAAGATGTGGTATGATGAACAGTTCAAAGAATAGCATGAACTGAGATTCAGGAACATTAAAAGAGTTTGGAATGTTTTAAAGAAAGTCAAATGGAATGTTTTAAAGAAAGTCAAGCACACTAAACATTATTAGATTATATTTTCAGTAAATCTGATGGCATGTGTGTAGTCATACCATCTACAGAAGCGATTTTATCATTGCTGAACAATCAGAGAAATGAGCCCATCTGTTACAATCTGTAGCGAGGAACTGTGATTCTGCTTAGGACTCCTGTGGTCACTTTTGCCACCCTGGGAAAAGATATCTGACCACCCATTAGGACCAACAAGAAAAGAGGATTTTCATAAGCAGCTTTGCTAAGGATATGGTGGTCCACACACAATATGGTGGTCCTTTTTCAAACAAAAATTTTGATTCACATCTTGGCAGACAACTTCACAAAAGGAGGGATGAAATCGTAGTGCTCTAACATTCTTTTCTTCAGGGCAGTCCTGGCTCAAATAAGCAACTTGCAGAGCTACTGCAACACCTCTTCCTCGGCAAGACACCAGAGCAGTGTGGGAGCTGGGCTTCCCTTCCATAGATCTTCTGAGGCTTGCCTGGAATGGATGAAGTGCTTTCGTTCTCAGTGGAGGCATGGCTAGTGCCAATCCATCGGGGATGCTGCTAGCACTCATTAACTTGACCAGAAGTGGACTTCTGTCTAACACCTTTGCCCATGAAGGCCCCAAGGATGGCATGCAAAGCCACAGTGCCCAACTCTCCCTGCATCCTCTCAAGGCCATGGTGGAGGTTATCAGCAACTGGCCTGGCTTTCTTCACAAATAATGCAAAACCTCCTCTATTACAGTTTCACTTCAGGGTTCACAACCTACCTCCTGGTGAGGCAGGGAACACTGAAACAGCACAAGACCACTTTCCCTGCCCACTTCAAGCATGGCAGGAACATTGTTCCACCTCACTGTGGTAGTGTGGTGCCTGGGAAGAGGAGAGGTCTGAGGGGGCACCCTGTCACAGGAGCCATGGGCAGGCCTGGGAGCAGCCATGCAACCGGCCCCAGTAGAGCAGGGCAGCCACGGGGAAACACAAGTGCCTGCCACCTCCTGGCCCCTACTACAAGCAACACACATTTTTCCACACACATTTTATACACATACCTATACATACTCTTTTTACTTTGTAAAACCACAGCTTTACCATACTTAAGGTTATCTATCACACTTCAGGTTATCTAACATTGAAGCATTAGTACAAGTAAAATTATCGCAGTTATTGTTTTGTATGAGACAAACACCAGAATTATTTAATAGGCTTAATTTATAGAATGGATAATATCTTTAGAAGGTGAGAAAATGTTCAACAAAATGCAATCAGATTAGATAGGTTATTAACATTTCAGTTAGGTCAAAAGTCTAAAAATGGTCATTTCATTGATACATCAAAGCAAATTTTTTGAAAATGGAAACAGCAGAATTAGTCCACTTTAGCTTCTTTCAGCGCATAACCTTCAAAGACATTTTACACTTATCAGAGACAGAAAAAGGTTTTCTTTAACTCCAAGTCATTTCCTCTTCTGGAAAGAAAAATGTGTAAGCCCCAGGAGTTTAGTTGTGCTGCAGTAAAAAAGAATCTCGATCTAAATTATTTTTTGCCTTTAACAACAAAGCTCAAAGGGCAAAAGGGTCAAAGATCCCTACTCACAAGAATTTCAGAAACTGTATTTAACTGCTCTTTTGTCAGGCAATTTGTTGCATTTTATTGCCCTTTCTCCCCAGTAGGCTAAAGTCAGAAATTTCAACAATGATGAAAAGGGCTAACGCTTGGTTCAGTCCTAATCCACAACCTTCCAGTGAAAATTTAACCCTCTATTTAATGATTTAATATACAAGGGTGCTACATGTAAGTTTTTCTGTGCATTTAAGATGAAATTTCTGGACTTTCTCAGTACTAGACAGGTTCTGAGAAGAGACAGGCACTTGTTTTGCAAGTGTGCTACTTGACAATGGCTGTCACACAAGTAATTACAGTGGTGGTAAATTTTCATTTATAGACCAAGTTTTGGGTTAAGATCTTCCAAGACAAAAAGCTAAACATCACAGTGACAAATTTAACTTGTTCCCTAACACATACAAAAATGAATACATACAATTATTCAGAGACATTACTCAGAAAGCTAATTACAACGTTATCATGCCATTATTAGCCAAAAGTATGTCCATCATTCCTGATGGAGTCTGTGCCAATACTAGTTACCGTGCACTAAAATAAACTGCAGCTAACACTCCAACTTGTGTTGTAATGGTGCCTTGAACACCTCTGAGAATGAGACAGGCAGGCCAGCCTGGGTGAGCTGTGTGCAGCTATGCTGACAGGTTTGTTTTGACTGTAAGATGCTGCAGAGGGAGCCTAGAGGCTGGGCCAAGCAGCTGAAGTGCTGGGAGCAGCCTTTCAGCCAGAAGTGGACTACAGTAGGTAGGACCTCCCTCCCTCTGAAACTGAAATGTCAGGGAGCACCATTTGGCACTGGGTAAGAAATTTACCAAGCAGTGGCAGAAAGCTTTGCTGTCCAACCTAAGGTTTTTCTGTATGCCGTGCAATCATGTCAGGCAGGGTCAAAGCCAGTGAGGCCAACTATATTTGTGCTAGCTTTACACTGAGCCAAAAGCTGAGTCTCTTTGAAAAGTAATCATGAAACTGAAGCAGTTTCAAACACCACCAGGTTCTGGTAGATAACTGTAGTCCACAGCTGAAAGGGACCAATAGCACACTGAGTCCATTCTCTTTCAAGTACAAATCATAACCATCCAAAACTTTGTGACAGTTGATGCTGGTGAATGACTGAGAAAGTGACATGCAAATATCACACTGACAAATTGCAAAAATTCTAACAAATCTCCTATGCTGAAGTGAAAAGCAGGAAACAGTGAGTTATTAAAGAAACACTGCAGACAGATACTGGAAGCTGGATACAGAGGAGGCTTTGCATTCAGAGGTATGAGAGGCCCAGCAGTCTTTGCCAATGAACCCAATGGAGAAGGAAGGAATGGTTAGGCTTCCTCTGCGAAGAGAAGGAAGGCTTACGAAACAATTATTTCTAAAAGGGCCAGTAAAAAGAAAAATTCAGATTTTTAAAAACATCTGGTTAACTGGTAAGATTATCATAAGCATGTAGGTGTCTTCAAATAGCTAATCCCTTCAGTGGGAAAAAATGTGTCTCAACAGTTTAAACATCCTTTAGTGAAGCAAAGTTTACTTCAGCATTGAAGGTGGAAAATCAGAACTTAAAAGGAAAATTTCAAAATGGAAAAACCTTCTCTCTCTGCCCTCCCACCTGCAATGTGTATGAAAGACAAAGGCACAGAGAAAGGAGCAGCTTTACTTTGCCATCTGCAGCTGTCCAGGTAACAAATAATTAAATCTCAAAGTGACCTTCACATTTGTAAATAATTATTTTGATTGTGACCATTTGGGCTCAGACTTTTGAGAAATAATTATGATGTATCTTGATGATATGCTTTTGATAAAAAAGAACTGAGATGCTGAACAACAGCAATTTTAAGCAGTCCTGGTGCAAAAAAGAATAAATTTTAATTAGTTACTGATCTGTCTCTGGTGAGTTTCTTTGTGTTATGACAGCTAAAAGTGAGATAGAGGAAATCCAAGAAAGCAAGACATTTCTCATAATAGAAATAAAGCAACTGTTGATAAAAATAAACCGCTACATCGTCAGAAAAAGAAGTACACTGATATTCTCTAACATTTCAGCAAATAAAGTTTAAGCATTACAATATATATTTCTTTTTCTCTGAGGCAATTCAAATGAGAATTACCTTTCTCTCATGAAGAAATACCTCTGCTCACAATCTTACTGCTTTCCTAACTCCTTCTGTCTGTATGGTTGAAAGTATAGTCAAGAAATGGCAACAGGAAGGGTACGGGGAGAGAGCTTACAGGTGCCTAATAGGAAGACAAGCAGCTCCTGATACTGAATTATGCTGCTGAATTAATAGACAATTCTCACTAATATAAAATACCTAGTTCCTACAAAGTTGTCAAGTTTGATATAGCTTTGTGAACTAAAAAGCTAGTAAGGGTAACCAAAAAAATAATACTATCTAGGGCAGCATATACCATATTGCATATACCATATTAGGAATCATGGAAGTGTTAATTTGATTATAAAACCAAGTCTAGTATTTAAAAATAACATAAAGCATTACCAAAGTTAGTATAGTAGCAACAGCAGAAATTTATTTTTTTTTAACACAAGTTATTTTCATCTTTCAGTAGGCTCTTCAATTCAAGATGGAAGGCTAGAGAGTTCTTCCACATTTTTTGAAAGGGAAATGGGACATACAAAATTTTGTTTCTGCTTATTCAGAAGCCTTGTAAAAATTCTTGTAGCTGTGCAACTATTTCTGTATCCACAGTTTCCATAAGTGCCTGAAAACCTTGCTCTCCCAGTAATTCCTGCTGTGCCTTTAGCTTCTCATAGATGAACTGCTGCAATGACACGGTGTGTACAGGGTCCTTCAATGCAAGCTGTGGAAAACATGTAAGAGAAAAATATAAAATAATGCACTAGAAATATTCTGAGACTTACTCAACTCTACTGTAACGTCAGTTGAAGAAATAAACCTCCTCTTCTTCAAACTTAATATACAAACGAGAGAAAGCTCCTGTGAAGCAAAGATCAAATTACTTATTACAAAAAGCAACTATAAATTTAGGAACTATCTGAAATAGTCTTGAATCAAAGACCCAGTCATCTGCTGTATCATTTCACCCTTCTGTGACAGAAAACAATTTCAAATCTGCCTTAATTATTGCCAAATGAATTTCCCATAACTCCTAAAAACCACCTCAGATGTTACCACGGTAAGCACTTTAGAGATGGCACGAACTATTGTCAGTTATATGTTATGACTAAGGAAACAAAAACACTGAAAAAGTTTAACTAGTTTAGATTAAACAGCAGCTAATACTGTCCATACAGTTCCATGTGCATAAAGCACAGACACACTTCTTCACTGTATAGAGGTGCACTATAGTAGTTCTGAGGTGCTAACCTTGCAGCATCTGCTTCATGGCAGGTGATGATGGATTTCCAAGTAATCCTCTGAGTAATCTATGCATTACTAGTGAAAAGTAACTAATCTTGGAAAAAAACAATGAAACAGTAAGAAACTCTGCTTAGTTTATTGCAGCAACAGGCATAAACCCACAGCTCAATGTTGAAAGCAGCAGCACAGTAGGCCAGTAGGGAATTCTGCAGTATGATTAATGTTTGCTGCCAGAAGCAGGATCCATGATTGTAACACAAATGGGACTTAGGAATCTTTAGACTTAATTAAGGAGTTCATATATTAATTAGATTTCATTCAGATAGTCATGTCAAAAACACTTGGAGTAAATTATTTTCCTGCAGCAATAAATTTGCTTTCTTTCCACTCCAAGTTTTTGGAACTTATATTTAGAACTAGCAAAACATATAAAATAGCTAGGTGTGATTAGTTTGTTGACAATACTAGATGATCAGCAATAGTCTTAGCTAAATAAAAATGCAAAATCACAAGTATGGAAGAACATTATGCACTACCATTTATTCACTGTATTTTAATTGTGTCAAAACTAAAATAGTATCCGGTTTCAGAGAAGAGCCTTAAGATGCTTTCAGATTGTTCTATTTGCTTTTTAGAGGTAAAATCATTCCTTCAAAATTAAGTCTCCAGATTGCTAAGCCCTGGGTATCCAACATCAGTCCAGCCCAGAACGTAACTTTTCTCTTTCTTCAGCATCTTTAAAAAACACTATGTAAAAACTCCCACTGATAAGAAGTTATATGCCAAATAACGAAGATACTTTTTAGTAAACCACATTATTACATAAAACTTGATGATTTGACTTACTACATCATAAATAATTTATTTGTTTTCCTGAACATACACAATCACAACTCAGATATCTAATTTCTTCCCATACTAAAGTAAAATTAAAAAGAAACCTCCTAAGCCCATAACACATAACCATAATCTAAAACATGTACCAGCATGGATAATTCCAATTTAAATAAGATAGATTTTTATTGGAGAATACTGTGCTACATTTTTCCTCTCCACAATTTCAAACAAATAGTTGCATGTTAGCTAAGAATAACCTTAAATCCCTTTTTGAACTGTGAGTCTGGAATTCTTGAAAACATAAATTAAAGGCACATAAAAATAAGTCATCTGAGGTCTGTATACTATTCACAATGCAAGGTCATGAATCATCTGTTTACATTTTCATCAGTACAGTGCAATGAGACTAAAATAAAGCAGTATCTGGAAATGATGAGTACCTAAAATTGTCATAAACTTACAAAGCACTGTTCTAGCTAAAACATTCTTTAGTAATTACGAACTATGTATAATATCAAAGAGCAGTACCAATGACAGGATAAAGGAATAGATTAAAGATAAATACCCAGGCCCCGTGCAAACATCAAGAAGTAATACTTTGCACAGCCCATGCTGGTTTATATTTTTTCTCATACTAATGGCCTTAAAAGCTGCAAATCATTATTACTTTAAGGAGAAAATCCTTTTTATTTTTTAATCATTGCTTTATGAGGCTTAAGCCCTGAGTCCTGGCATAAGCTGCTCCTTCAACAATAGAATATATGAGGGTAGAAAACTCTAGCAAGAAGGGAGTGGGACCAGAAAATTTCTTAAATCAACTGCAGATTCCCTTTCCACTGTTTTGTATTTTCCCCTTCAAATCAAATTTTTGTTCCCATTTTTATTTCAGCAGAAGAAACTGCTACTGCAGTTGCTCTAAATGTCACATGAATTGAGTGTGTGTGCTGATGTTCATCAGAGAAGAAATTTCCAGTACAGTGGGTAGGAATGGGCCCAGGTGACATTTTAATTTTAACCCAGTTTTTCAAATCAAATGCTAACAGTGTTTTTAAAGTTATGACTAACAATCCTGATTATTATTATTTGACAGTTCTACTACCAGTGATTTACCCAAATGACCTGTTTTGTTTCAAAATAAACAGCCATGATAAATTCCTGTCTCAATTTTTGTAGCATTCACAAAAATTTATGCCTAGCAATTTCAGTTGGGATTCTGAACAAATTTATGACAGGCATTCATAGTAACTAGAGTTATCTTGCTTTAACAGCTGTTAGAAACTTCTATGAAAGGAATAAAAGTACAGTAAATACTAAAGTTAGATGAAAAAACGACAGTGTAGAAGTCTAAAATATATCAGGAATAATCAGCTAAATATGGGAATGAGAAGAGTGAAAAGGACATCTATTGTTGTAAAAGAAGATGGAGAGGAGAAAACCAAAGGATTTTCATAAGGCTTAGGAGGCTGGAAAACACAGTAACAGTGGAAATAGTTACATCTAGCTTAGGAGACCCAAATTAAAAATGAAGCTTTAGCATTCATGTATGCAAATTCATTCCATGTAAAACTTACAAGGAGACAAAGGCAAAAAAGATGTTTACGCTGAATGTTAAAGAACAGCTGAGGAATAAAGCACAAGTAACTCTTTAGAGAAAAAGAAAACCGACACGCAAGGCAAGATATATTTTCCATGTTAATAAAAACCTGCATTGTCATGTCCTTACTGCTTCTGGCTCCTCTACCAAAGCACAGCCATTTCTCTCCATTCAAATCGATACAGTTTTGCAGGTAACACCAGAATGATTCCCTCATTATGACTATTTACCAACACTATACTGGTGTGTTGTATCCTTTACAAAGGAAGAATGATACAAGTCATGATAATGTATTTTTTGTTTTGCTAGGGTAATTCCACATTATAGATAGTCCATAGTAAACCCAGATGTCCAAATTCTTAAATACATATCCAAGTTAATAAAGTCAATCTGTAACTGAAAAACAAATATAATTTCTGCAAGACAATTACTAACACTTTAGCCAGACAGAGGGAAATACAATTTGAGTGTAGTAAAAGAAAATTAAGGACATGAAAGGATTGTAGATGTAAATTAATTGTGTTTTTAGATTTTTTTTTAACCTTATCTCTCTCCTCATAAAAGATATATTGATTTATTTTTCTAAAGATATAAATGTATCTACATGCATACATGACCTTATAGCAATCTTCCAATATCTGACAGGGGTCTACCCCAGGAAAGCTGGGGTAGGGATTTTTACATGGGTGTGTAGTGATAGGACAAGGAGAAACAGTTTAAAACTCGAAGAGAGGAGATTTAGATGAAATTGCTTCCTGTGAGGGTGGTAAGACACTGGCACAGGTTGCCCAAGGAAGTTGTGGAAGAGTCCAATACCAGGAGCTTTGAGCAACCTGATCTAGTGGAAGGTCTCTCTGGCCATAGTCAGGGAGATGGAACTGGACGACCTTTAAGGTCCCTTCCAACTCGAGCCATTCTGTGATTCTATATAAAGAGATTATCCAAATCCATTAGGAATAAATATTAACATTCTGCAACAAATACATAATTTAATTTAATCCTGCAAGCTGGAAGAACATTTAATCAAATTTAACAGAATTTAGTGTTCCTTTTAAGTAGTAACAGAATTATAGAACTATATAATACATTTTTGAGGACCACAGAAAATACTCCTGTTTTGTTTAATCTGAGATTGCAAGACACTGAAAACTTCCGCAAAGGCATTACTAATAGCAAGACTATAAACAATAGCTTTTGTGCAATTTTCTTTTTTAAAAAAGGAACCATATAGAGTTAGTATTTAAAAGACAACCATATTAACAAATCAAAATCATTCAGCAGGTGAAAAAAACAAACCCAAATTCAAACAAATTATCAAAACCCATTCAAACTCTTTTATGCTTGTACAACAAGAAATAAAGTACTAAAGGAATGTCTATAAGTATTTGTTTGGATGCATGCAGGCCAGTAAAGCAAATGCATTACAGGGCTACACACACCTAAATCACCCAGCTCCACATTTTGCAATTACTCAGCAGTTATTCTCTCTTTTTCCACATTAACTGCAGTTTCTTGAACTCTTCAGAGTTTTTCCCTGAACTCATAATTTAAATTATGAAACATTCAGAGATGAGGTTGGGCAAAAATAGCACAACTGCATGGTACATAACACAGAATCTTCATCTGAAGCAATCTATGCAAGCATATAGATCAAAAGCTGTTTAAGTAAAAAACATATAATCTAATATAAAAAAGTGTTCTGAATATGAGAAATTTGCCCTGCCATGAAATTTCAATTACTCAGATTTTCAATAAACCCTTTATATAGTGTCTTAGTATTATAATGTCTAGACTTTGTGAAATGATGATTTTATTTTGGCAACATTTTCAAAGACTCAAAAGGTAAGCAGAAGTGTTGTGGCTGCAAAGTTTGTCATCAAAGCATTTTACTTTTTTGATATAAGATTAATTTTTCAAGTACAATACATGAAACAAATACAAAGGTAAAGAATTTAGTCTGACACAACTGAATCACATTGTCCATTCTGTCACTGAGTAACAGATCTAAAACTTACCAATTTCTTCCTTTTGTCTTGTTCTGTGGGAGGCTCCTCATCTTCTGTAACTTTGGGCTCTTCAAAATGAAACATCAACATGCAGCTAAGAAAGAGAATGAGAATAATTTTATAATTTAAAGCATTTTTAAAACTCAGGACAGGGAGTCTGAATAAGGTCAGGCAATCTGTTAGAAAGTTGTTTTTTTTCTGAGATTGGGGAATCTAAAGAAGCCTGAATGCATGTTTTGTGTCATCTACATCCATGTAACAATACCACTTTTCTTTCATATTTTAGCTCAAGTTCTGTCTTTAAAATGTATTTTTATACATAGAAAACCATCTAAGTGGGTTTAAAAAATTCATAGATAGAATTCCCCAGTTTTTCCAAGGAAGTGCTGTAAAAGCAGTATGTATCCTATCAGAATGAAAATGAAAGTGGTACAGATGCAAAATTAGCAAAAATTTCTCATTGCATTTCTATTTTCCTGAAAGACCTTTAGCAAGAGGACTTCAAAACAAACACGTTAACTACTCTTGGTTCTAGATAAAAAGAAATCTAAAATCCACAAGATGCTGAACAACAATAATGTTTTCGGTCAACAGAAAGGAGTTAGCTTCTGAAGTCGTTTATTTAAAGGGTTTTTCTAGGCTGGAAAGACAAAGTTTTATTTTTTTGTTTTGCTCCACTCTCAACTGGTAATTACCAATACACGCAACTAACATACATATTTTAGTTATTGCTTTTATACTAAGCATAGAACCAGAAAATATGAAAAAAACCAAGTTTAAATGCCAGAGGTTTTTTCTACCTCTTGAAACAGTTTGAATGAACTTCATTTAAAAAGATACTGGTGAAAGCTATCCTACAGCAAACATCCTTTCCATTCATTTTACCTTCTCTACACTGAAAGAATACACAACTATTCTACCACTTGTTAAGTGCTTTTCCTAGAAAATCTGCTTTAAGATCCAAAAGGATAAAAAAAAATCTCTCAGGTGACAATAAATTGTTAGTTGTTGCATTAGGTATGTATATGTTTTATGACAGGAATATGACAAAATCCACATATTACAAAGCACCAGGACATATCCATATTATTGTTCACTTTCAGTTCTGTAGTAATGTGCATTTTTAATTGCTTTATTTCACTAGCAGGTGAAATGCTCCTACAGCTAAGCTGAATGACTTGTTTTAAAGATGTTAAAATAAAAAAAAATTGTTTTTATGTGAAAATGTTCAGAGTTAACTCTGTTTACATACTCAGTTTTCTATTAAAATGCATTTAGAACTGATAAACAGCTTGGAAGAAGAATCAATGCTATCACAGAAGATAATTTCTAGCATCGCAGTTCCTTATGGAAAAAAGTGGCAAAAATGTCACCTGTTGAAACATGGAAGGTTTCAGTTAACTTTTTCAGAACTTGATACATTTTAGGTACCACAACGCATAATTAAAAAAGCCTAGGAGAGATTGGAATAAAAAAAAGTTATGACAAAGCAGACAAAAATGTGAATATATTAGTAGGCCAAGACAAGAGCAATAGAATGCTCCTCTTCCAAGAAAATCTGAGGTCTTTTTGTTATTACTACTACAATGCCAAACAGATACCCTAGGAAACCTGGCTGAGTGGAATCCCTTTGAACTGTAAGCCAGGGCACCACATTATCACTTTCATAAGGTGATCAAAATCCTATCTAAAACTGGTGAGACCTTTATATCTGCATTTGTATTTAGAAAGGGTCATCCAATAAGTCATTGTTCTAACATTGTTTCTCCAAATTTCCAGTATAAATGTATTCATGGTCATCTTACAGTTAATCCAAGAGTGTAATTTAATTTGTACATTTTTCCTCTGCATTTTTAGCCCCTCTTCTTCATTTAGCAGATGCCACTCTATCTTGTTTCAGCCTTGATTTTCCAGTGCTAAACATGCATGTTTAGTATCCACACTACAGCAGTTTGATATTATAATATCTGGAGTAAACCAGCATTTTTTCCTGAAATTCTGAAGTATAGTATTTTCAACTGGTTCAGGTATAAATTATTATTCTTTAACATGGAGAGCCAGAAGAGAACACATGACTCAGTATGACTGCTCTCACTTTATTTACTTTCAGATTATGTTGAAATGTGTAACACAAACAGCAGAATCTTTCAAACAACCCATTTAATATCTGTCAACAGATACATGTCCTTAATTCAGTGTGCCTGTATTTTATAAATCAAAAAGTAAAGTGACAAATTCTATAAGCTCCCAAGCTTGAAATATGAAATTAACTAGGACAATTTTTTATTCATTTTTCTATAAGAAGTCCTTTCAGCAAGTGCTGGCAAAGCTACATGTTTAGAAATAAAAGGGACTCAGTTAGGTTGTCTCTTGATAGTAAACAGAATACACTGCCAAAGCACATTCCCAGAATTTGGAGTTACATCTTCCAGAGTTACAAAAACTGAAAAAAATACTTTTGCAAGACATTCTTGGGCATAGTTCAGGGTCAGCAAGTGTGTGGACCATTCTCAATGCACACTTGTGCTTGTACCACTTTTTTTTGTGAAGGAAAACTTAACAGCTTGCTTAGAATATATTAACTTATTAGAATATGTTACGTCAGTAGGGACAACTGGCAAAGCACCTGGTTTTAATGTCTTACTACACTGCATTTTTCTAAAACTATGTAATCATTACACAGAAAAAACAATATTGAGATCTCTGTCCTAATCTTTATTATTCAACAGTTTTTCATTTTTCCAGCTTTGACACAATACCATCAGTAACCCGGGAGTCAGTGATTAATGAGTGTAGTGCTGGGTGTCAGCATGCTCTGAGCACCCTTGACACCACCTTCCTGCCACAAACTCTTGCTCCTGGCTCTGGAAAGTGTCTTTTGAGGTATTGCCCTGTAGCAGGAAGTGTGTGAAGTAGAAGAACTAAAGAGGAAGAATTGTCCTTGTGGGCTATGTTTTTACGTTCTCCAGGCTATGAGATATTATACAGTAAATCCACTCAAGATTGAGACATTTAGAAGGCCTTGGTTAAATCCCAGATGCCTCACTCAAAAAAACTCTGAGCAGCCACCCTGTCAACACTGATTTTACATACAGTAGTTATATGTGCAAAAAGCAAGTCTAAGTATATGAACATTTTAAGCTGTTACTTGGTAGATAACTTAGTGAACCATGTGAAGTTATACTGTTATTTTAAGTTCTCCTTCTCCCCATTAAAATTATTTCTTTTAAGACCAAAAATTTCCTTTTTTACTAACACATTTACTCTTGTGCAAACAGAAGCTTTGCGAGGATGTCTTAACTGCCTACAGATTTTTCCAAGCAAAACACTACATATAAAACAGTACGACTACTGTTAAATCCACAAAAATTAACTAGATTTTCCACTTACTCTTTGTATGTTCCTGTTTCAGGATCTTCAGTCATAATATCATGTAGCCCTTCTACTGAAATGTTGATGATACCACAAAATTTATCTTGGATAACACTGGAAAAGAACAAGATTTATCTTGGATGACATTGGAAAAGAACAGGAAAGTGACTTAGCTAAAGGAACTAAACAGGAAATTTGCTCAATAGTGGCAGAGCTCATTAACTAAGCAGTATTTTCATTGCTTACTGCTTAGCTGAGCATGCTATTCTGCACTAATTCAGTATTTTTTTTCAGTTGCACGTAGGTTTCAAAAATATGCAAGAAACTTTATTCTTAAATAGAAGAAAACCTCACATTCCACTGCTGAAAACCAAGAAATAATCGCAAATGGAATGAAAGAAAAAACACACTAATGCAGAACTGAGTGGGGACAACACACACGTGCTAACAGAGAGGTCAGAGTACTCGCTTCTATTCTTAACAAATTTACACATTTTCTCTCATCACTATTTACTGCAAAATCTGCACACAAACCTTTGAGCAAAGGGTAGTTTGTAAAGAAGGTGGAAAATACCTGCACCCAGTTCTGCACAAATGCCACTTCCCTGACTTGAGAAAACGGTGGGGTAAGGCACCTCCTGCCATTTGAAATACTAGGCTATTCGAGACAGCTGCGAAGGCCTAGTAGGTATCACTGTGGACATCAGAGATAAGCACCTTTCTTCCAGTGTGAGCTGAATGACAGACTGGATACCAACCAACACCCAAAATTACACTTAACACTTCACTTAGACATTTGCCCCTACTTTGAGAACTGATGTGCCTGTGGAGTAAGTAAATAGAAATGTGTTCTTCCTGTATTGGATAAAGTACTCCAGCTCCTAGTTAATGGAAAGCGCCTGGGACTGCTGTTTCTGATTAATTTCCTGCTACTTTGGGTCTAAATCCAAAGGTGCCCTTTTGTGGGATTTCAGAGCATGGACCCCTATCCTGTGAACTAGGAAAGTGTACAGACATGGCAAGTGAAAAGATGTTCATCTAGAGAAGACTGCAAAAGTTTCAGCTACAAGCCCAAGCACCAAAGAAAGAGAAATGGCCTAACTGGTGATGTTAAACTACAACTCTCTGTTTGGGACTGCCACGGACTGAAGGATTTCACTACTCCCTGTACAGAATTTCAGGCTTATTTTCCCCCCAAAATGCTCCTTCCTTCTGCCTCGTAGGCAGAAACAGACATGTTTCATGTTTGTTCAAAGGTACTGAATACTAAGTTCATGTATCAATTTGATCCTTTATGTTTTAATATAGGTAAATCTATTTCTTATTACTCTTCTGTTTTCTTTTCTTATCTGGGTTTAAAACTGAAAAACTGGGTAAGCTGTAGGCTCCTTATACATTAGTAATTGCACTGGAAAAACATCTTGTCACACAACGCAAAATTTTACGTATATGACAACTGGACTTTATATACCAATGGATGGTTTGGAAAAAAATGTGTATCAAGTTAAAATACAAGGATTTCTCTTTTTTTGCTAGATTCAATTCACAATTGTTTTGTTTCCGAATAATTATTTTGTTCCCTTTTCTATTCAGCTACTGTCAAATGCCAGCATCTGAACTGTATTTTGTATATTGAAAATTATCAACAAAATTTGACAAAATGAAAACCGAACACAATTTTCATTCATCTTGGCTTATTACCACTGTCAAGCATGTATTTTAAAAGAGACCTCCTCCTTTGCCAAAAAGCCTCCTCATCTCACTAAGAACAGCAAACCATTGCATATTATGAGACTGCATCTGTGTGGGGTTCTGCAGACACCAAGCAAACAGACTGCTGATCACATGGCACCTCTGAGAAAAGGGAGCACTGCTTCCTTCATAGCCTGCAGAGCAAGAGGCTCTGCATTGGAGACAGGTTTCTTCACTCGGGGCAGAGGGTCCTATCTACCACACCTACCATTAACACTCTTCTGCCTCATGCTCTCTTGACCCTAGGAAAATGTCATTAATGTGGTTAATATTTTCCAGCATTATAAAGGAAACAGCTGTCCTCAGATTCATGTGAACAGAAGACAAAGGGCACTCAACTGAGAACAAATGCAAACATTTTGCACCCTGCAGGAGCAAACTATGCCCTATAAATATGCAATACATAATTAATAATACAGATTGCTGTCTGTTCCTGAAGAACCCCCAACTGCCACAAAAATTTTATATTGGGAGAGAACACTGTTTGACTCAGTGAAGGCATAGCCTGTACATCAGTCACAGGGCTAATGTGGTGGTCAGTCTATTCAGGGAGGTTACATTAATTAACCAACATGTTAATAAATATTTTAGGCATAGTGCTTATTAATTTTATGGGGTTTTTTTCCCCAAGCTTGCATATTACTAGGAGGAGCACACAGGGAGGCCCAATTTAGTAACTTTTCTTGTCAAGGCTCTGTGATATTTCCAGGAGAAATGGAGGATAGTGGTTGAAGACCCAAAATGCTGTTCAAGATAGGCAGCACATAAAGAAATAATTTATGTACTTGGAAAGGACATTCCCTTTATAACTTAAATGAAGAATGGTATTTTACTTATTTTTTTAGTGAAAGATAGAAAATTCATGGCAGTTTTTCTTTTTTCCAGGAAAGCAAGGCTTAAGAATGTAGTAAAACCTTTCAAAATGGGTTAACTGATGGCAGCTATCAGTAGAGATAGTAAAACTCTCTTCTCTCTCTTTTTCCGTTTATATGGGACATGAAATTTCTTTCTACCTAGGAATGACTGAAGTGTTTACCAAATATGGAATCATTAAACAATAGAACTATTTTTAGACTACAAGACACTCACTGATGAGGATAGGATCACTGTACTTTGAAAAAAAAGAAACCTCAGCTAAGGTTCAATGGCAATATAAAATGCATTGGTATTTATTTTCATAGAAGAGAAACAAAGCCATGGAAATCAACACAATACCTGTTTAAAGACATCCAAATTAGCCTGCTTGTTTCAAGAAACTCATGATAACGTGACATAAATATATTTAGCAAATACAGGGACACGGTATTCAGATGAACTTTCAAAAAGGAACAGGTAACAATCTCCACACTAAAATCTTAACTCAGGAGAAAGGCAACAATTAAGCAGTTCATCCCTTGAGCTGCATATAACCCAGGGCAGCAATTAAAAGAACAGCAGCATCAATTTATAACTGGTTTTGTAACTGTGCAGGTTCCCTACGTTATCAGGACAAAAACTCATTTGATATGAAGCAAAAAAATATCAAAAGCCAAGCCCAGAATAGAGGATTATGACTTCTATAAATTTGTCAGGAACTGAAACATTCCAGAACCCAGCTTTAGAGATGCAATTAATACCTATTAGCACATATATTTTTTATCACAGAAAGGATGTTTTATGCCCTCTGTAAATAAAATTTACCTTGTCTAAAATGGAAATAAAATGTAGCAAACATTTAGGACAGTCTGTACACGACCCTTTCATTTCATGTATCCTTTCATTTCAAAGTATGCATCACTTGCCAGATAAAAGAATCAAAGGTCTGGAAAGGAAAAAAATTACCACATCTATTCTGAAAGAAGTAAAATTTACTTTTTTCTCATTCTATCAATAATTTCAAATACACTCAACTTTCCATTCAGAATTGTTACTATCCCATGGCTTTATGCATTCATTCAGAATTCAGATTCCAATTACAAAGATAGCCATTGTAAATAAAGTTTTAACATCAACTTAATAAAGCATCTATCATGATAAAATTTGAGGGTTATTTATATAAAATGGTCTTCACGTCTGTTATGAATCTTCCTCAGTCTATGAGAAATGGAGGAAAAATTCTGCATGGGAAAACATGCTTTCTTTAGAGTACAAAAGAAAGAATATTTTATGCTTTTCAACATTCATCATCTTAAATTTCGTATCTTTACTAGTGTACAGTAGATCTTAGAAAGATTATATTCATTCTTATCTCATCAGCCAAGGCAAGAGATAGAGTGGGACAAATGGAGATTACTTTGTACATACTATGAGCAACATAAAATTATAATTATGCACATCCTCCACCTTTGGAGCTGCTAAGGAGCTCCTGAAACAGTACTGCAGCAGCTAAGACATTTCCAAGGGAGTCCTCTTTGGCTGAACTTCAAGTTGATAATGATGAAGTATCATTTTCCTTCATGAAGGCATACTCATCTAAGTCTTCTAGTGTATTCTCTATTGATTTTAAGTTACACACAAACCACATACATACATCTGTTTCACAGTGTGAATATTTAAAGCTATTAAAGTTCACAACAACAAAAGAAAGCCATTTCCCCCAAAATCGCATAATGAGCTCTCTATGCTTCACTGATCTCATCCAAATTGTTGGCAAGCTGGATAATAAAGATGACTCCACTCCAAAGGATATCTGGGAACACTGTATCTGGGAACACTGCAGCAACTCTTTTCTTGCACAAACCTATCTAACAGCATTAGATGCCTTTCACACTCCATCTCTCACTCAGATGGTGAACCTCATACCTGGCAAACAGGTCCTATAGCAACCCACCTCCAGAGGGAATCTCTCTCATGCATGTAGAGAGCAGTTGTGGAGCCTAAAACAACAAAAGTTGCACCCTGGTAGATTTCTTTGAAAACCAGGTTTGTTCAGTCTCAACCTTTGTTACCTCCAAAAATCCTCTTTTAATAAAGGTACAGCAGCATGTAAAGCAATGGAAACCTAGTTAACTTAGCTTCCACTGAATTTTAAGTCTATTATTTCTGGAGGCCCATAAAACAGTTAATTTAGAAATATAGCATATAAAATTGCAGAACATACTACTGTGCAATCACAGTAATTAAATGAAAATAAATTTAACACATATAATGAGCAATTTTGCAGGAGCGGCAAATAGTAACAAAAAGGTGGTTAAAGAGGGAGAGAAAGACCATAATAGATTAGGCACATAAAAAGCTTAATCATGAGTAAGCGTCAAGGTTTTCCTTTTTTAAAATCATTTATCCATTACCCATTACATCTAATCCACAAGCAGAAAATGATTTTTGAAAATCAAGTCCAAAATAGCTTAAGCTCTATTGTCAGAGTAGATGAATTGTCTCATAAAACAAAAGCATTTGATCTATTACACAGTAAATTAGAATAAAATAAAGTATTATGATAAAGCAGATTGATATTTCACTACATTGAATAGAGACAAATAACAAGCAAGAACTGAGGCACGCTTGTATGTTCAACACACTCAAGGTCTATATATGTAGTGGTAGCAGATATTACGTGTCATTCCTGGAAAGAAACTGGAGATGGACAAGGAGGAATAAGCAGTACAACATAGCCAAACACACAAGTTACACCAGCAGAAGGCAGGCAGGCTAGAACAAGAACCTTGTGGAAAGTTCTGGTTATCTAGGAAATGCTCCCATCTCCATGCTGCATGCTGTAAAAGCAAGACAACTACACAACATATATATATATACCTCGTGGAGGAGAGAAACAAAATACTGCTCTCTGGTTTTCCTTTAATAAAACCACTTAACTATAAAGTGTGTCATTTATAAAACAGGAGGTTCAAGTCTGTAGGATTCAGGCCTGTGAAAAACAAACAGTATCTACAAAAATAAGACCCATCCAGCTAGATGAAAATTGTACAAGCTTTGACCATTTGGAGCATTTTATAATGACTTTTTTTAAATAAAGTTTGAATTACTCAAGTAAAAGTGAGAAAAAAATTCATAAAAATTCAGGTTGAAAATACAGATATAACACTCTAGATATAACCTGATTATAATGTAAACAGAATACCAATATTCAAAACATAAATAAAAAGGTTAAAAAGGAAACTACATAGTAAAGTAATATCTACCTTGTGAAGATGAAGACTAAATTAAGGTCTTCCCTAAGAAAATCTGCATTGTCCAGTGACTGCCAAATACATACCACAAATATGTAAATATCTTCAACAATTAGTCTAGAATTATGTATTACAGTGTAGTATATTTCTTCACTTTACACATCTTATCTAGTCTAAAATTCCCTCAAACTATTACAAAATACTTTTTGTTGACAATAATCAACCAGCTCTATTAACCTGGATATAATAAAATTGGTCAATTTTCCAATCCAACAGAAATTAAGTTTCATTATTAACCCCAGTGTCAGGTACTATCACACAGATAATGAGAGATATACACTAACAAAAAATTCACTTTAATATATTTGCTATAAACACTGAATACACAATTTTGTATATTAAAATATAACACAGGTCTGAATAAAATTTGTAGAGAGAAAATTTTATTTTCCTCAAGAGTTTGAACATGACAGATGTAAATATGCCCATCTTCCACTGTGATGATTAACACAGGCAGAATATTACAATGAATAGATGCAGCACTGCTTTTTATTTGATTGCCCCAGAATTCTTGGCTTCATGATTCTGCTAAAAACTGGTATTTTGCTGGCTTCAAGCTAGCTATATAATTTCTATAGAAAAATACATTAAATACTGAAAATAAAAATAAATCTATGTGAGTATTATACTGCACATATACTTGAATTACAGGTGAAAGACTCTAAAAACAGGGATATAGGATAAAATACCTACCCACGTCAGATTTAAATGACATCTAATAAATCCCCATAATCTTCAAACCATTCAGGTTTTGAAGTATACAAAGTATACAATCTGCCACACTTCTATCAACCAGATGACTCTAGCCAGTGAATATATTTTAAGAAAAACGAGTTCTTTATTTCTTGACATAAAGCCAAGAGGACTTAACATTAAATCAAAGGAGAAAAATTACAATGATGAGTGTTCAAACAGTATGACTTGTGCCTGACTTTCAGATGCTGTTTGCTTGAGCAATCTGATTCGGTCCAGTTCAGAATGTCCCAGCAAATTCGGAGTGAGAGACTGGACTGGCTCTGTCATGCTGTATCTGCCAGGCTGATAAAACCCATAATATTCTATTCTCTTTTCCCCTGAGTTTTCCAGCGCCTTCAGTTTCTGCCTAAACTGAATAATTTTACAGGTTAAGAACAGGATCACACCACAAGCCAGAATGAAAAAAGCTAGTAAAATGTCAAAAGCCTGATTCAGCTTTTCCACCTGTTGTGTACAAAGTAGGGATGTTTGTAATGACACAGGAGCAGCATCTGTTGGAAACAGACCTTTTTCTTCTACAGTTCTGTTAACAGGTGTAAGCTGTGCTGGTATTTCCACTGGTAATGTTGATAATACTCTAGTTGCCTGTGGTGGAATTTCAGCAGCCTTTGTTTCAAAGGGCAAAGTGTTAGAGGATGTAGTTGTAGTTCCTTCCCAGAAAGAAACATACTCAGTTTTTTCACTGCCAAACTGTTCAAATACATTGTGCCTGTTTCCCCTGTGCCACGCCATCAGCAAAGTGGTAGAGCTGTGATGGACACCTATGGATCCTAGACTCCAGGATGTTTCTGGGCTTGCAGTAGGACTACTGCAGTTTGCAAACTGAGTCCACTTAAGGTAATGCAAAGGTCTGCCACGCATACTCAGGGGATTCTGACAGTGAATTTTTATAGAAATAGGAGACGATGCAAGCCAGTTAAGCAACCCAAGCATTTTGCAGCTACAGTTCCAAGGATTATAATTTACCTGTAGATAAGTTAAAGACACTAAGGGCCTGAGTACTTCTGGTTGTAACTCTGTAATGTTATTAAATGCTAAACTGAGTATTCTAAGTGACTGACCCATTTTTTCAAAGGTACCATCACCAATGCTAGTTATTTTATTTCTATCTAGCTGCAGATACATTAAATTGTTCAATAAGGCAAAAGTGCTGGCATTTATATTTTCTAAATCATTATAACTTAGGATTAACTGGCTGAGGTTCTCTAATCCAAAAAATCCATTTACAGGAATAAATTTTAGCTTTACATTTTTTAAAGACAGATACCTAAGCTTGTTAAGTCCTTTAAATGCAAATGGCTGTATCGATCCAATGGGATTGTGAGACAAAGAGAGTCTTTCAAGATTTTTGAGCCTTCTAATAGCATTTGATGGCACAAGGGTTAAGTTGTTACCTTCAAGGAACAAATATGCAAGGTTTTCAAGATGATGAAATGCGGAATCTGATATCCGTGAAATCTTATTATTAGCTAGGTTAAGTGTTTGGAGACTTGTCATTCCCAGGAAAGTCCCACTTCCAAGGATACTGAGACGATTTCTTTGCAGTGTTAAATATCTAACAGAAAGGAGATCTCTAAATAATCCTCTGGGAACAAAAGCTATTTGATTATTCTGAAGGTACAAACAATGAAGATTGGAAAGACCTTCAAAGACTCCTGGATCCAGGCGTTTAATATTATTGTTATTTAGATGCAAGTAGCACAGTTTGGGCAGTTCCACAAAAGATTTCGGGTGTACATATGAAATACTGGCATTATCCATGTAGAGTGCAGCAAGATCCTGAATGCCTCTTAGTTCATTTGGAGTGACACGCGATATATTATTCCCACTGAGGTACACAAGAATTGTCGTTTTTGGAAAGTTCTGTGGGATGCTCGAAAGTCCTAAATTACGACAGCTAACTTGTCTCCCTGTGCAGAGCTGACATGCAGCTGGACAGCCAAGAGTCTCCTTCTGGAGCAGCAACAAAAGAAAACAATTAAGAATATAGAAGAATGTTCTTGGGAAGGGTGGAGAACTTTGCAGACCACACATATCCCTGTCTTTGGCCTTCTCACTCATCTCTGACTTTGCTAGTAGAGATAAAAAGAAGTTTATAATTATTATTAAGAGCTTAAAGATCCTACATGTACAGTCTTTAAAATATAAGCATCAATTTCGAGATAGGTATGTTATATATTCTCAAGACAATTAAGTAGTTTAAAAATAAAACTTACTAAGCTTAAGTTTGAACTACACTAAAAAAATTTTCAAAGTATATCAACAATGAAATGGATGTACTGTCAACCCAGCCAGAAAATACTTCATTGGTTGCAGCATAAAATCAACTAAGCTGACAAAACAGCAGTAAATTCAAAAACTGCTTAACTGTTTTTTTACACTTAAGAATAACTAGGAAATGTTTCAATATCATTAAAATAGAAACACCAAATGGAAACAAGTTTCCTTTCACTGGTGGCTCATATATAATTTGACATTTACTTCTATAAAGCTGAGTTATATTTGAAATAAATAAAAGTAATTTCTTACCCCAAATCTGAAGTTCATTATTTCTGCTATTTGACTGTGTGCAGTTCACTGGAATAAGTTACAAGCTGACTGACTATACCTTGGTAAAGGCAGCATTGCTGCGTACTAGAGCACTTACATTTTGCCCCAGGATTAGCAACTGTTTGCTCAGGAAACTAAGAAATAAGTGGTTAAAGTCAGGTTGCCATGGATACAGGAAACCCTGGGACAGGAAGCCATTTTATCTGTGCTTCAGAAGTATTGTTGGAAAGGAAATCTCAATGATTTGTTTCTAGAAAACCAAAAACTATCTTAGTTTGTAACTCTTGTTCTTTTGTCTTTTTTTCTTTTCTAACTACTGTTTTTAACCGTGAGAGCTCAAAAGAGTTTTACCTAAATTAGGTGTAACTTTTAGAATAAAGCATACCTATCTGTAATACCACTAACAGCATTACCTGTAAATCCTTTACCTTTCAGCTGGAATCTGAAATGATTTATTAAATCAATAGCAACTCATATTGTTCTCCCTGTCTGCAGAGCCAAATACATGCAAGCTCCAGTGCTCAGAAGAGAGAGAGAAGACAGAGGCTGGGTGCACAGAGCCCTGCTGCCTCCTGCACTCTGACAAGACACACCCTGACAGCACTCCCAGGACAGTTCAGGAGATCTTGGGAGATGAGAACCGCGTGATGTGGCACTAAACTGGTGTCTGCTGGGTTTTGGGCTTGATCCAGGCACTTTGTTAAATCTCACTTTATGCTGCTTTTTTTTTAAAGTCCGTTTAACCACAGAGCATTATGCATATTCTGACAGCCACAACTTTGGTCCACAGCTTTTCGCTGCAATGTCCCTTGTGCAGATAAACACTTAGCGCAAACATGTGCTATAAATACCCCCCCTTACTTAATAACCGGATATTACATCTTCAGTTTATCCATTACAGGGACTAAATACCTGCAAAGCCCAGTCCTTTCCCTCAGAATGGGAAAAGGTAAACAAGAAAATGAGATGGTACATTAGAGAGTACACCTTCAAACACCAATGTAACTATAAAATCATGACTTATACTGTAAGAAGACCTTCCTCAAAGTCAAATGAAGATGACAAAGCCCGTCGTAGCCATAGCCAAGGAAGAGAGACAACAGCAGAAAAATCAAGTCACTTTGGCAACAATGATCTCACTCAGGAAGCACGAGTTCACGTAAAGGGTGACACATCTCCCAAATAACTGCCTATAATAATTCAAGCTGAAATGCATGAAGCACATGAGCAAAGGAAGCAGAACAGAAAAGGACATACTTTGGAAGAGGATTTCTTCTAAATTCTGCCAAAAGAAAGTTAAATTTCTGAAGTAATAAAAAAATGGTTTTGACCATATATAACTGGATTTTCATTTTTGGAATTTATAAAACATCCAAACATCAAGTGAAATACTCCTTCAGTATTTCAATTTGAGATGGTCAAATTTACGAAGAGTTGAGATGAGTGGAACATTAGGAAAAAACAAGAAAAGACCAAAAATTAATTACCTTCAATAGATATTATGTCCTACATTACCTACTACAATATCTAATTTAAAGTAAGAAATCAGCAGGATCAGTAAAAGTGCTGCATGAAGTATAATTGGTTATCTTTTCTGACATCATGAAATCAACAGGAAAAATTAGTTATTCTATGTATTCTATTTTCATATTCTATATATTTAATTACATACTTTAAAACAGATTTTATTTAACATAATTCTTGATTTAAAGGAAAGTAAAATAAAAGGGTATGTCCTTTCCTTAAATGGAAAACACTTCATAGTTTTCAGCAGTTCCCAGGATGATTAAAGATGTACCCCAGGTATTAGAGAATAGTAAGAGTAACTGAAAAATATTATCAAATATTTTGCCAAATAGAGTCAGCTGAGGGGAAAAACAGATTAACCAAAAATGAAAAACTATATCTAACAGGAAATTATCTCCTACCTAAACTCCACTATCAATAGATTATGCTGATATTTACTTGGGTAAAGAAATAATTAAAATTACTTCAAGATATACTGTGTGAAAGAACGCCCCAGAGCTAAAAGAAGCAAGTTCCAATAAATAAAACAAAATAAAAACAAAAACAACCCCCCCAAAAAACCCTAATCAAAGGACAAATGCTAATAGATCTCCCTTTTTGCAAAATCTCAGAATTAACATATTTAGCTGTATGTGATGAAAGACTGAAGCTGTATGGGATATGAACTAGCATGGAAATTAAGAAAAACCAATTGAGTAGCAGCTATGTAAATGAAAGCTGGCGGCAGTAGGTGGCTGAATGTCTCTGTGGTCTTGTATTAAAAGTACTTTATCAATTCTCACAAAAATTTTGCTCAAACTATAACTCCCACTGTGGTTTGGAGCAGATTGCTGACCTTTTTGATTCTCAGATCCCATGTACAAAATGAGGAAGAAGAATCTGAATCCAGCTCATGAATCCTTTCAGTTTGCACTGGGAAATATGGACAAAGTCCTGTCTTGTACTTTGACAATACAGAAACTGGAGGCCTGCACATCTGACTGGATTATTGCTTCATTACTAGGACTCATCACTAAAGTACCTGAAAACAACAGCTGTTAAGAACGAGAGAAAAAATAATATGCAACATAACTGATACTATTTGGGGGGAAAAAAACCATTAAAAAAAACACTGGGATATACATGTAACTTGGATTACTGTTTCTCAAAATGGCTTGTACTTAAAAACCAAAATTCATTATTAGTTGACAACTAAGGAAAACACTTAAAACAGGAAAACCCCAAATGTTTTTTTCAAGTAAGCTGCAGAAGCTCCAAAAGCAGCATGTTTTATTCACTGTAAATTGTGTTCTCTAGTGATAGAAACACTGAGTTATTTCTGAATACAGCTTCACACGGCAACAAAGAAAACTAATTTTGAATCTTGAAGTGAATTTTATCTTCATGTGCTAACAATAGAGTTACTAATGTCATTGCTTTTTAGAATATTAAAGTTTTGTTCAACAAATGACTTCTTGTCAATGCAAGCATGAAGTCAGAGCAAGAACAATTTGTCAAATTGTGCATAAAATGACAGGTCAAAGTAATTCAAAGAATATACAAGCACTTCACCCAGTGCAGCCTTTCCAAACTACCTCTACTTTCTCACTGATCCATGCTAGATTAAAGAAAATATCATTCAGGATATTAATATTAGCTCACATAAAACACTGAACTATCTCTAATTTATATATAGTAGGAAAAAATCACAGGTTCAAAAAAAAGTTCTGAAGTTACCCATTTTTAAAATGTATTAAAGTCAATTTCTAAAGATAAAAATTCATTTTCATAATCACTACAAAATTATGTTAAAGACTACAAAAAAGAGAAGCACCAATTTTTAGCACTGTAATTGTTCTTTTGAGCTTTCAAGAGTGAGACTATAAGTTGTTCTCCCACTGTGTATTTAGCAAGTACCTCCTCTCACAGTTCTTTCTTAAACTCCCAACTGGTGAGCTATAAACACAACTTTCTTGTTTAGTTTTGAAATACCTACCATCTTCTGCCCCCATCATTCTTCAGATATGACTGCAAGTCCAAGTAATTCAGCCACTAATCTACTCCTTGAGTAGCATACACTTCAACTTTTAATCTCATTTCACCTACCTACATCCAGCAATATCTTCTATGGACACCTTATTAATGTTAACTTATAATACCTCAAAACCTTTTTTTTTGCTGTTCTAATTATCATCCTGATTATCTCAAAACTTCTGATTATCTCAAACATTCCTGATTCCCTCCAAGTATTTCATATTCCTGCCTAAGTAAAAATCTTGATTTGCTGCTACAGTTACTGAAAATTTCTCCATTCCACAGTGCTATTCCACTAGGGCTATTCCAATAGCAACAGTGATAGCTAAAAAAGGGGAGACACAGGCACAGAAATTATGTTCATCATACCAAATTGATAACCTAGCAAAAACATTCTTGTTTAATAAATCCACAATCCTAAATTAAATATTTCTATACCAAACATACATCAGAAAATCTATTTCAAAATTAGGAAGCTGTGTTCATAACTTACTTTCCTTGTTAACTTTGGCACCTATTATTTTTTATTAAATTAGCAAGCAGCATTCTGAGAAACAGTAAGAAGTGAAAACTATAGAACTTTTTTTCCCATTGAGGATAAGGAAATAATTTTTCTTTCTATAAATCTCACATGGCTTTAGCCTCTCATAAAATACTACAAGAGAAAGGTCTTATGAAAACAAGAACTCACTGAGAAATAGGTAAATTTCTCATGTAGTATTAAATTACTGCACCAATGAACTGGTGCATGTGAACTGACAAATAGTCTTCTAGGCAGCTAGCAGTAAGTCTGTGAATAAAACCGTAAAATAAAGGTTAGCCATCAGTGAAATACACAGACATGATATTTTGAGAATAACAGTACTTATAGATTTAGCCTCTCCTATCCACTGCAATATTTAGTAAACTGTTCAGATGATAAGAGCAATAAGAAATGTAGTCAAAATTAGTGTAATTCAAATCAAATGGTTTTAACCAATGGTTTAAACAATGGTTTAAATCAAAGCAATTTCCCAAATTTAATTCAGAATAACTAAATTCACCTCCTACAAATCTATTCAAAACCAAATCTAATTGTACAGCTTTCATCAGCACACTGCCAGATAATTTAGGAGACAGAAGGAGCATGCACTTGGCATTAGCAACTGAAAGCTTCTAAAAATTGTACAAAAAGAGAAAACAATTAGTGCATTTCCTGAAAACTACTTCAGAGAGAACCCATCTGCAAAATACAAAATCCATTTCCTCCTTAAAAACACGTTCTTCATACACAGGCATTTCCTTGTATCAAAACCTGATGTTTTGTTTCAAGCACTCACTTTCTCATTAAACTATCTGAACATGAAATATTTATTTTGAAGACAATACATTTTTACAGAAGTTCTTGTAGTGAGATGAGATGTGATGTGACGTTAACCCTTCTGATATCTTACTACAGTAGACTGGCACTGTTAAAGTCATGTAAAGTGTCAGCCTTTCTCAGGCAGTCTCAAATTTCACACAGTGCAGGGCAGCATGATAACCAGATGTACCAAAATTGCTCAGCACAAATGCCACTGGAAAGCCACCTATAAATCTGTAGTAATTATTTCTTTTAAAGTTTGTGGGTTTTACACAATTTTAATAATGTACTCTACTTTAGTCACTGCTTATTCAGTAACTAATTTGCAAACAGGTAAACTGCACATTACAGAGGACAAAGATAAAAAGTTTGAAGTCTGCTGTTCTCTCCATTATCATCTTTTGCTGTCTTTCATGTAGCAGAATGTGTAGAGGAATGGCCTGAGCATGCGCACACAGCCCCATGTTTGAGGTGCTCAGGTGCTAATTGCGAGGTGGGAGGCGTGAGCTTGTGTTAAGCCCACCTGTGTTAAGCCTCCATTCTGCCCAATTAGGGTTTGCCTTGGCTGCACGTGAGCAGGATTGGGCAGCCAACAAAAGGTGAGCCTCTGAACCCATGCTCAGCTCACTCTTGAGCAGCCAAATGAGGAGATCAGCTGAGTCTGGAGCAGAAGCACCAAACGAGGGTAGCCAAGGCTGAAGGCAGCAAAATCGGAGCACTGACTGCACACCTTGGTGAGAACACCTCTTTGACATCTGAGTGCCATACCCCAAGAGAGGTTCGCCCGTCTGCAACTGGTGGAAAATGCAGGCAGAGACCACAGTCTAGCCCCTGATTAGGTGAACCAGGAGCCAGTTCGGCACAATGCAGCACCAATAAAAGGGCTGAAGAGTCGGGATAGAGTTAACTGGAGCCGGAAAGCCCGAGTCAGGTGAGAAGGATTGCTACCTTCTCTCTATCGTTGATTCATTGAAAGAAAAAAAGGGACTGTTATTAGGCACCCCTGCTAATGAGACGCTTCCAGAGAAGCCAATAACGTGGACGCAAGAGCAAGAGCACTCCTGCACTCTGTCCACATCACTCATGTGGGAACTTCAGCGAGAGGTCAGTGACTTGATATGGGACCTCCATACTCAAGAGAAAAATAAGCATATAACTGACTTAGAAGGCACATGGAGGATAACTAATGCATTAAAAGAAATAAAAGCCGAGGCAAAAGCTGCCGCTACCACCATTGCAATGCCTACCCCAGAAGCTAGTGTTGTTCCTACAGCACCCCCACTAGAAGCAGAGTCTAACGTCCCCACAGCACCTCCACTAACTACTCCTCCTGGGTGTGGTATGACTTGGAGGAGGTCAGCTGAGACTGGAGCAGAAGCACTGAACGAGGCTAGCCGAGGCTGAAAGCAGCAAAATCAGAGTACTGACTGTGCACCTTGGTGAGAACACCTCTTTGACATCGGAGTGCCGCACCCCAAGAGAGGTTCGCCCATCTCCACCCGTCTGCACTTTCATACAATTAAAACATTCAGATCTAGGGTAGCTTATATTTAGAAACACTTTAGGAAAGACTTCTGAAATCCTTTAAATAGGTCTCAACCTAAAGCAGTAATCAACACCTTGTAACCACAGTTTATTTTCTGCAGCAGTTCAGATACATTTAGTGATACAATCCCTATCCCTTTGGTGCTTTTTGCCCTGGTGTCCTGGTCTGGGACAAGATAAAGGTAATTTTCTGCCTTGTAATTTTGCGTTCAGCTACATCTCTTGTAAGTAGCTGCACTTGCTGAAATCAACAGCATTATCAGTCCTAGAAGCAGACACTGACTGAGGAACTTGCTGCTTACTACAAGAGCTACTGACAAGAGACTTAGCTGAAAGCAAAAGACAGAAAATTACCTTTATCGTGGCCCAGAACAGGACACCAGGGCTGCCCTGCAGCCTTGGTGGTGATGTGAGAGTTATTGGGGGAGAAGGGGGAGGAACGTGGTATCATTTTCCTGGATATTTGTATATATTTAGTAATTTTTCCTTGTTGTCATTACTGTTTCATTAAAGCTGTGTAGTTTAGTTTCCAACCCATGTCTCTCTCAGTTGTTCTCTCTCCTTCCTTTATAAGGGAGATAAAGAAATCATCCCTGATGATTTCATCGCTGTAAAGAACGGAAAGTGTACTAGTTAGTTACCTCAACAAATTCTGACTTCATAAATGAGGGTGTAACTACCCTGAAGGAGAACATGACATTTTATTAGGCCCTTTCTTGACATTTCCTAATATATACATATAGACAACTTCCTGAGAGAAAAATTAGATTTCTAACAAAGTAATTTTAACAAATGACAGGGGAAAAACTTCTGTAATAACCTAGTGAAGTACTTGCAATATGCAATTATAAACCTTATACTCACAGAATGCCAATTAATTGGCATAACTCTTACTGGCTGACACATCAGACCCAATACAAAGTGAGAAAAAAGTACATTCATTTACATAATATTTAAAATGAACAGAGCAAACTCGAGAACCTCTTAGGCTCTTAACCTTTTCCTCACAATAGATTTTCCAGACTAACACATTTAACTTGTAGAGGAAAAATTAACACTGGTATCTGGAAATACTACTTGTGTACCAGAAATAAAAAAGAAAAAAACCAAGATCAATTAGAATGCGACATATTAAAACCTCAGTAAAATAGAGTCCCCCTCAGCTTTGGAGTGATACCTCTCTACACCAAGAATGAACATATTTTCAATTCTCAAAATTAATGGACTATTTTGGAAAGCACTAACTCTTTGTCTTTTTAAAAGCAAGCTTTGCAACCTCCCATTCCAAGGCACAGCATTACTAACACCAGAAAGAAGGGGAGTGCTTAGCTTTCAACATGGTATCAAATGTTACTCATGATAACAGCTAAACAACACCAAGCTAAGCTAACAATTCTGTTTACATTAGGGAATAAAATAATGCCCAGTAGCCTTGGGAATCTTTTAATATTGTGTTCTACCATGATACACAGACAATAATCAGAAGATTAAAAAAGAAAACTAGTTTGCTAAATAAATATTTGAAAGCTTTCAATATCTCAAAATAAGGACATTACAAAACACTCTGATGCTGACATCATTCAAAGTGACAGAGGTGTGGTAAACAGATAGTTACTTTCAAATATATATGTAGACACAAGAAGGGGAAAAGGTAAAAATTTAGCCACTTTGGCATCAGGAAATACAAATAATACTGAAGATAACTATATCAAAATGTAGCACGAGATAGTGGTGGGGGTGCATATCCTTCCCACAATAGCCTAATGAAAAGTTAAGATGTTGCTCCTGACCATATTCACTAGGGAGAACTATGGAAACTTACATGGCCTATCTAATAAAACCAAATTGTACCGTACTAGAAGAATATTCTTGAAGTTATAGGTTCACAAACAAGCCATAGCAATTGTATACGAACTGGAATATGATTGACCCAGCCCAGGAAATTGACATTTCTGAATGTATTCACCCAAGCTGCTATCACATCTCATGTCTCACACCCTATCTAAATTACAATTCTCCTCCCACTCAATTAAAGTGCTTTGGACTTTTCCAGAAAACCATCACTGTTCTAGCTACTGTGTGTCTATGCACACTTTCCTCTGTAAGTGTATGCTTACTGCCAAAATTTCATTATTGAACCCTACTGCTACACATACTAGTTTAAAGAAAAAGGTTTTCCTTTTGTTTTATGAAGTACCAGATAGAATAGACCAATGAAAATCCATGTGGACAGATATGTGTGGTAAACAGGCAACGAATACAAAATGTGGAAAACAATACAGATGATGCATTTATCAGACTCAAGAAATGCTAACACTGAATGGCCAGACTCAGACCACAAACACAGTGAGGTAGTATTCAGTTTATGTGAAAAAACCCAAGTAATACTAAGAAACTACTGCTACATGAAAAGGTGCCATAACACACTTATCAGGAAAGAAGCTATTGTTCTTTTTTTAATATGAACTTCTAAACACTGACGCAATGTGTAGGTCTGTGTAGGAAAGCAAGCAGCATGTTGGACTGAAGGACTATATGCATACATCATAAAATGCAACAATATTGTTGATACTAAAGATGTGTCATCACATGTATCTCTGGATGATATAATTTAGATTAGAATACTACAGTTTGGTTAATAAACTATCCCTTTATAAACTGCTTAATCCAACTAATTGGCCCCAAACCAACTGTGAATTACAACTCTTTTGCAGTGATTCCATCTTATTGGCTCTTAAAATCCTTCACTTCTGATGCTGTCAAAGGCACAATATTTGAAAGAGGAAATTAATTTTGCCATAATGGTTTTAAATGAATAATAAAGAAAATTTTAGCTTTCTCTAAAAACAGTAAGTCCCAAGTCCATATATGTGTAGTTATAAACATGACTACTAACTATAAAATTAACTAATGGCAATGAAGAAATACAGTCAAGTTTTGAGGGAAAATAAAAAGGTCACTATTTAATATTTTCCCCAACATTTTATTCGTAAGGCAATTCTGAGGGAAGGATGAGAATAAAAATTAGCTTCATTTCCCCCCAGGTCTATTCACTTCCTTTCCTGTCTAAAATAACCTGATCGTCTTCAGCCAGCTCCAGCTATAAGCTAAAGGAAAGAACTGGTAAAAAGATCAAAATCCTCCAAGTGCTAGACACAGTGCAGATGCCTGTTTTTCCTACAGCACAACCCTGTAAATCTGAGCTTGCTACTGGTAACATCTCTGACCACCATATGTGAGCCAGATAAGGCTGAGACACTCACCCGTACCTTGGCCTTCCCAAGGAAGCCCATTTTGATGGCCATCCTCAAGAGACAAAACTGTGTTCCCTGTCTGCAGCTGAGAAATCTTGAACTGCTTTTGGATGTCCAAGGTAATGTGTAATCAGAAACCTAATAAATGAGGTATTCTGACAGGAAAAAAATAGTTAAGCTTTTGTTGAGAATCTTGTTTGTATGAATATTTTATTTAACTGTACTGTATTTAAAATATTTTTGCTTTATTTTTGCAAATGAGCTTGCACAAGAAGCTTGCTTTTTCAGATGCAAGATGAGGCAAGCATATGTAATATCATCCCTATGAAATGGTAGAAACATTGCTTTTCATGTCTGAAGGTACCTTTGGCCCTGGCGAAACATTTGTAGAGTGAAATCTTTGTAGCTCTTACATTAAGATGTCCACCAAAGAGGCTTTTCGTTTAAGAAGTTGCTTTCTTAAATGATCTAAGTATCTGAAAAACAAAGCTGATATTTGCAGAAGGTTTTCTTATGGTAACGACTGCCAGAAATAATTGGCTCTGGCAGCAGGAAATGTGGAGCAGCTGAAGGTAGTTCAAAATAACATGGTTATCTAAAACAATTTCTTTTTTCCTTCCTCTCTTTAAAAGAAACTTCAGAGGAAGACAGGCATATGTTTCACCTTAAATTTTAAGTAATGTTTCTTTAAGAACATTTTGACTGTACACCTAAATAATATAACATTATTACATTTACTGAAAAAAACCCCCTCTCTTAATATTTCTTATTGATTCACCTTTGGCTAGATGTTTGTCCCGATTATCTTCAACTAAAAAGGAAAGCTTCTGTGCATGTTAAAAGCAACAAAGAAATGAAGCCTCTCAATTGTTTTAAGTAGGTCCTTGGTCTTTTCAGTAGGGACCGCATATTCTGCAGCTTTAGAGATACTAACATAGCTTTAGGATTTGTGAGCAACTTCTAAATTCCCATTAGACAACACTTCTATTTTATTTTTTTTTCAGGAAACCTGGCAGACTAAATGTATACTTGAACCCTCTTCTTCCTGACTTTTGAACAGACAAGAACCCAAAGGTAAGTATGGACTGAACTTCCACATGAACACATTATGTATGATTCAGCAATACACAATTTAGAAGTCAGTGTAACACAATTCACCATTTTCATTAAACTTTTGGATTTTATGTGTATTCAGCAATGACAATGGCTAGAAAAACGATAATATTTAAAGCTACTTGCAGAAATCTGCAGTGCAAAAACTGTTATGCAGTCTTTCACAGAAAATCTTCCGTTTCTTTTCATTAAGGCGAAAACCAGGATTAAAGTTCAGATTTACCCACAACAGGAAAGAAAACTAAACAAACATTGTTCCCTGGAAGGGTCACCGAAATACTTATAAGCCAACTAAAGCAACCACCTAGTCAAATGTGAGAGAAACAGGCATCTCAGTATTAACATGAAAATGAACAAAACAAATATCACGTGCTGTTTCCTCACCTCTAGTAAATGAATGTTCCATGAAATATAGGAGTTACTATAATGCTACAAAGCCAAATGAAAAGTTAATATAACATTGTGGGAAAATGCTAACTTTTAAGTTTCTCTAGGCAAAAAAAGAGGCAATAAAAGTACTTATATTGTCTGCAGAGTTTTTAAATACCTTAAAAAACATCTTAAGAGCCATTGAAGCCATACTCATTTAAGCTGATGTACATTTGCTCACCTATTCAGTGATGGCAGAAGTGAAAGCAATGCCAAAGCAGAAAGTTTTCTTCTTTCTGGCTGAGTGATGTTATCCATCCGATCAACCCACATTTCAATCATGTTACCAAGAATCTGGTCCATCTGCAGTGGGAATCAGAACACTTATTTTCATTTATGAGTACTTCAGCATTTATAGGAAATAATTTACTTTAATTTTTCTACTAACTGAATACAGGTATTTAAAAATTCTATGTGTCCATGCTTCCAGGCTCTGAACCTCCCTCACCATTAATTATAACCTAAAAGTTAGAAATACAGTTTATTCATGGACAGAGAATTGATTCAGAAACAGATTTCCTACAACAGGCTAACACATTCAAAGTATGTGTACTTAACTCTGTTTTATGTTCCTTGGTGATAAATAAAAAAGACTTTTTTTTTTCTTTATCTGTTTTAAAAGTGTATTACACATAAGTGTAACAAAATTACTAAAATTTCACTTAGACACAGTAGAATACTTGTAGACAAAGGACCTCAGTAATCTTATCAGTGAAATCAGAGCACATTGAATCTGATATTCCTAGAAATTCAAGAGAATGATTACACCATTATCCCTGTTGGCATGAAGACAGCAGAAGGAAGGAAAATCTCACTTTGCAACACCATGAAAACTAAAGGGACTTATATGACATATTGTGGGATACAGTGAGAAGAGAATTTAGAAATTGTATAAAACTTCAAATGAAATGTTTTAAGGTAATTGTGAGAACACGTAAAACTATAAGACATTCAGGAGAAAGACAAAAAGAAAGGAAAGAAACCCTTTCCAAGGTGAACTAGGGAGGAAATATCATGAAAATACAGGGAAAAGTTCTTTCAGATCACAGTAGTGCAAGACTTCTACATGGAATACAGCTGAAATACCAAGACAAAAGCCCTTACCTCCTGACCTAGTTCGCATGCCACCTGGCTCAAAAGTAATGAAAAAAAGCTTGCATTTTGTAGTAAAACTCTGCCCATGATTCCCAGATAAGTAGACATCACCACTGGGTATCTCTGAAGAAAAAGCACACAGAACAAAGAGGGCTTTGTTTAATTAAGAGAAAAATACTTAATATACAAAGCAGAAACATGTGGAAAAACTTGCATGCATCCTTTTTTTAATCCATTTTCTTAAATTTGAAATTATAAACTGTAACTTAAAAGCCTCTAAGAACACAAGATGGAACTAAAAATCAGTACCAGAGTTTCTTGATCACTACAATAGAAAAACTATGGAAATTTTAAAGTCAGTTTCCTCCAAATAACCAAGAAAACATTCAAGATGATTCTATTTCAAATATAAAATTCTGGATGTTAAGAAATAAACAGTATATTGTATTGTTAAAAAGTTAATTTGAAAGTTGATTTTGGTTAAAAATTATTGTTTACAATTTTATTAAGATGTGGTTAGTACTTTTAAAGTTTTTATTACTTATTTCACTGAGAGAAACCATGATACATTTGCCAGTAGCTAATTACAAGTGTCTGAAATTTAACTGGATACAGTACTAAGCTCTTTGTTTTGTTATCACTTGTCAGCACTTTTAATTTTTAAAGAAGTGGCAGATTTCTTTGTATTAAAATCAGCATCTAACAGTGTAAGAGTATTTCGTAGAACTGGCTACCTGAAAGACAAGATGCGAACATTTACATGAAAACATTAACTCAAATTAATACTTTTCTAACAGGGAGCAATGAATGTATTAGTCCTAAATCAGAAGACATATTAATAATCCACTCTCTAGTTTTGTGTTTTCTTAAGTTGCAAACTGTTAAAAAAACCTGTTCTGTGGTTTTTTTCTTTTGTGTGTTCTGTGCAGCAAAAAATACATTGCTAAGTATGACCTGGATTACTGTGGAAACACCTTACGTAATTCAAAAAATTGTAATGGTAGCCAAATATTAATATCTCAAAGTCCTCAACTCGAAAAACCCTGAAGGTTTTCATGAAGAAAGTCAAAAGCACAGGTAATTCCACACACTGGCTCTGATGATTAAAGTATTTTTTTTCTCCACTTAGTACTGCAAAGTACATGGTTAAAGCATATTGGATTTTAGATTTTTTTACCTAACACTGAAAAATATTGAAAGCAAAGAGAGAAAAGGGAGAATTTAAGACATCTAAGCAAGCACAGTCTTAAAGCCTTTTCTCTATCAACGTATTCTCACATCTTTCATCCTCATCACATTAGAAAACTAAGGTCAAAGCAATCTCCTTGCCCATCTTGTTTTCCTTTAGTGCAGGTACACTTAAAAGAAATAGTATAAGTGTCTCTAAAAAATCTCAACAAAACACTCCAACACTTACCAAGGATCCAACTAATCAATCATAGCACCATATCAGTGTTAATAATGCAGGAACAGCAGAACAAATTTTGTGTTATTTAATTAAAAAAGCACTAGATGAAAATACAAGTGATGGCTATGTTGCTTTAACTGTTGTGCTACTATATTACTTCTACAGATTTTTTTAAGTAGCTGTCAAAGATCTATCAGATGCTGTTAAAATGTAACAATAATATGAGAAAACTGACAGAGAAGGACAGGTAATTAACTGCACAAAAGGAAAGGAAGACAGCAGTTAAAAAGTAACTCTTACCTCCCCATCTATAATCCCCCTGAGTACTGATGGCAAAAGCGGTTGGAACATCTGAGGACCCAAAACAGGGTTTACTTTTAAGACATTTTCCACAACCTTAAGAACAAAAGCAAATAAGACAGCTAGTGAAGAACATTAAAGAATCTTAACTGAAGCATTAAAAAGTGCATATGTTGGTGTAGATACAAAGTACCGGTACAAGCTTACCATTTAACACTACCAAAACCCAGGACTGCTGAAAGCCTATCCTAGAGAAGAACTCTGCAAACCTGACCTGCATAATGGACCTGATGAAAACTGACATGCCCAGTGAAAACAATCTAGCCAAATACCTCCTCATCAGTCACCTCTTGTCCCTGGTGCTCCTGTCCCTGGGAAAGGTGGTAAGGTGGGTTGGAAGGAAGGCAAGCTGATGGAGCAGATCCTCCTGAAGGCTGATATACTAAGGCACATGGAAAACATGGAGGAGGTTTGTGGCAACAAATGCGGCTTCACCAAGCACAAGGTGTGCATGACAAATCTGGTGGTTTTTGACAGGGTCACAGTGTTGGTAGACAAGTGGAGAGCAACTGACATCATCTGCCTGGATTTGTGCAAAAGCATTTGACACTGCCCTGCATTAAATCCTGGTCTCTAAATTGGAAAGTCATGGATTCAATGGATGAACCACTCTGTGAATAAAGAATTGGCTGGATGGCTGCACTCAAAGAGTAGTAGTCAATGGCTCAATGTCCAAATGAAGATTAGTTACTAAGTGACTAGAGCTGCTTAACATCTTTGCCAGTGACATGGACACTGGAAGTGAGTGCACCCACAAGAAGTTTGCTTATGACACCAAACTGTGTAGCAAGGTCAACATGCTGGAGGGAAGTCACCCTACCTGTTCACCTCTGTAAGAAGGAAGGACACAGAACTGACGTGTATAGAGCATATAAAGGTACCAGAAAGGTACCTCCCTTAAACACTCTTTAAATCTCCACCTACTTTCAGCTCAGAGGGACTTAAACAAAAACTGCTCTGTGCTTTTGTACAATTTCCCTTGAATCTTTTTTTCTTTTTGGACCGTGCTTCACTTAATGTCCTCTACTTCTTATCTTAAGAGCAATGTTAAGCAGCTGACTCCTTTCTATGGTTATTAGTGTTGTAGACCATTTATTTACTGTTCTAAAGTCCATTTTGCTTGTAAGAAAATATTTCAGACCACACTCCCAAGGGTTTTTGTTCCCCAAATTTACTCTAAGGGTTTTTTTTAACAAGTCAGCACAGTATGACAAAACATCTTCCTTTTTACAATAATACTTGCATGGATTATATCACAGAATCACAGAACATTTTAGGTTTTAAGAGACCTCCAAGATCATCCAGTCCAACCTTTGACCAACTACTAAACCATGTCCTCAAGGACCAGGTCCAAACTCTTTTTAAATAGCTCCAGGGATGGTGACTCCACCACTATCCTGGGCAGGTCATTCCAATGCCTGACAACCCTCTCAGAGAAAAAATGTTTCCTAACATCCAGCCTAAACCTCCCCTGGCACAGCTTCCATCCATTTCCTCTGGTCCTGTCACAGTCCATCAAGGAGCAGAGGCTGTTTCCCTCCTCGCTCCAACCTCCCTTGAGGCAGCTGAAGAGAGCCACGAGGTCTCCCCTCAGCCTCCTCTTCTCCAGACTGACCACCCCCAGCTCCCTCAGCCACTCCTCACAGAACTTTTTCTCCAGGCCCTTCATGAGCTTTGTTGCCCTTCTCCGGACATACTCCAGCACTTCTCTGTCTCTCTTATAGTGAGGTGCCCAGAACTGAACACAGGACTCAAGATGTGGCCTCACCAGAGTTGAGTACAGAGGGAAGATCACCTCCCTATTCCTGCTGGCCACTGAGTTCCTAATACAAGCCAGGATGCCATTGGCCTTCTTGGCCACCTGCACACACTGCTGACTCATACTAAGTCAACTATGAACCAATACCTCCAGGTCCCTTTCCAACATACAGATTTCTAACCACACTTCCCCAAGTCTGTAGCCTTACCATGGGGTTGTTATGACCCAGGTGCAAGACCTGGCATTTGGCCTTGTTAAATCTCATACAATTAGCCTTGGGCCATTGGTCTCCCTGTAAGGCTTCCCTACCCTCCAGCAGATTGACACAGCCACCTAGTTTGGTGTCATCTGCAAATTTACTGAGGGTACACTCAATCCCCTCATCCAAATCATTAATGAAGATATTGAAGAGAAAGAGCCCCAGCACTGAACCCTGGGGCACCCCACTTGTAACCAGGTCACCAGCCAGATTTGGTTTCATTCACCACCACCCTTTCACCTCGACCACCCAGCCATTTTTTTATCCAATGCAGGGTATATTCGTCCAAGCCAAGCGCCGTAAGTTTCTAGAGAGGAATGCTGTGAGAGACATTACCAAAATCACCAAAACAGCTTTCATAATAATACACATATGCATGCAGACTTACTGATTAACCCTTAACTTCCCAGTTTTTCAAATATGCAGTTAAATAAATTGAACAGGGCAATTATTTTTCTTATTGCTTTTGTATATTGAAAAGGAAAACTACCATTTAAAAAGATTAGTAGATACTCCTATTGCTGGGTTCATTAGCAAAGGGATCGATACTGGTTGACAGAGTACGGACAAAACTTGTATTTGGATGGCTAGATACAGTAATTAGATAATCACCTCTGCACATATTGATCAGAAACACTAAGCCAAACCTAGATTATTAACACATCTGGGTTTGACTTCAGGGTTTCATTATTTCTTAATATTGCATTTTCATCTGGATAGTGAATTTTGCTGAATGCTGAACCAAGCTGAAAACCGCAATTCCTAAAACTTTTATCAGATGGATTTTACCCTTTTATTTTGTAATTAGAACTGCAGGTGTCTCTTGTGTTAATACTGTGGCACCCTTAATCCATTCTAAAATTCAACTAAACAACTTCGATTAGCTTTCTACAACTTACACAGGTCTGCTGATAGCCACAGATTAAATGTAGTTACTTTGACCCAAAGGGTTTGACCCAACCACAGCCCTTGTTTTCCCACTCAGTACTCTCAAGATTTTCTATGCACACCATTATCTTTACAACACAATGATTGGTCTCCTGGATGTTTAAGTGTGCTACTGCCAGGCTGCAGGATAGACTATTTTAATGAATATGCAAGCCCTCACTCATCACTCTTCTCTAGCAATCTTAAAATAATCAAACAGGAAAGATGTCAGACTTTTAATCTAAATCCTTCAATAAGAAGAGGACTCACAAGAGACAGAAGGGGACAACTATATGCTGCTAGCTGTATGCTGGACACCTGTGTCTGGCAGATAGTTCTCCAGCAGAGAGTTGTTTGCAGCATACAGTTGGCAGTGGACAGCTGTCCTACCCAGCAAATTTACCTAGAATTCATCTACATAAGCACAACAGTTTGGAGTCACATGGATTAATGAATGCTTTACAGAGACAGCCTACAAACAGTGTGTTACATGATTATATTTTAGGGTGCTCTATTTAAGGCTCTAATAAGCTTCTCTTGGGAAAAGTATTATTTTTAAAAAATACATGTGTGCATATATACACTCCTAAACACATACACACCTCTAATACATAGTTTGAAACACCACTGATTCTAATTTTAATTGTGTTCTAAATAAGGTTTTTTGGGGTAGATATTCTACATTCATCATACTCTAGAAGTATTACTGTAACGTGGCAAAACACTTGCAAGAATAATGGATGCACAGAGCTGAATAGCTAAGTATTATTTTTATTACACTCTACCTTTAAGACTTGAACTTGACCTTCAGTAGTTATGTCCTTCAAAAGTTCACAAAATGACCGGCATAAGCCAGCAGCATATGTCTGAAATTAAATTTAAAAAGGTTATTACACAAACACATTTTATATCTATGTATAAACTGCAAAACTCAACATATTAGAGATTACATATGCCCAGAGACAAAGCTTCACTTCAGTAACGTATTTGCTGAAATGCTTGTCTTTCCTGAATTAAAATCTAGTCTAAGCATTTTGGGTTTTTTAACAGTGCATGCCATGAATTTCTAATGAAGAGGTAAGAACAATGCATAACTGTTCCTGTCAATTCTCACTAGAATTTATGAATGCGATTTTAATCTTGTAGGATAATGAGAGAAAATATTATTACACAGGACCTTTTCTGGTACCATATTACTGAATCAATCCACAGAACAGTAATTGTAAATATTAATCTTTCTCAAATCTGATTTGACTGAGTGTCCACCACTTGGCATATGGTAACATACCTGCAAAAATTCAGATGATGATAAGAAAATATAAGCATTGATGATCTTGAAACAATTTTTGAGGTTTTCTGAACTCAGTTCTGAAAAAAAAGGAAATTCAGAACCTCATCACCAAACTGAAGTACAACTTTTTTATCACACAGCTTTTATGTGCCAGTTGCCTACAATCAGAAAAATGTTACCTTAGATTCATTACAATTCAAGCTCTGTTGCCCTTCCAGAGACCATAACAAAAGAACGACCATAACAGCTCTCACATGTTCTCAAATGGAAGCACAAGAAATCCTATGTCCTCAAAAGCCAATGCTAACAAAAAGAGTCAAATTTGCATGTGGTAGTCAACTAGAGAAGATAACAAAGACAGAATAAATGAAACACATACTTCAAGAGACTTGAAATTACTGATAAATGATCTCTCTCACATTTGAGTTAGCAAATGCTAAATAAAAAGTGAAAATAAGACTGCAGTTCTGCTCTTCTAACCTAAATGACACAACAGAAGACATTAAGCTTTTAGATTGAAACACACTGAGCTTAGGCCATACCTTGAATATTTCAGTAAGGAAAGCATATCCATTTAAGAGACAGATACACAGAGGAGATGGTATACAGCAACAGTTTGAAGAGAGAAAAAAGACATGTCCTCAGGCAGTACCTGTAAGACTGTTTTTAAAAAAAAAATAAAAATCACCCCAGAGCATCTAGAAAAACAATTCATAGCAAAATAAAAGGTTTTAAAGCTTCACAAGGCAGTTGAAACTACTGCACAACACAAACAGCCCTCAGTGTCTGAAATCAAAAGAGAAAACCAAAAAAACTTCAAAGGTCTGGCAAAAATTTCTTAAAACCAACCTGGGGGACAGACTATTCTTGGCAAAGTGAACTCCAGCTCCAACACCCTTAATTAATATTCCAATAAAATCATCATGAAGAGCCATCAGGAAAACACTCCTACATAACTTTTAAATGAAATTCCTCACTAGATTAAAGTAGCTGGTTTTCACAGTTTAGGTAAAGCTTGTACCAACCAAGTCTCTGCTCGCTCACCCCCACTCCCACTGTGGGACAGGGAGGAGAAAATCCACCCAAAGGCTCCGTAATGGAGTCAAAGACAGGGAGGTTTGCATTCCCCAGTAATGCAAAATTAGACAAAAAATTACAGACTCAGTTTGGGAATTTAAAAAATAACTAATTTATGCTATAAGGAGGAAGGAAAAACTTAATGGTATCTCAATACTCAAGGGGAGGACTCCTCACAGCCTTCCCCTGCTCCATCACAGGGTGCCTCTCACGGGACAGAGTCCTTCAGGAACCCCTTCGTTATGAGTCCCTCCCACAGGTGCAGTCCCTCAGGAACTGCTCCAGCCTGGGCTGCACACAGAGTCACGGCTGCTTTGGGAACAGTCACCTCCTCTGGCACGGGGTCCTACCCAGCTGCAGATCCACATCTCTCCCTCTCTGTGATCCCACACAGCATGCAGCTCCACATCTGTCCTCCTGTGACACTACAGGGGCTAAAAATCCACATTTACCCTTCTGTGGTCCCTCAGGGACTGCTCCACCATTCTTCCACATAGTTTGCAGGGGGACAGCTGCCATCTCACCAGGGCTACGTGGGAATCTCTGCTCGGGAACCTTCTCCCCCCTCCTCTTTCACTGACCTCTGTGTCTTTGCTCTAGCATTGCTCTCTCACCTCCACCTTTTCTCTGCTTCACAGGTCTTTTTTATATTTTTGCAGTTTTGTTTCCCCATTCTTTAATGTTACTCACAGAGGTGCATCCAGCTTCCCATATCTGCTCAGCCTTGGCAAGAGGCAGGGCCGGCATTGGAACCATTGGAGCTTCCAGAAGCACTGTCCCCTGTGCCTTCCCACTCCCTCCCCCCCTATTTCCCAAACACCACTGCAGTAACCCAAGACACTGGCTAAGACCTGATATATCTTGCACAGCTTACAGAAACACAGCTTGTATGAAATGTCAATCATTACTGGATGTAGGGGAGAACATTACAACCACAGATAAATGAAAAGGCTGAGATACTTAAGGCATTCTTCCCCTGAGTCCTCATTAGTCAGTCCAGCCACCCCCAGGGTATTCAGCCTCTTGAGCTGGAAGATAAGGACAGAGAGAACAACACCCCACTCCAAATCCAGGAGGATGCAGTTAACAACCTGCTGTGGCACCTGGACACTCACAAGTCTATGGGGCCAGATAGGATGCACCTAAGAGTATTGGGGGAGCTGGCAGAGGAGCTTACCAAGCCTTTCTCCATCTTTTACCAACAGTCTTGGTTAACTGAGGAGGTCCCAGATGACTGAGGGTTTGCCAATGTGACACTCATCTAAAAGAAGGGCTGACAGGACGATCTGGGGAACCACAGGCTTGCCAGCTTGACCTTGGTGCCTGGAAAAATTATGGAGAGGTTCATCTTGAGTGCACTTATGTGGCAAGTGCAGGACAGCTAGGGGATCAGGCCTAGCCAGCATGGGTTCAGGAAATTCAGGTCCTGCTTGACCAATACGGTCTTGGTCCAGGACCAGGTGATTTGCCCAGTGGAATAGGGAAAGTGTGAAAAATAAGGGTTTAAAATTGTAATCTATTGTTTTGTTGAGTGTATCTTTCAATTTAATAATGTTTGCTTGGACTGTTTGTTGAGGTAGCATGTTGTATCCTGTTGTTTTGGGGTATACATTTAAGTGTACTTATAAGGAAGAAAAGTCAGAAAAACGGGAGGAGGGGCCGACCATGGGGCCGTGAAACAGGGACGTCATGTGACCATTTCCCTCAGCAACAGAACGAAGCCTGCGAAACAAAAACCAATGCTGGGAGAGCCCGCGAAACAAAAACCAATGATAAACTGATAAGAGACTGAGGGGAGGGGATTTACGAAAAGTATAAAAGGACTGGTTTTATCTCATCGAACTTGCAAGATGGTCATGGAGCTACGGCTCCCCAGCCGCCCAGCGCGCTGTAGCACACTGCTTTACTTATACCTCTCACAATAAAAAGTTTTACTGCTGAAACATCGAGTCAGCATTTTAAACAGAAAGGATGTGGATGCTGACTATCTGGATTTCAGTAAAGTCCCTAGCACTGTATTCCACAGCATTCTCCTACAGAAGCTGGTGGCTCTGGCCATAAACACATGTACTCTACACTGGGTTAAAAACTGACTGCATGGCCAGGACCAGAGTTGTAGTCAATGGAATTAAATCCAGTTGGTCACAAGTGGTATCCCTCAGGGCTCAGTTTTGGGGCCAGTCTGGTTCAATGCCTGTATCAATTATCTTGATGAGGGAGTTGAGTGCTTCCACAGGATTTTGCAAACTGCACCAAGCTGGGTAGCAATGTTGATCTGCTTGAGGGTAGGAAGGCTCTGCAGATGGACCAGAACAGGTTGAATCGATGGGCTGAGGCCAATTATGAGATTCATCAAGGCAAGCATCAGGTCCTGCATTCCAGTCACAACAACCCCATGCAACACTACGGGTCTGGGGCAGAGTGGGTGGAAAACTGCCTGGCAGCAAAGGACCTGGGGGTGTTGGTTGACAGCTGGATGAATACAAGCCAGCAGTGTGCCATGAGAGCCAGAGGCATCCTGGCCTGTAGAAGGAATACTGTGACCAACAGAACCAGGGAGGTTATCTTACCCCTGTAGTTGGCACTGCTGAGGCTGCATCTTGAGTATTATATTCAGTTCTGGGCTGCCTCACTACAGAAAGGACTTTGAGCTACTAGAGTGTGTCCAAAGAAGGGAAATGAAGCTGATGAAGTTTGGACAACTAATACTGTAAGGAGAGACTGAGGGAACTGGGATCATTTGGTTTGAAGAAGAGGAAGCTGAGGGGAGACTTAATTGCTCTCTACAACTACCAGAAAGGAGGCTGTAGTAAGGTGGGTGTTCACCTCTTTACCCACGTAAATAACAAAACTAGAGGAAATAGCCTGAAGTTGCACCACATATTAGGAAGAATTTCTTTACTGGAAAGTAGCCAGGCAGTGGAATGGGCTGCCCAGGGGGCTGGCAGTCACCATCCCTCGAGGTATCTAAAAACTGTGTAGATGCTGCACTTCAGGACATGCTCTAGTGGGCATGGTGATTGTTTTATTTATTTATGGAGGGGGAGCAAGGGAGGTTGACAGTTGGACATGGTGATCTTAGAGGTCTTTTCCAACTGTGACAATTCTGTGATTCTGTGTGAAAGTCTGATAGCAGTTTCAGTAGAACAACATCTGAAAAGTGCTGGGAAGCTTTAGCATTTGCTCTTCCCTCCCAATAGGAAGAATGTTAATGCTCCTATTATCTGACACAGCATAAGACAACTCTGAACGCATGACAACTTTTATACTTTAGAGCAGGGACAGGTCACATTATCACTTATTTTGCATATTTACATATCTTGACTTTGTAAAAGACGACTTTTCACCTATGCATTCAATATCCTCATCAAAAGATTCCAATACATTTATAAATTAGCTTTAGTAGCTTATTACTAATGTTACACACTTCCTGAAGTTAGCATTCTCTCTAGGGAGAATGAATTATGTAGGATTTTTTTTTTTACTGGATACAACCATGTTTTAGGTTTCAGAAACTGATGCAGCAGATAAATCATTACGAAATGGTCTTATAAACAGGAAGTGCTACCAAGCTTTCCATAACTTTCCATTATTTTCTATTATTCTATGATAACCAATACAAAGGCAATGAAGTAAAAAAGAAGCAAAATTTCAAGAATTAGGAACTATTTCAGCCAGGGAAGAAAAAAAGCAGAACAAATAGGTGTCATAGAAATGACAGAATTTCACTCACCTGTGCACAAAACTCAAAGTCTAGTAAAAGTTCGTAAAGTAAAAAAAGGTTAGTTAAATGGTTACACTTAAACAATTATTTGCTCAATTCTCTTGCCAGGTTTACCTGAATCAAACATATCTTTTTCTGAATTACTGAATGTGCTCCACTGTGTTTCATTGGGAGCAAAAAAATATTCCAGTTCCATTAACCTGCTTTTTGCTGTTACAAGTCCAGCACAGGCACATTAAACCTTATGCTTCTTGAAACAGCTCAGTCTTGACTCTGACCGTACTCCCAACCTAAAATTTAATCATATTCAGCTGCCATTTTAAGCAGTGTCAGTGCAGAAATGCAAGCATCCTCAGAATTAATGCATTCCTCCATTTCATGTTATTCAATCTGCTGCACCAAGAGATGGATTAAAGAACAGCTGCAACCTCTCTTTAGAGATATTAATTTCAACAATGTTTAAACATTAGCAGCAGTGCTAATAGGAAAATCAAGTACAACATAAGCTGTGAACGACTACTGTACATCAGTGATAGCACTGATAGCTACAGAAATACTTAATACAGTTTTACTGGAATTATGAACTTTATATAATGTATACTGAAATAAAACTCTGCTTTGGTGCTTTATGAAATCCACATTCTTCGGTAAATGACTAAGCAAGACTCTTTTCTGATGGTAAACAACAGGATGTTGATTGGGCTCACCTAGGTGTCTCCGGGCCTTTTGCATGCAAATAGATAACAAGCTCAAGGCACTGAAAGCCTTCCAGATGGAAATTGGATGAGGGCTTGCCAACATTATGGGTGGGATTAAACAAAATAACATCTCAGAAAGACTTCCCTGAATACCACCAAAACCCACACACACCTAAGAATGCAAATATGACAATGAGATCTAGGAAATCGGGTGCATATTATAATGAGTTCCACACCCAGTAGGACAACGTAAGTCTTGCCTGTTGCTACTTATGGCATGCATGACATTGAATATCTCTTGTGCATCCAGCAGTGCTTTAAAGAATGCCTGCCTTCTATAACGTCAAGACAAGTGTAGAGGGTGCTTTCAGCAACCAAATTTTACAATATCAGCATCACAGCCTTCAAAGGAAGTTAGCTATGCAAGTGAAATAAAGCCTCTGAATCAAATGCAACATTGTACTCCTGTATTTTTAAGGATAGCATTGATTACTTTAAAAGACAGATACAACTACTTTGTACAATGTCTCTGACATACAGGTCCAACCGCACCAGTAACCTGAAATGGATATGAAGCCCTCTTTTTAGAAGGACAGAACGGAACACAGAATATCTGGAACAGAACAGATAATACTTCAAAACTAGATTTAAAAAAAAATAATCATAAATCTTTGTCTACTTTTCCCCTCTTAAAAGTTGAAGAGATGTCACTGCACTGAAATATATGCTGACATATGGCCACGTGACATGGCCATGAAAAAGCATGTTCAAATAGTGAAAAACCTGGTATGAATGAATCAATAATCCCCCCCAAAAAAACTAATTAAGTGACAAACCAATTTTTTTACGCATCACACACTGGAATTGCTTGCCAATGGATAGGCATGTTTTAAAAAAGTATCCTAAAAGATGCAGGCAAACTATGGAGGCCTTCAAAGTTCAGGTTTCTAAATGTTACTGGTGAGCTAGGAGCAATGATGAGACAAGGAAGTGCTCGTGCAATACATAGTCTTGGAAAGTATCTTAGCAGCACTTACAAACAATTGTGCAACAGATTATTTATTCATTTGTAGTCACCTAAATATGCATTCACCAACAGGGGAAAAAACATCAAAAACTTCTCTGTCAAGTGATATCCACAGCAGACTTGAAAAACTACCAGACATAATCTATGTACAATATATTTCATTCAATATATTTCACTCATACCACTTTGCTGAAGAAAACATATCATTGTAACACAGAAATTATAAATCAACTTTTGTACGTTGATGGTTAATCTCGCCCCACAAATCCAAATGCAACACTACATGCTGAAGGAGCTCCTAATGGTCCTAAATCAGAAACAGGAATCTATCACTGCACGCCTCCTAAATCTTCTGAAAAAATATTATGTACAGTCACAATCAAGTCCCACAGGACCTTGTTCACTTTAAGGAAAACGGAAAACATACCTAGCTTAACTGTAATACTTGCTGTACCAGCATAACACAATAGCCTTCATTTATCAGAACAAGGAACATTCTCTTCAGAATCTGTATTTTTCAAAAGGAGAACGTGTTCTCCAGGATTCATTCATTAAAAAAAAAAAAAAAAAAATGGAATTCTTAGAAATGTAGACCATTCCCAAACACCTTTGCCTTTTGTTAGAAGAGTATGCCAAGGTTTCCCTTCATTTATCTCTACTCTGGAAAATATTGCATGAGGACTTGGGAGGACTGGGTGAGAAGAAAACAGCAGCAGCAGTACCTCAATAAGCCACAAATAATTTAACGATAGCAGGCCAGCAGGGTGACACAACTATGAAAATCACAACCACCTGTGTAGTGGAAGCTTTCTGTAGCAGATACTATCTATCACTAACATACAAGTAGGAGTAAGGATAGGTGTGTAGATATGAATTGCGAGAAACAGTAAGTATTCGGCAACTACAGAACCTAAGAGTTGGCTAAAACCACTGCAGAACAATACTTTCTTGATCAGTCTTGTCATTGGAGCTTAAATATACACAGAAAAATAGGAGCACCTACCCACCACGATGTAAGTTTCTACTTAAGTTTGACCTTACGTCAGTATAAAATATTAAGTTCTGAAAAAAACAACAAATTAAAAAGCCAACTTCCGTAATTTTACAGAGAAAATGCTCTAAAAAAGGAATCTGCAGATTTTACTAGCTCCACAACATATAAAAGCATAGCTAAAGACTTCATTAACAAAATCATATTTACATAATACAATTAAACCCACAAAATTTAAATATTCCCACCAATTACAAAGCAAAAGCAACCCAAATATCTGCATTTCCAAAGTACTGAATCTTTATCTCCGTTAATAAGTTTATATTTTGTCAACAACTCGGGCAAAATTACTGCTTTTAATTTCAGTGTTGCTTGACCAGTATGCTTACAGACATATTTGGATATGTGTAAACATCCTACATAGTCATTAAATGAATAATGGAAAAGCTAATAATGGAAACTTCATTTCTTCAGACTGGAAATCATCATTCTGGCTGTAAGCAGAACAGGCAAATATTTCATATAATCAAGATCACTAAAACCCAGCACATTTGGTTTTAGATTTCAGGAACTCGTTGAAAATGCTCTGTAAAAATAAACTGAAATTTGTCTTATCTTTTGGATACAAAGCAGCATCAATGTATTAAAAATGAGAACAAGGTTAACTAGGTAATAAATAGCAAAGAAGATAGGAAAGTCAAACAATCAAAACGTGTTCATTTTTTCACTGTTACCGTTTTGTAGTCCACAGCAGCATTACTTAATGCACAAAAACCAAAAGCAGTAGGAAAAAAAAAGCAAACAAAGCACAAGAAACATTACTAGCAAAAGACCTACCAAGAAGGGAAGACATGTTCTGAAATATTCTCAAGAGCTCAGGAGTAAGGCATGGACTATTCTCCAGTGTCACTAACCTAAGAATAGATTAAGCAAAACATTTTAGATAAACTATGAATAACATTGAGCAATTTTTTTACAGATGTAAAACACTAACTTCTCATAACTGTTTATATGATCTTTAAATCATGTGTCAAAATTACTTGAAGTGTATTTCAAATGCAGCAGTAGTCCTTACCACACAGCATCAGTATAGGCATGGGACTTGCTGAGGTAGGAAAAGAAAGAAAAACATACTTCTTTCTTTACAAAAAGACAGCATAACTTCCACAATGCAGCAGTGAGACTAAGCACCCAAGAGAATTCATGAGAACGTGGCTGGAGAACATTCATGGTATAAGAACAAATGCTGATGTACTCTGTAATGAATGCAGCAGCTGAGGTGGTAACCAGTTCAAACCTTTTTCTAGGTATGAAATGACAGAATCATGTACCTTGCTTGGAAAAGCCCTTAGAGATCATCAGTCCAACCATTAACCTAACAATCACAAGGTCCTTAACTAAACCGTATTCCTAAGTACTGTGTCTTTACTACTCATAAATACTTTCAGGAATGATGACTCCACCACTGCCCTAGGCAGCCTGTTCCAATATCCAACCAACTTGAGGTCATTACCTCTTGTCCTACCACTTGTAACTTCATTGTAACTTCATCCCCACCTCTTCACAACATCCTTTAAGGTAGTTATAGACAGCAATTATGTCTCCCCTCAGCTTTCATTTCTCTAATCTAAACAACCCTAGCTCCCTCAGATGCTCATTGAGACACTTGTGCTCCAAACTCTTCATTAATTTCATTGTCCTTCTTTAGACACACTCTAGAAGATCAATGTCCTTTCTTGTAGTGAGGGGCCCAAAACTGCACACAGTACTCAAGATGTAGCCTCAAGATCACCTCCCAGGTCCTGCTGGTCACACTGTTCCTTATCCAGGCCAGGATACCTTTGGCCCTCATGGCCCTGGGCATATTTCTGTCTCATGTTCAGCCAGGTATCAATCAACACAACCAGGTTCCTCTCTGTTAGGCAGCTCTCCAGACACTCTTCTCCAGGAGTGTACTGCTGCTGGGGGTTGTGGCTAAAGCACAGTACCCAATATTTAGCCTTACTGATACTCATGCAATGGCCTGGCGCATCGATTGAGCCCGTCTAGAATCACTAGGTTATTGTTCTACCAAAGTTAGGCATGTCAAATTGTTAGTTTAGCATGCACGCTACACTGAGACTAGACTTTCTTTCCTGATACACAGGACAACAGACCTGTGTATCACTCTGAACTACTTGAAAATTGATTAGGATACTTGGTCACTTTCGTGTTTATCAACTTCCTAACTTCATTTCTTTTGAGAAAAGGAATGATATCGGCAATGTAAAGGTAAGGTAACAAAAGCATATAAACGCTTAAACTCAGTCAAAGGTGTTGTTGGTTTTTTTTGAAAACTTTTTCTTCTTCTTCTTGAGATACGAAAATAACATTTTAAAATTAGAAGCCAATAAAGAGCATTCTTACCACAACTCCAAGCCATCTTCCAGAAGATAGACGTGTGGAGGCTGAGAAACATCTGTACTTAGCTGAATAATTGGAAGTAGAAAAGGATAGAGATTTTTGCTGTCTGCTCCCAGTCCCTAGAAAAGTAAATAAAAAATGTAAAATACTTCAACAATCTCAAATCAAGCTCTTCAAGAATGCAATTAATAAAGATCTATGATGCTGTTCCACTCACATACTGTAAAAATGTATTAACTAATAAAAGGTTGAACTTTCATCCAATTAATTCAACAACAAAACAGTCTGACAGTCCTAAGCTTTCTCTCAACATGTCTTGGGAAAATTATGCAAGTTTGTTTGAGGAAAAGCAGCTCATCAGTGGTCTGCAAGAAAATATAATAAACTACATGCATTCCTAAAAATACTCACTGGTAATTCTCTTCCTGCGAAAATTACAAGTCTAACAGATACTAAATGATTGAATGCTGAATAAAATGTTTAAAAAAAAAATTTACTCTTTGCACAGATTACTCTTTCATATATAAATCTTTCAAATATTCTAAGAATCATAAAATGGTTTCAGTTGGAAGGGACCTTAAAGATCACCTAGTCAGAAGGTTTCGTCTTCATTGCTATTGAAAGGTTCACAGAAAGATGACTGATTTATTTTTTTAAATGATTCATGAGCCACACAGAAGGATGTCTCCTCAAAATACAGGCAATTTCCTCAGCAATCATTAATAAGAAAACCAAGTTTTAAAAAGAAGCTAAAGCTAACTATTGCTAAAATGTACATAAATCAAAACTAATTCTAAAAGGAATAGAACTCTTTAGCTGGGAACTACTGCCTATTTTGTAATACTACTACTTAAGAGAACTGTGGCTAGCTGAATGCTGCTTTTGCATAATTACTGTATCTGGAATTTGTTAAGTTTAAAACTATTTTAAGTTAAGGCTCTTTTGTGGGATGATTGATTTCCTTAAACAAACTTTTTTCAAAATAAAAATAATCTTACATAAATTTGTCTGGTGTCTTTGTGTCCACCTAAGCTTCTAGCCTTCACAGAGGACATTAACAAAGTTTCATAATCTGTTTATGGTTAAAATTTATTCGAACTAGCTCTAATCTTCAAAAGAACCCCATCTTTTCCTTTACATGTAATGTCTAGTCCTTCTCCTTCCACTTTATCACGGTTTGAGTGGACCAGGCTAGTTTCTGGTACCAATATGAGAACATAAAGAGAGGGTCTTTAGGACCCTAAGGGATCCTAGAGGGGTGAAACACAGAGGTGTCGATATTCCTTCCCATTTCTTTCCCATACTCTGTAAAAGCCACAAAGACCAGAATCTCAGAATTACTGACACTGGAAAACATCTCTGAGATCAGGCCCAGCCTATGACCTAACACCACCACATCAGCCAGACCATGGCACTAAGTGCCACATCCAGTTCCTCCTTTTACACCTTCAGGGATGGTGATGCCACTACTGCCCTGGGCAGTCCATTCCAATGACTGATCATGCTTTCCAAGAGAAACTGGCCCCTTACCTGGACAAGATGGATTAGGGTGGTCAGAATGGCACATCGCAGCATATTGTGTTCCTCACTCTGTTTCCAAAGGAGTGGTAAATACTGAACCAAACATCCCACATATGGTCGTATCTACAGTTAGGAACACAAATTTGTTTCTTAGTGTGTCATACAAGGCCATTAATTTATCCCAAATGTAATTAATGAAATATTTAGAAGCTGCTTCTGTAGCAGTAAAAATAGTTTGTTTTAATTTATTCTTCCTTCCTCTTCCTATAACACCATATTCCACACTCTATAACTAAAGTAACTTGTGACCACACAGTAGTTTGGAAACAATATCACTTATTTCAACTTTTGTGTATGGCAGTTGGGCTTAAATAGTATACAGAACACAAGGAGCACTTCATTTCATAACCAGACATATTTACGTACTAATATATTCTTAAGACAGGATTCCTAAGTAACATGGCCTATCAGAAGACATCTGGCATCCTCTCAGAAGACAGAAACAGTCCCAAGATAAAAATAATGCCAAATAAGCTGTGAAGTTACCAGTGCTTTGAGCAGGAGTTCAATTACAAAACCTCCAGAGGTCTGACCTGGCCTATTTTTTTTTCCTATGAGGCTCTACAGTACTAAAAGATTAATCTACTTCCATTCTGAAGTACATAATTAAGAAATAACCTAAACAGGCTCAAAAAAGTTCTTTCTCAACTTTTTTTTATTACTGCTTCTCTAGATTATCTAAAATTTAGGGAAACCTGCTGTCAAGTTGACTTTTCCTACAAGGGACAATTAGGCACCGAATTACTTACAGAAAGAGAAAACAAGCTCAAATTCATGTATTATCTCTGTCCTTAGTGAAGTAATAGTGAAAAAAAAAAAAAGAGACAAAGCACCAATTCATTCTTTAATTCTACAAAAATACCTTCAATTTCTTTGAATAAATTGATGAGTGTTATTTTAACGCTAAAAAAGAAGTACTGAAGATTCACAATGTGAACTTTGAACTTTTCATGCAGTTAAGCAGAGTGCTGTACAGCAACTGTGATCCATCAATGCCAATGAGAAATTACACATTTAACTGCACAGTCCCTATGAATGTGAAGCATTTAAATTACATTTAAGAAAAAGAAAATTTCAAGAAATGCAATAAGCAGTGAAGTCTTTCTGAACTCTAAAAGATGAGTCAATACAAAAATACATACTGAAGAGTAAGAACATTTTACATAAAAGCCAAATGAGAACTAAAAAGGGAAGAGAATGAAGAATTGCAGGCAATTACCACAATAGCCAATCTACTGATAACATTTTTCTACTATTTTTGCATAAGTCAAAATCATCAAGTGTTCCTCCATATTCTTAGTACAAAGCTAACAGTGACATCTAATAAAAAAAGAAAATACCTGCATATTGACTCTTTCAATGACACAAGACAGAACATGAAGAACATGCATTTTGGTGTCACATTGGTTTACTTCCTGAAGCAGCTGGAACAGCAGTGTAAACATGGATTCCAGAAACTAAAAACCAAACCAAAACTACAGATTAGACCGCCAAAAATACACAAATTGGTGACTTTCCTATACATGTAAAACTCATGAACTTTGAAAGACAGTTACAAAGTGTGTAAAATGTCACTCTCTCATTTGGAAAAATGCACACTAGCCAATCACTGCCTGAACAGTTAAAATAGTTGAGATATACTCCTTCCTATATAACAGTTGAAATGTAATCTGTTTGAGCACACACAATTTTCATGTTTGGTAAGTGTAAACATGCCTTCACAGACAAAATAATATAAGGCCAGAAGAAGCACTTTATTAGGGTCATAGCAAAGATACAGCTTTCCAGCTTTTGGGTCAGTAGATAAAATTTATATATATTGAACTGAAAAAGATGCCTGCACAACAACTTCAATGTTTGCAGTTTGGATGCACTCTGCATTTTTATTTTCCTTTTTCTCAAGAGTTGACATTAGTATGCCATAGTCAAATGAGAAAAAAAACAAATCTGCCAAATTTGAGCAATAAAAATAGATCTGCTGTATTTTTAGCTAATATTTCATTGGTTACTTAATATTAACATTGGTTACTTGTGGTTAACAACAGTAACAACCACTATAAAGAACACAAATATAAAAGATCAAGAAAGCCTATGTTTTAAGGGGTTATTTTAATCACATACTTACATTTAATATTTGTATGAAACAGCAGGTTGGAAATTACCATGCAAAACAGGCATACCAAATTTATACTAGTGTGGAAACTTATTTGCTAAAAACAGCTTTCACATTGTCTTATCATTAAGAAAATTATTATCGGGTAAAAGGTAGTATATGTAGTATTCTACAACAAGGCTAGGAATTTGCAATAGTTGTAATAGTAAATGGTTTTAAACTGCCTGTCTACATATATTGCATACCAGCAGCCTTAGCAGCACTAGAAGTCTTTAGACATTTTGGCTTATGAAGACTCAAAAACCCCAGCAAAATATATACACACTGACTGTTAAAGAGTGTGGTTTAAAATTAAATTGGAAAATGGTTTCCTCCTGCTTTCCTCCATGGATCTATCTGCTAATATGAAAATGCCCAAATAAATGCTCTTACTGGTAAGAACTGGTCACTTCTGAACTCAAAGTCATCTACAGGTAAATAGTCATTAAGGAAAAAATACAGACTGCAGATGGATTAGACTCAAATAAGCAAATATTCCATAGATACACATAAATAATAATGTGAAGGATTTGGTATGAAGCTTAAAATTTTTTCTTTCCAGTAATTCTTAATTTAGATCTAATCAAATATTTTTGCCCATAAAAGGATATTTAACTTCAGTGTCCTAGCTGTCTCAATACGGACCTGAAAGACAAAAGTCATGAAGCATCACATGTGTGTCCATTATTATATATTTATATATATATATTTATATATATAATTTACCAATATATTTTGATTATCAACATAATATCTAACATTATCAGATCAGATGTTGCTTTGCAAATTGAATCACTCTGTGTGTTCTGTCATCCTTTGAGAAATGTAGTTCATTTTTATTTGCTTACAACTCAGTAACTGTTACAGTTTATTTGGCGTTGCTAAAGTGGTGCCACCTAGAGAAACTACTCAGGCAAAACCTTCATGAAGGTCAAAGATGGGATTGAACAAGGAGGTATTCAGCCTGTGACAACTCTTGCAATAGAGAGGTTGTTAAACCTGAGCCACGTCTTGCTGTCACCTAGAAAGTACAGAATCAAATACACTCATCAAGTTATGATGTTTTTCCCTGCTAGATGTTCAGATGCTCAGAAAGGTTTGCATGAATACAGTCACAACATGGACACAGAAGCACAACTTGCTCTGCTAAAGCTGTCTGGAATCACAGAAATAACTTATGACTGTCAGTTACTAATATTTAAACAGCAGACTAGCAAGGTTTGTTTTATTTGTTAACTGTTAGGTCTCCTTACTTAAAAATAAAACAAAAAAACCCAATCGCAACATCAGCTTCTCAACTTATCCAGCTGGTAAATTGACATTGTAGCTTAAAGTCACAGAACTGTACTCAAACAACTTAGTACTCAATGCCATTTATCCTATTCTTCTAGCAGATAACTATGCTGATGCTTACTTAATACAATATACTGCAGAAATTGTCACAGAATAACAGTTTTATCTTGTGACATTGTGAACATTTTCACAATGTTCATTTCTTCATTAATTATATATCTCAAGACACTTTTCTATTCCTACAAAACAAACAAACAAACAAAAAAACTCTGCTGCTATTGCCACTTATTTTCCCATGAAAGTCATCACCTAGTGAACATCTTAAGGACTCATTTAATGTTTTGATCTTAACATCTCCACAATTAAACATCCCAACAACTTCCCAACAGATTATCTTCCACAAGCCACAGCAGACCTGTGTGATGTTATGATTTTTCAATCAAGTTGACACCAGCTATAGAATGTGTATGTTTTGTCTGTGTTTACAGAACGAAAGCTTCATCCAAAACTTTAATTATTTATACTTACCACTAAGTCCTGGTCTTGAAGCAAGTTGCGAATTGCCTCATATAACATAGGTCTCAAGTCTGATTTGAATTTTACAGAAATCCACTGTCCAATCAGCCAAATTACTCTTCGGCGTATTGGTTTATATCTTTAAAAGTAGGGGGGAAAAATTGTATTCATTAGCCCAACATACTCAATGTTCTAGAATACTTTGATGAAAAAAAAAAATCTAAGAATTGCTAATAAGACATTATTCCCCTGTTAAAGTATTTTGTTTATCAAGACCAACTTTAGAATTTTGATGCAGAAATCTTCATCAAAATTCTTCACTAGAAGGCTCAGGAAACACCAACTTAGCCTGAAAAAGATAGCTTTTACACTAAATGGCTGCATCTTGAATGTCCCACTTAAGATACAATTTATTCTGCATACACCAATACCAATATTAAAAATAAATCTTACATATTACTGCCATCATGACAGATACTGCTTTCACCATACTTTCTAGCAGTTTTCTTGACATTCTTCTTACGTTTAAAATATTAGGTAACATACAATTTAAAAATGCAAACTGAAGTGCTGCGCTATAGCAACTGCCAGAGTATCTCACGTCATCAATCTAAAACTGCTCTCAGAAGGAATGGACATTACTTAATCTTGTACCACTCTTGCAAAAAGGACACAAATCAAACAGCTTTAGAGTCAATGGAAGAAGTAAGAACCAGAGCAACAATGAACTGAATTGCCTAACATAATGAATGAGAAAAGCATGCCACAGAGATACTATTTTTCTCCACTTATTACAAAAGTTGATCAAGAAGAGCAGGTCAGATTTAAATGTTTAACTTGCAGGCATATGAGGAAATACAGAAGGAAGATGAACCCTATTCACAGATTTTTTAATCAAGGAATTATTTTGCCTTGTTAGCCTCAATGCATTTTTCATTTGATGAATTTCTGCCTTGTAAGCCAACAAGACAGCAATCTGAAGTTACTGAAGCTTCTTTATCTGTGATCTTAAGCACAATCACGAGATGATGAGCAAAGTGAACATTCAGAGAACGTGAAAGTTGTGGAAGCAGCATGTGTACAGCAGATCAGACTGGAAGACAATGCTACTGAGGTGCAACATTACAGTGTTGCCTGAGATTTACTGAGTGGCAGTGAAGCATGAAGAACCCATGCTGAAGCATGACACACAACATGTCACCTTCCTAACAGATATTCCTATTCATTCAAGGAGCTGTGATCATACAACTTTTTCTGTTCTTAGAATGCTTATGCCTGATACATAATCTTCTGAAAATGAGAATATTAAAACCTAAGAGTTTTCTCTTGAGACTGGCACTGACAGTTTTCACATACAGAAAAGTTGTAAATGATACAATGCAAATACATCTGACAGTGTCTTCTGACAGAAAGGATTTTCAGTTCTGATTTACCTGCAGCACAATCCACACATCCTAACATCTTTATGCTATTTCTCTTGTTCTCTCCCAGGTAGAAAAAAGCATGCTTTTTAGTTTTTCTTTGCAAGATGTGCGTGTATGGGTTTGGGGTTTTTTGTTTGTTTTTTAAAAAGACCTAAGTTCTGAGAAATTCTTGTTCCTGGGTCCTACCTTTTCTGCATCCACTATTTCTCAAAAAACCTCAACTCTCAGAAAATCATTAACTGCTATACCAAGGGCACCTGCTGTCCAAGTATAAGCAGCTTGAGCCTGCTGGACCTAAAGTTCACACAAGAGAAACGACTGTATTCCAAAATAAGATAGCTTCTCTTGCAAAGTCACAGGATGGTAGCGTTAAGCAGTGTGGGTAGCATTCAGACATACAAATTAGAAGTATCTTATAATTGATACCAAGTGTCACATCAATACTTTCTCAGAAAGAGAACTGTTTTAACATTGAATCACTGCAAAAAATTTTATTGAGTAAACTATCCTCAAATTATGGAAAAGTTTCTCCTTAATCACTACAACAAACATTATGGCAACAGATAAATTTGGAAATGAAATGTTTCAAAAATATTTTAAGAATATTTTCTCATTAACCCCATATTTCTCCAGGTGCAATGGTTCTGGTTGATGGACTCACTATCAACAAAGCGACATGCAAAGAAAACAAACCATAGCAAACTCTATGGTCACTTCTGACAATGTCTAAGTTTTTATTTCCAAACATAAACCAGTTTGTGAACAGGCATGCTAAACACCATGGGACATACTGTGGCATAGCAGATCATAACCTTTGAACAGCTTGATTTGAACTGCAAATGTACTCCTGAAGCTGTCATTAAAGAAGTATGCCATTCCAGCTACCCACACCATCTCCCTTATTGTCACGGTTGTCTCCAATGATACTGGCAGTAGAAGCAATTCAGGCAAACAAGGCTTCAAACTTCTGGATGGCTTCTACTGCAAGCTTTTGTCCTCACAGGAATTTCATCCTGGGATACCACAAATGCCAACCAAACTGTTAGACCAGATGTCTTCCATACTCCAAATATAACTGTATCAACCACAGCAGACTTTTTTCAGCTTCACTTGTGCTACATGTGTAGATGGCATAAAAAGCCAAAGCCAGCAAGTACTGGCAGCTTTATTCAGAGATCAGTGCTCATGTGGCACAAGAACAAAGTATTAACCAAATATACCAGATGTAATTTTTTCCTACTCCTCTAACATATAGTCAAACTATGAGAGCACTAGGCTACTGAAGACAGAAGGGTCAAGTTCATACAAAGATCATACACAGAAAAAAAAGACTAATGAGACAAGTAATCAAAACTGGGTAAACAGCTGCACCAAGTACTCTGTGACTCTGAAGTAAGGGTTATGCATCCCAAAGTAAATTCATTTTCTAAAATACTATATTGTAATGAAAAGATGCATTTAGTATATCTGCATTTAGCAAGAACTTTTACTCCACATGAAGGTGAGCTGTATGGGTATAGAAAGCCTTTATAACTGGTATTTTGAAACAAAAAGCTGGCTAGTTATTCATAATGGAAAATAATTTACAATTTATAACTCCTACAGGTACTAGCAAACAGATTATATTTCAGATAACAATTATGTCTGGTAAGAATATATAAAGGGGGCCTGCAAGAAAGCTGGGCTAGGACTTTTTCCACAGTTGTGTTGCAAGAGAACAAGGTGTATTGGCTTAAAACTTTAAGAAGGGAGATCTTGGTTAGGCATTAGGAAAAAATTCCTTCCTGTGAGAGTGGTGAGATGCTGGAACAGGTTGCCCAGAGAAGCTGTGGGTGCATCCTCCCTGGAAGTGTTCAAGGCCAGGTTGGATGAGGCCTTGAGCAGACTGATCTAGTCTGAGGTGTCCTTACCCATGCAGAGGGGGTGGAACTAAATGATTTGTAATGTCTCTTCCAATCCTAGCCACGCTATGATATGATCATATGAATTGCCAGCATAGAAGAAGAGAAGTTTAAAATATTTCACAGGACATTAGAGGCACTGCTAATGGCTCTGCTGAGAAAAACAATATATACTTGTTCAAAGGGTGATTTGGAACTCATCTGATGAGGATTAGCATGTACAAAAGAAGTCACTGTTCTTCCCCTAAAGGACTAGTGACAGTCTGAGGAATCTGGAGAAACACTGTCTTCTAGTCAGTTGTAGAGATGGATGGCTCAGTCTGTACTGATACACCAAAACAATCTTTTGAAATACTCTATATCTGCTACATAGTAATAAAAAAAAAAGATACTCATTTGAAAGCTATCCAAATGAAAGGGATATCTTGGTAGGAAGGAACACCCATAGCAGATGGGCTATATAATACTCGTTACATAGAACCAGTCTGTAATGACTCTCACTTCACAGAGCTGTACTTCCCCAAGTTACTGCTATTTAAATTAACTGGAGTGCTACAGAGGGCTTCTATTTTAACTAGTAGAAAAAAAAAATCATTATTTTGGCTAAACTACAGTTTTACAAAGATTATTTCCACAGAGTTAGATTTTGCTGAAGGCCTAAGTATCTTTCTTTAATGAGCAAAGGTGGCTGTCCTGAGAAAATTCAGTGAACTCAAACCTATGCAAAACACAGATTTATATTTTTACAGAACCCTGGAAGCATCCACCACACTATATCAAATATATAATGTGACTGTATCAGTTTTCTACATGTATTTTGTACCTTTGCTCATGTCAGTTTTCTATATGTATTTTGTACCTCTGCTCATGTAGTAGGTACGTTTAAATATTGAGAACTTTTTAAGTCTGTAGTTATTGGACGGACACTGTACCTTACCAGATTTGTATCAAACAGATTGTATTGAAATGATGAAGGCGTAACAAACCAAGGTGTTTACCTGTTATGAGAAACCTGTAGTTCTGCTAATAGTTGATTTTTAAACCACTGATCAAAATCCACACTATCAAATAGTTCATAAGCAGCCAGTCCAACCGCATTGTACACTGGGGAAAAACAACAGTTATGCTTACTGTTTGATAAAATGTTTAATCTTTAATACTAATTAACCAGACTAATTTAAGTTTAAAAAACATTTTGATAACCTGAACACAAGAAAGAAAAAAAAAACCTAAAAAACATATTTCTGAAGAAAAGATATTAGCAGACCCTGGTAAAAGGAACTCTGGAGAAAATTTTAGTAAAGTTTATTATAGAAGAAAATGCAGACTCTTGAAACTATTTAAAAGCTGCAAGAACAATAAATATCTTATGCTGACACCAAAAATTATTCCAGAGGTCTTAAACAACTCTTTTCTTATGCCACAAAATCTTATTTGTAAACAGACAGAGGATCTCCATGAAAGCACTGTAGCTCATTTATTTGCAGAGGAAAAATGACAGGACTGCAGGGACCTTGTCTAAAGGTTTGTTTCACAAAAACACTGAAACAAGTGCTATAATTTTTAGATAACCATTTTAAAAAGTGGAGACTGTCATCAAGTGAAAGGAGAAACAGAATTTAGGTCTTACTTTCCAAACGTCTTAAAAAAAAAAAATCTTAATCATGTATTTTTAAGTCACCAAGTACATACACAAAAGTGGTTCTGTTACTTCAAAGGTAAAGTAAAAACCTAATTTACCAGCATCTTTAATCAGTATAGCACTGGTATCTTCCATGTTGGTCGACCCTAAAAGACAAAAGTTAAAATAAATTTTAAAAGCAAACTAAAAGGAAGAGCACAAGCAACTTTGTACTTACACACTTCAATCAAGTATGCTATGAATTAAGACAGCTTCACTATTTTTTTTTATTCACAAGGTCAGTTACTTCAATTTTGGTACTTCCTTCAGTGAATACACCAAAATCAAATCTTTGTTTTCATACCTTACTTACAACTGACTTCTTCAGAGTTGAACATTTTTAACAGCAACACAGAAGGAAGTCAGAAGCAAATACTGCTGAAAATTGTTAACCATGTGGTACCCTTTCTATCACAGTCCTAAACATAGTTCCTGTATGCTTTCTATATATGTGCATGTGTACTTAAAATGTACAGAAATTGCTACTTGATGCCTCAGGAGTAAATAAAAAAAATAAGAAGAAGAAAAAAAAAGGTGTAAATGTACCTTTTACCATAGAAGTATTAATTTTCATAAATCTCAGAAAACAAAAAAACTGCCAACTCTGTTGTAAAGAACCTTCTACCATTCCCGGTATTGCAGCGTAGCAAGCCACCCTGAAACTTATGTACATAAATATTTTATTGGGATTCTGTGGAGTCAGCAACAACCCTCAGAATTTTATTTAACAAAGTGTACTGACCCATTCTGGTACATTCAAATATAAAATATTGTAAGTCAGGCAAGATACAACCTGGGGAAACAACCTAAGCAAAAAGGAACTGGGATAACAAAGCAGCAGCTACCACTCATTGTCCTTCACGGCCACTATAAGAATCATGGAATAGAACAGAAAGAAGACTTGAATCATTCCTGAGTCAATAAAGACTTTACTCTTCATACAGAAGATTGCTAAATATTTAAAGCAGCTCCTTCAGATTTGTAAAGTCCTCTTTAGAGTCTCCAAAAAGCCAGCACAATTTGAACTTTTTCTCTTAAAGAGGTTTTTTCCTGAGGGTCTTTGCAAAAACATGGCAGAATTGCTATGAACTGCCTCTCAACATTTGAACAGAAGTTCCCATTAAAAAAAACCAAAAACTAAACCCACAGAATTTATTAAGCTTATTGACCATTTTCAAGAAAGTCTGAAACCTCATTAAAGTAGGAATGTCCTTATCTTTGTCAGTCATCTTGTTATGACAGAAATCAAAGAATCTGAGGATTTCCTCCTCCTAGATATAGATTGCATTTTATTTATGGTAGATTTAGAAATAACTTCAACATATTAAAATGTTCTTTCAAAATCACATAGTGAATGCCCTATATAGAATTGTTTAACAGTTGAAAAAAGTGAATGTAAAGAATTGTACATTCTGCAGTTCCTTTTTTTTTACAGAACTTACCTTGTAGATTGTGAACCATTTCTAAAAGCACAGGAGTAAGTGTCTGATTGTATTCATGGAAAATATCAATGAAAAGAACTTCTGTGCATGGCTGAAATATTAAAATAGTTGATTTAGAATATATCAAATTAAAGAAAATTAAAATACATTGTATGCTCAAATTTCAAGTGCAGAATATTTTGCACCGAAGTTCATAATTGAATATTAAATATACTGTAGCCAAACTAATATTATATGAAATACCACTCTTACACTACACTGCATGCTTAACTCAATCAAGAGTTTGATGGCTGTATCTCTATCAGCCAGTTCTGAGGTAGAAGAATGGATCTGTGAAGTGAAGTGAAGTGAAGTGAAGTGAAGTGAAGTGAAGTGAAGTGAAGTGAAGTGAAGTGAAGTGAAGTGAAGTGAAGTGAAGTGAAGTGAAGTGAAGTGAAGTGAAGTAGCTGATGCTGAGAAACCAGTGACCACACTGTAGGTACATAAGGGTTTCTTTCTGGGTTATCTTTGTCTGAGTCCTCTGAACTGAACACCTATTTGCACTTGGAACACAGAAGATGCACAGGATCACGTTCTTTAATTTTAAAATGAAAGTAACTCAACTTTGAGATCTTTCTGCAAAGCACACCCCAGCAGCCATAACTGGGAGATTTCCTCCAACACTATACTTTTTAATCTGAACTAAAATGCTAAGATAGATGCATCTGAAACTTTATTTGTTCATTATGTCAGCTAAAAAAATCACAATTAATAATACCCGTTTACTAAAGAAGAGACAACTTCTACAACTTCATCGTCTTTATCAATATCTATATCTAATCATCTACAACTTCAACCAGCAGTAACCACTCAATACAAATGCTGAAGCAAACTCCTTTTCCTTCCCTTATAAAATATGAAGTGCATAGTTTCTAGATGCCTGTTTGACAAAGGAACAAAGTTAATTTATACTAATTCTAGTAAAATTTCTTTACCTAAATAATTTTTTTCAAGCATAAGCTTATCTTCTACCAAATATCATCTCAGTCATAAAACCATCAAGAAATGCATCCACAAATATTGAATATTTTCTTTCAAATTGAAACACTTACTCTGAGACTGTACTTCCAGGAATCTCCTCCTGTCTCTTCTACAGCTATTATTTCAAAAAGAAAAGGAAAAAAGTGTTATTTCAACTATGGTTCAAATAAAGTTTATATATATGTGGATCTCAGAACAAAGAGAAATCTCTTGTGATGAAAACAGTCTCTAGAGGGAACACTTTTTCCATGGAAAAAGACTGCAGAAAACAAAACAGTCAATACTGCAGTAAACAACTTGTAGAGGTGGTGTGGGTATGAAATTCTTATACCAATATCTAAATAAATTGCAACCAACTACACAACACATTTCTTACTGAAGCCTTCTGGGTCCTCTTCCCACATGGCTAATTCTTCCTTTGTCAGCAGGAAATAGTGAGTGACTAATCTCCTACAGATTTCCATTAGTGTAGGATAGGTGAAAAATGCTGTCTTTATCTTATGTGCTTCAAGAGTTTCAGGACTACTATCTGAAATAAAACATAAAACCATAAAAAGTCTCAAATTAAAACTAAGTAGCTTAACGACTGAATAGTAATCTAGTAAGATTAAAAAGAAATCAATAGGTAGGAAATGCTTATCTTCACAGGAAAAAAAAGAAAAAAAATATTTTCATGGCAGATTTTCATAATACACTTCCAGGTGGTATTTTTAAAGCAAGTTAAAATCCCAAATTTATTTCCTTTTAAGCAAGTTCTCTAATAGCACAATTAGACTGAAGGTTAAAAGAAAAACTGTTTGCCTAAAATTTAAATTTAAAAACACACAGATCTCACAGGAATTTTCATTTATATCTATTCAGAAAGTTTATCCACTTACAATCTTCAGAATTAGACGGGGCTCTTACGAGTTAATACTGGTTAAACAAAGCAACAAAAAAAGCCAACATTGTATGCTATACAACCAACACAAACTCTTAAGTGTCAGTCAGAAATTGAGAAAAATCAATGTTCAAGTGTTACAGTTTTTATCAGCATCTGCTGTGTTCTTCTTGTCTCAAGTGACCACATTTCTATTTCAAAAACTTAAACATAACTATAAACTTTTGAAAGTAGAAATTTCTGTTAATAATTCCTTAAACTTTTTTTTTTTTTTTTTTCTAATTTAGAAAGAGAATGATAATTGTGATGTAGTTGTTGCCAAGTGTGAGAGTAATGTGGGAGGCTGGGGTTGCTTTATATTCAACTGCACGTCAAACCCACTGTGCTTCCCAATTTCAGAATACTGATATTAGTTAATTACAACAAATATCCCTTGTTATCAACTATTTCTCAAGGGAAATATTAATCAAATCATTTGATGAGAATAAACCAAATGACATAACTCAGCACTTTTAAAAATAATTTCAATAAAACTAAAACAATCAACAAGGAAAAATATTTCTGCTTTTTGTGAGTATTAAAATTACTTTAGCAAGTCAATGTCTATATATATTAATACACTGACCCTCAAAATAAAAAATATCAGTATAGAGTCAGAAGGATACATTACTATTAAAACAACAACTGTTTCAAAAGAATGTCTTAAAGGAGTTCTAGTGTTGCAAACAACTAGAAAAATGTTTTTCAAGATACAAGCAGCAGTACCTTCAATATTTTTGGATGGTTTGTATGCATAATTTTTTACGATCATCTTAATGAGATTCATGCACTGTACTATAAACCGCTCAAATACAATTCCTTCACCAGCCTCTGTGAAAACATAGGTTACAGCAAACTCCAGTGACTTCTGAATCAAAGGGATGAATGAAAAAGGATGTTGATCCAGGAAGTCCAAAAGCTAAAAATTAAGAAAGTAGAAGACCAAGAAAGAGAAACCAAGTTACTTTTTGTGCAAGTCTTATTAAATGCTTTCATAAACCAGTTGCAAAAAACAATTTCTAATTTATACAACATTATGTAAGAAAAATAATAATACAAAAAGGAAATTTGGAAAATTTCAGTATCCATGAATAATGGAGATTACTTTGCCCTGAAATTCTTGATTCATGCTCAAAATCACACGGTTTTTTATGTTTAAGGAACAATACATATTTTCAGCTATACTAGCTTGCTAGCAACACAGTATATAAAGCATACCAGCCACCCTTAAAATCCTTAACATTTCAGCAAGTAACTCATCCTTCATAGACTATAATAAGTCTATGAAGGATGAATGAGGGAAATAGGGAAAACCATGAGGGAAATAGCTTTTTATTCTTTCTTCTCTCCTTCCAGAATCTTGCTTCTTCAGTTAAGCTTTCCAGCTAGTGGTATAGATCGCAACTCCTTTAATCACCTCTACTACTGCAAAAATGCCTAAGCCTAAATTCTTGCACCTGAATTTCTACAGGGGCTAGGGTATCTATCAGCAATGTGTATTTTTTCTTCAGGTCTATGAAGAAAGAAGCATGACCCTGTGAGGTCACAACACCATTGTTAAGTCCTGGAACAAAACTTAGTGAGCATTCCAAAAGGACTGCCTGAGAGGATGGAGAATATGGGCCTGCATACAGAGGCAACACTGGATATAAAAACTGAGGACCAGGCTGGGCAGAGGTCAGCAGCCTGAGCATGTATAATAATTGAAGTATCAGCTTTTGAGTTACTTCTTCCAGAGTTTTAATTAAATCTTACACTCAAATACAGATTCCAAGTATCATTTCACCTTAATCCAATCAAGGGGTATCTGACAGTCAGTCATTTCCTTGGACTGTAATATTTTAGTCATTCTCCCTGGGAGGGCCAGGACTTTGACTACAGGGTTGGATTCAGCCACATCCATGCTTCTCTCTAAGAGTTTAGAAAGCAAGGGGAATCAGTCTGTGTCTCACTGGGTGCCCTGTCTGGGTCATGATAATGCCTTGCATGTTAGTCCAAAGTAAGAAGTATTATAACAAAAACTAAAACTGCTGGGTTTAAATTCAACTTTGGTGAAGGTGCCACCCAGTTCTGTTGACTATTTAAAATCAACATCCCCAAAACAGAATTTGAAAATATTGGGAATTCTGTAGGTTTTATACATTTTAAAAAGAGATCAAGGGACAACGCTAAAATTGCCTTCTGATAATATATGCAATTAATGGTTGCAAAGAATTAGCTGACAACTCCAAATGCACTACATAATACAGAAGTCAGAGGTTTTTATTAGTTTTCCTTTAATAAACTAAAAGTGGTTGGTTACTCAGTATAACTAGAAAGGCCTTAGAAACTGAAATATAATTACTTATAAAAGACAGGATGGAAAGTTTATCTCTTCTTTATTCATCAATGCTGATACCAAAGTTTTCATAAAACTTCCAGAATTCTTTTCCGAGCAAAACCTTAGCTAAGTAATTTACTTATGGCATGCATTTAATTTTATTGCAGCTATTTCATAACAAAGTCAATTTAAGTTGCAGTAGCTTCTACCTCCTTAAAAGATGTGAAACCAATTGGCTTTAAAGCACATATGTATCTGACTCCTGCTTCAGAACAGTGAAATATGCAGTAACTGAATGGTGAATTTACTTACCACTTTAGTGAATAGAATTATAGTCTTTTCTAGACGATCTCTGCATACATTTTCTGCTCTTATAGTTCTACCTGGTAAATCAGATATTTAACAACTATCATTTTTTCAGACCTTCTTTTTCTTTCTGGAAAAGTTTAAAAAAATTAACACTAGAGAACAACTTGTTTTGTCTGTATCTCAGGGATTATGACAGCCAGAAAAACTTCTATGGCAGAATAAATTCAAATTCGTGTCAATGAACAATGGGGAAAAAAAGTCCTTTAACTGTTTCTCCCAGCTGCAGTAAATTACTGTACTGATCGGAAAGCAACAATTGGGACATCATTACAGACAATTCAATGATAAAAGATTAAACAATGCACACTCAGTTCTCATCTTAAAACACTCAGCTCACAATCCTCAAGATCTAGGGGGCTATGCTAGTCACCAAGCTTCAGGGTTTGATGGCCTGCAATTCAGTATGTTAAAGCTAGGGAACTAACTCATTAAAAATCGATGAAGGACCAGACTGCAGTATAGTAGAAGGGGCAAACAGCTGCATGCAAAGCAGCCTGCATTTTAGAATATCAAAAGAAGGTATTTTATTTTGGCACTGAGCACAGTGTAACTTTCTCTCTTTTCTAGAAATGAAGCTCAGAGCCCAGATCAGCCCCTCTTCACCTAACTACTGGCTTGTGAATCAAATACCTTCAGTTATATAAAATAATTAAAAAATCCTTTTTGCTCAGTTTAGATAATGTTCTCAGAAAATGTGTTGAATTCTAAAGGAATTATCTGATAGGCTTCAAATGAATAAATGCCTTGCACCAAGTCTACTACAAGTATACAAGCAAGGTAAGAAGAGTGACTTCAGATGCAACACTTGCAAACATCATTTTACTTTTTTCAGGTAACTTCTGCAAAAGCACCAACACCAATTATGTCTACATTGCTGGTGACTGTTAACATGTGGTTGCCCATCTCAGACCACTACTTTTCCATTGGAGAAGTACATACAACTGAATGTGGTCACTATTTCCCATTTGAAACAAAAAAGTATTGCGAACTCCAGGAAGAAGAAAAACCATAAACTCTCCCAGAAAAAGATAACTCAAGATAAGATGAATTTTACTAGCATTCACATATGAGTACTTTATCAACTCATGGCTTAAGATATGGCATTATCACATCCAGAATAATTTGGTGGGATTTTAATCTGTTGATATAAAAGGACATTTTTACTGAAGTCTTTTCTGACAGTTTCAGCAGCATTTGAAGCACTACCTTTGCATTTAAAATCATTATGGATGATGCACTAAACTGTATTAAGTTTTTTATACAGCTTCTAATATTTAAAAAAACAAACAAACAAAATATCTAATACTTACTACACTCCAGAAACTGTTTTAGCCGTTCAAACACTGCATGTAGAAAACCCTAAAAAAAAGTAAGGATGAACATGTCTTTTAAAGACTAAGCTTCTTTTGCACTGTATTATGAGAAGCTGAGTCAAACTGAAGCTCCTTTAAGTATGTTACTAGCTTAGACATCAACTTATGACTTTTAATTGAACTAAGCGTTTACCTTGGACAAACAATTTCCACATGAAATAAATAATTAGCTAAGTAGCAGACCACACAGGTAATCCAAACTGACCCTACTAGTACCACACAAAAAGCCAAATCTCTAGTAGGAGGTATAGCTAAACAGACATATGCTTCACAATCTGCTTATCCAGTTCTTTCTTGCTTTCAACTTCCTAGTTTAGGATGTAGGTCAGAGGTACCTAATCCCTGCAGCAAAGCAGGCAGCAATGAGGCTTAAGGGAGATGCTTGAGTTTCTTTTTTTTCTTATCTGCCCTCCTCCCCCTCAGGCTGTATATCACAGGCTTTCAAACAAATTCCATCAACAGAATTTGATACAACAAATATGCCATTACGTTCATGATTAATAGCAACATCTATACAAATTATGTGGTAGAGTATAGAAAAAACATCTTTCAGGAGGCAACAGGGGTGTCATTATCATGTGACACGTAAACTAGAAGGGGTAAATGTTTTTTTTAAAACATCATGCCATTGGTGTCACAGTATCTAGGACCTAGGATCTGCCTGTTCTTAACTGATGGGAGCACAGCTTCAAGCGCATGTTGCTTGATTCTCCTTCACAAAACACTTTCAATAACTGTGCCTTTCAACAATTTTTAAATATAGCTCTAACCACACCTGAAATAATCACAAAAGATTTCTAGTCTAGAACAGGACACAGATGCACACCACTTACCATGACTTCTACGTTCCAATGAGGTTCTACAAACCCATGGACTGTCAGTTTACGAAGCACTTAAGAGGAAGAAAAAGATTATTTGTTTAGATATTTCTAAGCCCCTGTTCCAACAGATCGCAGAAAATTATTATAAATACAATTACCATGCCCTTCATCCAGTTCTCCATACTAAAAAACATATCTTATTTTAGGCTTTGTATGCCTCAACCATACCTAACATGAATCTAATTTTGTTGAAATTACTTTAAAATTCAGGACATGAGGTTTAAAATAATGACAAGAACTCTCAAGAATTACTGAATCAAAAAGGATCCTGCAGACACTGTAAGTACTCAGCTTCTGAAAGGCTCTGCAGCAGTAAAAGGGCCGAGTACAACCAGGGCCCATAAGCAAATCTATCAGTTGTCTCAGGTTTATCACTACCAGTAGCCCTGTAAAGGTGCACCTTCAGAAACAGTTCAAGACTAGTATCATCTACATTGCAAGCACTGCACACAAACACCTCAGTTCTTCAAAGTAGCAAACTACAGTAAGGATACGTATTCATCCCAAGTACTTGAGCATAAATCTAAAATCTAAATCGACTCAAACTTCACTGAACAAAATGTGAACTTCACATAACAAAATTCATATCTTAGCTTCCCCAGTTAAGTGTCTATAGGTGACTGATGCAAGCATAAATTGCAAGACATGTAAAAAAGCATCATGTTAAGCCCTCCACTTTCCCAGCTTCTAGACTCATGACTTCTTACAACACATGTATCAAAATGGTAGGTATTAAGAAACGAGACTACCTCCTCTCCCTTCCATGTGAACACTCCTCCTTCTGCCTTGATAAAGGTACAGGTAAAATACATTAAGATTACTTGTTTTCCCAACAGGCATGGCTTTGCTAGAGAATGCTACGTCTTTACCAAAAAAGCCTTAATTGTTCACTGTGAAGAAACCTATCTGATTCTTCATAATTAATGTCATTTTACATTACCTTTCAACGACAATAAGGTTCGTTCTAGTGAATTTGTGGCTGCAGCTTCATCCCCTGTGCAAACTTGCCGTAGAAATGTATCAGTATGATGATTCCACAAGGAACAAGCAAAGCTATAAATACCTGATGCAAGCTGCAAAAGGAACAAAAAACTCTCAACTTATTAAATTCCCTGAATCTGGCTACAGCATAACAAATGCCTAAATAATAAAGGCCAGTCTGTCTTGTTAAATTATTTAATCCATCTGCTTGTTTATCACGGAACAGTGTTTCACTTTGTTTCTTTGTTGTACTGGGTTGTACTGATCCAAGGAGGTTTCCCACAAAAACATCATGACTTAATTTCAAGATGTTATAACAGATTCACCTGCTTCCCTGAATACTTGTTCTATGACTCTACCACTTCCAATAGAACTACTTAGGCCTCCTGTGTTACTTCATTTTCATTTAATATAACCATAGGTCTACAATATGGTATGAAGCTTCAAAAAACAGCTCTCCTCATTGCCTCCTTTCCCACAAGACTTAAAAAACTCTTTGTTTTACAGCAGTTAGCACCTGAATCAGCTTACTCTAGGACACAGTAATAACATGCCTATCTCTAATAAAATATAACATACGAATACTCTACGAATAAAAGAATATACAAAGAAAATACCATGCTGGAAAAGTACCTTTGCATTTACAGAAAAGGTTCATACAAAAGTAGAGTTTCTTGGAAACACAAAAATGACTCTTTCTGAGCCTAGTAAAATGGTGGAAACACAGCCAAGGTACTGTTGGACATGACAACTTTAACAACAAATACTGGACCTTCTGACCTATAAATTCCTTTCTGTCTCTTGATTGATATGATCGAGATTTGGCTATTCTATGAAGCCAAAATATCCCACAATGGAATTAGGTTGTTGGTTTTTTTTTTTATATATACTCACACATTAACAGTATCTTCAGCTACATTACCAGGGTGTATAGCAACATTTTGGTTTAGGAGACCTATAGAAGTCATCTTACTCTGTATGCTCTAGAATTAGTATCTTTAAATATACCAAAATCTGTATTGTTCAATTGTCCAGATTAAATATAATGGCCTAGGAGGTTTGAAAATTTAAACAAATATTATCTATGTAGAGATTTTATTCATCCAAACTTATACAGGGAAAAGCAAGTAAACAGTGTTGCTCTACACACACATAATACAGCACCACATTATTGGTTCAGTCCTGTCCAAGAGGCAGCTTTCAGTTTCTCAGACTCCTGATGATAAAATTTCACCTTAATGATCATAGAATCATAGAATCCTAGGGGTTGGAAGGGACCTCGAAAGATTATCTAGTCCAACCCCCCCTGCCAGAGCAGGGTCACCTAGAGTACCTCGCATAGGAACGTGTCCAGGCGGGTTTTGAATGTCTCCAGTGAAGGAGACTCCACGACCCGCCTGGGCAGCCTGTTCCAGGGCTCTCTCACCCTTACAGTAAAAAAATGTTGACACAGCCAGAATCTTTCTACACAGCTAGGCAGAGTCCTCACCATCTATACTAAAACATTTTAATTAAAATGGAGAAATAAAATAAAATTTTGAATTTCAAATGCAAGATGTTTGGAAAAGATGTTTAACTCACTAAATTCACTTAACCATACTACATAATTGCCTAACTCCAAAAGAATTATCGATATGATAGCCTACAAAGGTAAGTCAGTTTTCTAACCAATGGAGTCTTACACAGGAGAATGTAATGCTGGCAGGTATTTGCATTCACATCTTGCCTTTTGACTAACCCAGAGAAAGAAGCTGATCTGGAAAAACATGAAATACATTCCCACTGGTGACAAAAGCGAAAAATACTGTGGTATGGAGAACTAGATTCTACAACTTTTTAAGGACTACACTGATTTATGAAACCAGAGCACACTTCTAAAACCACTGGAAATTCATATACAATAAGATCTTCTGTACAGCATCATAACATAAGGCTGATACGCAGTTACTGTTCTGTACACAAATCCCTGCTTCTTAACAGAAGCTATAACACCCAAACTGCATGTAAAATTAATAAAGATCTCAAAACCATTTCACTACAAACTGAGATATTTTGTATTATACATATACCTACCAAAGTAAGATTGTGTTTCGAAGTCCAACATTAAAGTCAGCATACCTGCCACTAATGCACTGCTGGCCACCCCACAACAAGTGGCAAGCATGTATGGTACATGATCTACAATACCGTATCACATTACTCACATCATAAAAAAGTTTCCTATCTGCAGCAAGACGTTTGGATGCAAGGGTCTTTGTAACATGATAAAAGGTAAGCAGTGCTCTGTGCTGTCGAAGATCATCCTGCACTTTCACAGATTCTAGAAGAGTGGGTATAAGTTCTGGCCATTGCCTTGGGCAGTCTACCCTGGCAACTTTTGCAATCAGTACAGAGATCTGAGTTGCTATCTGCAAAAAGGCAAAACAAAACAGACACCACAAAGTCAAAGACCATCTAGGAACTGTACAATATAGAAATTAACGTCCAAATAAAACCTGAATTAAAAAAACAAACTAGTACAGATTTCTATACTTCTGTGTATTTTTTCTAAAACTGTTTAGTGAATACAAATATATGTGGGGGAAAAAAGTCTTCGTTTTATGTTTCTACTAAGTATTTACACAAAACACTAAGCTAGCTATCTTGTTAAATTTTGACATAAAGAACACTAATTTTATTTGCTCTAAAAATCTAATAAATGAAGAAACACATATTTGGGAACCACTTTTTACATACTGATCTTTTCTATAGCTTCCTACAAGCAAACATAGCTTGCTGATACCTATTAACCTTTTCTCTATTATATGTGAGTTTTGACCTTTACATAGAGCCTTTCCCCCCCAGCCCCATGCACATGGGCCTGTAAGCCAAAGTCCTGTCCCAGTGGCTGAAGCTAAGACTCTCAAATGCTTCAGATCCTCACACCACAGGCCAGGGGCACACCTACACCAGCATCACCTGACTTTGACTGCTGGCACCAAATCCCAGTCACATCAGCAGCTCACACACAGTCTTTGCAGCATGCACACAGGATGATCAGGGTGAGATTACAGAGACAGTTTAAAGATTCACTCAGGAGACAAAGCAGACAATGGGGATTAAGAGCAGGGTTTGTTCAGACATGGGTATTGAGCAGCCATGCTTTACACGTGCTTATATCCACAGCTCTCTTCCCCCTAAACATTCCTTAATAAACTCTTCAGTCCTTCATAAACCCAAATATCAAAAAATTCCATATTCGTGTTTTCCTGTTCTTCCACCATTTGCACTGAGAAGGTCTTTGATTGGACAACCTTAATGAAAGAGATGCTCTCACCTTTCAACATACCGTTACAACACCCATCATACTCCCATCTTAGGGAAGAAGTCCCCTTCTTCTATGGCCAAAAGGAATCCAAGCAACTTCTGGATATAAGAAGGAATAGTGATGCCCTCCTTCACTACTTCCTGAGGTGCTTCATCTAAAGACTGAACACTCCAGAAAACTTCCTGCAATATTAATTCCTACCCAATTGCCTAAGAAGAATTTCTTCAGAAAACCGACATTAGTATTAGCAAGGAAGAGCTAGAACTCTTACTTATTTTTTGATAAAGTGATGGCAGTCGGTAAGAGGGAGGAAAAAGCCTCTTCTGTGATATAAGCAGCAACCTCTGGCTTCTTAACTAAAAAAGTACTTAAAAAAAATTTTAAAACCTGGTGTAATACATTTCAAGAGTATTTTGCTCCTCTGTTCCATGCACTTAGCAAATATCTTCAGAGGGAATGGAAATCATGTCCACAACACATAGTACGTTCTGTTTTTTTCTCCCCTTTCCCTGGAAATCAGCTCATACCATCACAACTCAAAACTTAATCTAAATGTAAATCTTAAGTGTTGCTTCCTTCTTTTATACATACAGGAATAATAATTTTACTAACAACAGTGATATAGAAAGCACAGGCAGATAGCAACCGTGTTATGAAGTATTTGTGACTGGAAAAGATCATGCATTAGAAACTGAAGATACCAAAACTCTGGCATATCCAGCAGAGTGGGGACTAAATGAAGGGTGAGTCTGAAAGGAAACCTCAAGACATCTAGAACACAGACTGGGAAACAAGGCGGAAAGAAGGGAAAATGGACGCTGTAAAAACACTTCAGTATCAAATTATTGGTTGAACAATTATTTAGAAGCAGGCAGCTGGCATAAAATAAAACAAAATCATCTACATCTTTGAAGACTATATCCCAAAAATATCATAAGGACACACAAACAAATACATCAACTTGCTAATTTTTGAAATGCCAGTGAAAAAGGTACCAATCTCAGTCTGTGTGGTGGGATATCCCTCCCACATCTGGACATATTGCAATGTCAACACCAGCCAACATTGGTTTTGCTTTAGTTACAAGTAAAGTGAGCTCAATATTGTTCTTGTTTCAGTTGTAAATGCAGTGGGCTGGGACAATATGGCACTTGCCTTCTGCTCAGTGAGTTAACACAGTGTGGTACCTTCTTGTCCTGGTACAAGTAGAGCAAGTCAGGATGATTAAGTGATTCCTTACTGTATCAGGAATTCCTGGTGCCTGGGTAATGTACTCAAGACCCCTCTTCCCCAGATCACAAACCCACTTTGAAAGTTGCCAAGATTAGCTAACAAAATTACAACAATAGGACCTTTACAGATCTCCGAGGATCTTTACAGATCTCAGCCTGCTGCAATCTCATTCTGCAAGGTAATTTAGATTTCCTAGGGATAGACACTGACAAAGGAAGAGAGTAATTCACTGTGATTCAGTTTCACAAAGGTTAAAGATCAAAAGAGTAACTCACTATAATTTTTGTTTTGCTAAGTTTAAAGATGGAAAATGAGAGTAACTCAGTTTCATGAAGTTTCAAGGATTACTGGGTACCAAGAATTTACTGTAAAGACCAGAAAAAGAAGGCTTGTAATCATAAATTAATCTCTGTATCTCTGTGTGTCTGTATGCAATTTGATTCAGGAAACTCTTAGATCTTTAACTAAATCACAGTATTGATTATAATAAATTGTTGATTATTGCCTAATTAAGCATTGCTAGAAAATCATACAAACAAATCTTGTGACTCATTGTAATAGTGTTAGTAAACCTCAAGTTGCTGCTACTCCAAGGTTATGAAAGACCCATAATCCCATGTTGAATGATACCACTGAAAACCCAACACCTTTCAACGTAAACCACTGTGCAAGCCTATGACCAGGAGTGGATCCACCCGCACCTAAGACTTTCTCTGGGAAGGAGCTTAGAAGGCAAGGGGGTACATTCTGAGCCTCATGACTTAATGGGAGATTTTCTCACCCCTTTATTAGATATAGACTGTTGGCCAAGTCTAGAGCCAGCTCCACCTAAACTTTTCTCCAAGGAGGAACTTAGAAAGCAGGGGAATCCATTCTGAATCTTACAAACCAATAGAAGGAATATTCTCATCCTCTTTCTCCAATTCCCATGTAAACTACTCCAACTCAATCCTGACTCAATTTCCCCCAATCTATATATATTATTATATTATTTCTCCTGATCCTTATGTAAATCATTTCGACCTAATTCCAAATCTTTATGTTCCTTCCAGATAGCAAATAATAGCATGAACCTTGCCAATGAATTCTGTTAAGTCACTCTTTTACAAATTCATATGAAAATCACTTTAATCATATATTTGACGGTGATTCTTTAAACAGCCTTGAGTAATTCTCTCATATGAGACAACCTGCAACTCAGGAACTCTCAGAACAGCAGAACTGTTCATGTGCAGTGGAATTTACAACTATAAATTATATCATACTATTGTCCTAGCAGGCAAACTTACTAAACAATAATGGAGGTACTGAAAACTTACTGATAAAAAGTTTTAATTGGTTAATGTACAATGCAGTTAACATTAGTTTTTTAGTTACATAAATATCATGCAACCACTTCAAAATTAAGTATTTGATAATCATTATACTACATGCCAGTAGCATAAATTACACACACTTTGTGGGGCAATATGAAACATTTGGTAGTTCTTCTTTGTTGAAATAAGTAAAGACATAATATTTGGCAAAAATTTTCACATTGAAACCACAGCTGCACAATAAATCTAAAGATATTCTCCACGTCCACCTGCATTTTAAAAAACTGCACTTGAAATAAAAGCTTTAATTACTAGTCAACATTGTCGTTGCATAAAAAGGCAAAAATTGTCTGTCTGCAGAACAGAATCACAGAATTACAGAATAATTTGGGTTGGAAGGAACCTCTAAAGGTCACCTAGTCCAGCTCCTGCACAGAAAGCAGGGACTCCCTCAGCTAGATCAGGTTGCTCAGAGCCTCGTCAAGCCTCACCTTGAGTATCTCCAGGGATGAGGCCTCAACTACCTCTCTGGGCAGCCTGTTCCATTGTTCCACTACCTTATGGTAAAGAACTTTTTCCTAACATCCAATCTAAATCTGCTCTTCCTAATTTAAAACCATTGCCCCTCATGCTATCACTACAAGCACCTGCAAACAGCCTACCTGTAGGCTGATGGTCAGGTACTGACACACACTACTAGGTCTCCCAGAAGCCTTGTTTTCCCAAGGCTGAACCCCAGCTTCCTCAGTCTGTCATGTTCCAGCCCCCTGAGGTTAGGAATTTTCTTTGCTATACTTATTCTTTTTAAGCTTTGCCTTGTGCAAAGCATTTCTATATTTTTTTTAAAAACTTCTAAAAATATGAGCATACACTTCCTTGCTGAACCTCATACTTACATAAGCAAGAATAAGCTAGCAGGAGGAAGACTGATTCATCTAGCGTGTGCATATCCTGAGCCCCTACCACTAGCACTATACTCAGTTTAGCAACAAATCCCTATTTTAATCACAACAGTGGCTTAAAGTTAGTCACTTTACGTAAGACAACATACCACCATACCGAAGCTGTATTACGCCTGTACAAACTCACTAATGCAGTGATAAGACAGATACACTGCATAGGTAGCTTTATGAAACAGCATCCTCAACAGCTTATTCCTACTACTCCACTACTATCCTTCCTTAGTCAGATCAGAGAACAGGATTCAGTTGAAAAAAAAGCCAAATTTTGCAGGGAGAGAAAATTAGTTTTGAGCTGTATCTACTCCCTGAACCATTTCACCAAATGGCTGCATAAGCAGCAAGGGACAATGCAAAGTGCCACTGCAAGAAAAACAAACCAAAGAGACAAAACATATTGTATTATGATCTATGGAAAGGGGATCTCACTTCAACATAAAGATCTGTCTGAAAGGCAACATATAAATTGTAATATGTAAATGTTGTTGTTGTTATTATTCACTTTGCAAAGGCAGAAAGCAAATTATATACCAATACAAGCATTTGCTGTGAGGGTAATTACTAATCTTTCACTACTAACCTGATTCACTGGCTCATTAAAGTTGGTGATAAGCCCAGCCCGTAATGTAGTTTTTTCTTCTTCAGAAAGAGCACTGTAATGATATATGTAATATTATTTAATTTTCAATAAAAAACAATTATAAATTAATAATTAGAATCATCTTCTCAGTATTACTAGACAAATAAGTTAAATTATTATTTTCATCCAAGTTTGACTGGATGAAGCTGTAGATTATTTTTACAAACCATTTTCCTGAAATTAATGTACTTCAATTTGATAAACTATCAAGTAAATATCTCTTGATTTTTCCACTATCTCAAAGATATTTAGAAAGAGATGGAATAATTGAATGGACAAATACTTACAAAGCCATTTAACCTCAGGTTTCTATGTGACATTTGCAAACACAAATGTCACGAGAGGAAGTTCACTGTAAGGTACTCAGATTTATTATGAAAATAAGGAAAAGCTGAAAAAACCTCTAAACTGATTGTTATTACTTGTTACTTATTAATGTTGCACCTGATGACTGAAGCATGATTTTGCTCATGTATACTAACAGAGGTGCCCAGCTCAAGGCAATCGTGGCACCAGATGACAGCTCTATATGCAAAAGCTATGATCCTTTTCTACAAGCAAGTCATGCAGTGACACTTAAAAATATGGAATCATTGAAAATCATACCTTTGAGTGCAAAATACATTGATATAGTCTTCAAAAATGCAAGGAAAACTAGTAAGAAGGATAACTCCTAAGACATAAAGGTTAATTTTCATTAAAGCAAATTTTTACACTACCTCTGTGCTTTCTTCTAAGTGGCCTCCATAAATTCAAGAATACAAGTTACAGTATCCCCCATATATACATCACTATTACTTCAGCCGTTTTATGACCCATTTATTTTAAGTTCCAGGTAGGAAACCTAACAAGCTAGTTTAAAAAAAACCCTTGTTGGTATTTATAGAAACAGGGGAAAAAAAAAGATCCACTTCCATTTACAGGTAGCACCAAGAGAGCTGGTTTTTTGCATACATTTCTGCATATATTTCTGTGGTCCTTTTTTTAATGTAAAAATGCAGTGTATAATTTCTACACATACAGGCATACTCTAAGCAGTTTCTAAAACTTGCAATCTATTATTAATACAATTCAGAAATTAAATCTGAAATACAGTATATACAATAACTTTCAGGGACAACAGCACCTACAAAAACTTCCTTGTAAACAATAAAAAAAAATATTTCTCTACATTATTTCCCTTGCATTGCCTGTGAGCTCATGAGGCCCCTTAGCTCAATTACTGTTCAGAGGGGGCACATTAGGCCCCTTTCTACAAGACAAGGCATTGAGTTGCTGGAGCTGGTTGAGAGAAGAGACACAAGTTGGTGAAAGGTCTGGAGAACAAGTCCTGTGAGGAAAGTCTGGGGGCACTTGGGATTGTTTAGATTGGAGGAGGCTGAGAGGAGACCTTATTGCTGAGGTGGGTACTGGTCTCTTTTCTCCACTAAATAATGACAGGACCAGAGGAAATGGCCTGAAGCTGCACCAGGGAAAGTTGAGGCTTGGTATTTGGAGGAATTTATTTGCTGAGAGATCAGTCAGGATCTGGAGCAGGCTGCCCAGGGAGGTGGTGGAGCCACCATCCCTGAAGGTATTTAAAAACGTTGAAAGAGGCACTTCAGAACATGCTCTAGTGGGCATGGTGACACACTTATTTATTTATTCATTCATTTACAGCAAGGTGCGGGTGGTGGTGTGGACAGCTGGATGTGGTGGTCTTAGAGATCTTTTCCAGCCATGACAATTCTGTGATTCCAACAGCCGCAAGCATTTAGATCACTACGACAAAACTCGCCGCCACTTAAAACCTTTTGCCACGGCAAAGTAAACGCGAGGCAGAGGAACGGCACCCCTGACACCCGCGGTCGCCCCGGAGCAGCGTGACGCCACCGCACACCGGCGCGAGCGCAAACCCTTCACCGCGTGACGTCACAGAGCCGCCCTGAGGAGACAGCGCCACCTGCTGGCCGCCCTGCGCACCGGCGGTGGTGCTGCCCCCACGCTCGGGGTCACCCCGCATCTTCCACTCAAAACCAGCTTGCGAGTGGAAGGCTTCCACAGTCCGCGTTTCACACTTCCCATTTCCTGTGTTTGCGGTGCGGGGAAAACACGCATACAGATTTGTTTCTAAGTTAATCTGGAGTTTTTTATTTTTGATTTTTTTAAAAAGTCCATTCTTTCCTAAACCAGAAATCCAAACCCAAAGAGATATATATAGTTATCATTAAAAAAATACTTTAAAATTTTTTTAAAAATTGGAACTGGAGAAGCAACATTATTGGAGAAGTATTACCAATCACTGTAATCAGAGAACAAAGCTCAAAAAAAACTCCCAAACAATTTAACAGGAATTATCTGTAAAATCAAAAACATGTTCAAGAAAAAGAATTCTTTAGTAGCCCTCAAATTCAAGAAAAGCCATTTTTTTAATTAAAAAAAAAACCAAATATGTGCAAAAATCAAAATCAGAGTACATTTTGAGAAGGCTAGCAACGATTTCAAAGACTAGGCCAAACTGTGCCTTTTTGAAAAGAGACTATGACACCCCTATGCTTTTCTGCACAGCAATCTGGAAAGCTGCCTGAGGGAGAATCAACAAGCAGCAGAGGCAAAGAAGTCTCCTCCGATCAAACAGTAGTTGCAGACCAGGTGGATGGGGGGGAATGGAAACAGGTACGCCATCGGAAAGGCAAAAGAATCTCCCCGCAACCTCCACCACCCCCCCAGGTGTCCTTAAAGAACACATATGAGGCCCTGGACTCAGAAAATGAGGCGGAGGCCAGACAAGAGGAAGATCTCTCTGGAAGGTCTCCTGCTTGCCCTCTCTCCACCAGACGGGTTACAACCACAGCCACGAAGAAAAGAAGAAGGGTAGTTGTAGTTGGTGACTCCCTTCTGAGAGGAACTGAGGGCCCTATATGTCGACCTAACCCATCCCACAGAGAGGTCTGCTGCCTTCCCGGTGCCTGAGTGAGGGATATTAGTAGGAGACTCCCTCAACTAATTCAGCCATCAGACTATTATCCACTGTTGGTAGTCCAGGCTGGCAGTGATGACATTGCTGGACGAAGTACAAAGGTGATTAAAAAAGACTTCAAGGCACTGGGTCGTTTAGTTGATGGGTCAGGAGCACAGGTGGTGTTCGCCTCGGTTCCAGCAATAGAAGATTTAAATGAGGAGAGAACTAGGAAAACTAATCTGATCAATAGGTGGCTGAGGGATTGGTGCCACCGGCGGAACTTTGGGTTTTTTGACCACGGGACAACTTCCGTACTACCTAGTGTACTCAAAACAGATGGGCTTCACCTAAATAACAAGGGGAAAAGGACTCTAGCGTATAAGTTGGAGAGGCTGATAAGGAGGGCTTTAAACTAGGTTTGAAGGGGGATGGGGTTGAAACTGGGCTCTCCAGAAAGGGGCCTAAGGGTGGTCTGCCCAAGGTACGAGACAAATCAGCAGCCCAGCTAAAGTGCATGTACACCAATGCACGCAGCATGGGCAACAAACAAGAGGAGCTGGAAGCCATCATGCATCAGGAAAGCTATGATGTAATCGCTATAACGGAAACGTGGTGGGATGACTCCCATGACTGGAGTGCTACTATAGGTGGCTACAGGCTTTTCAGAAGGGACAGGCAGGGTAGGAGAGGCGGAGGGGTAGCCCTATATGTTAGGGAGTCCCTTGACACTGTAGAAATTGAAGTCTGTAATAATAAGGTGGAGTGCCTGTGGATCAGAATCAAGGGGAAGGTCAACAAGGCTGATATTGTGATGGGAGTCTGTTACAGACCACCCAATCAAGATGATGAGGATGATGAAGTATTCTACAGGCAACTGGCGGATGTCTCCAAATCGTCATCCCTTGTTCTCGTGGGCGACTTTAACCTACCAGACATCTGCTGGGAACTCCACAGCACAGAGACGAAGCAGTCTAGAAGATTCCTGGAGTGTATAGAGGATAATTTCCTGCTCCAGCTAGTAAATGAGCCCACCAGGAATGGAGCCTCGCTTGACCTTCTTTTCACAAACAGAGAGGAGCTGGTGGGAGATGTGGTGGTCGGTGGTCACCTGGGACTTAGTGACCATGAAATAATAAAGTTTTCAATATTCAGGGATACAAGGAGGGTCGTCAATAAGACCTCTACGCTGGACTTCCGAAGGGCAGATTTTGACCTCTTCAGAAGACTTGTTCGGAGTATACCCTGGGAGACAGACCTTGAAAACAGAGGGGTACAGGAGGGTTGGTCGTACTTCAAGGAACAAGTTCTGAAAGCACAGGAGCAGGCTGTCCCAGTATGCCGAAAAGCGAGCCGGCGGGGAAGACGACCGGCCTGGCTGAATTGGGAGACTCTGAAAGAAATTAGGGTTAAGAGGAGGGCCTACCAATTATGGAAAAAAGGGATAACTACTGAGGAAGAATTTAGGAATATTGTTAAGTCATGTCGAAAGAAAATCAGAGACACAAAAGCACAATGTGAACGGAATCTCGCCACCTCTGTGAAGGATAACAAAAAGTCCTTCTACAGATACATTAGCAGCAAAAGAAGGGGCAGGGAAAATATCCATTCTTTACTGGACACGAGTGGGAATATAGTTGTTAAAGATGAAGAAAAGGCTGAGGTATTTAACACCTTCTTTACCTCAGTTTTCAGCGGAAAGACAGGTTACCCTGAAGACGGATGGCTTCTGGAGCTCATAGAAAGTGACATGGATCTAAACAGCCCCCCTGTAATCCTGAAGGACACAGTCTGTGACCTACTGCGATGCTTGGATCCCCACAAGTCTATGGGACCAGATGGGATCCACCCAAGGGTAATGAAGGAGCTGGCAGAAGAGCTCGCCAAGCCTCTCGCTATCATCTACCAACAGTCCTGGCTCACTGGGGACATCCCAGATGATTGGAAGTTGGCGAATGTCACGCCAATCCACAAAAAGGGCCGGAAAGAGGACCCAGGAAACTACAGGCCCGTCAGCCTGACCTCAGTGCCTGGCAGGGTCATGGATCATCCTCGGTGCAATCACACAGCACCTGCAGGATGGGCAAGGGATCAGACCCAGCCAGCACGGTTTTAGGAAGGGCAGGTCATGCCTGACCAACCTGATCTCCTTTTATGATCAGGTGACCCGACTGGTGGATGAGGGGAGGGCTGTGGATGTGGTCTACCTAGACTTCAGCAAAGCCTTTGACACCGTCTCCCACAGCATCCTCCTGAAAAAACTGTCAGCCCGCAGCTTGGACAGGAGCACCCTGTGCTGGGTTAGGAACTGGCTGGAGGGCCGGGCCCAGAGAGTGGTGCTGAACGGGGCTGCATCCAGTTGGCGGCCGGTCACTAGTGGTGTCCCCCAGGGATCAGTGTTGGGCCCAGTTCTGTTCAACATCTTCATTGATGATTTAGATGAGGGGATTGAGTCCATCATCAGCAAATTCGCAGACGACACTAAGCTGGGGGGAGTGTTGATCAACTAGAAGGCAGGAGGGCTCTGCAGAGGGACCTGGACAGACTGGAGAGTTGGGCTGATTCCAACGGGATGAGGTTTAACACGGCCAAGTGCCGGGTCCTGCACTTTGGCCACAACAACCCCATGCAGCGCTACAGGCTGGGGACAGAGTGGCTGGAGAGCAGCCAGGCAGAAAAGGACCTGGGAGTCTGGATCGACAAGAAGCTGAACATGAGCCAGCAGTGTGCCCAGGTGGCCAAGAAAGCCAATGGCATCCTGGCCTGTATCCGGAACAGCATTGCCAGCAGGTCCAAGGAAGTGATTCTGCCCCTGTACTCAGCCCTCGTGAGGCCACACCTTGAGTACTGTGTCCAGTTCTGGGCCCCCCAGTTCAGGAAGGATATCGAGGTTCTGGAGCAGGTCCAAAGAAGGGCAACCAGGCTGGTGAAGGGACTCGAGCATAGACCCTACGAGGAGAGGCTGAGAGAACTGGGGTTGTTCAGCCTAAAGAAGAGGCGGCTCAGGGGAGACCTCATCGCTGTCTACAACTACCTGAAAGGAGGGTGTAGCCAGGTGGGGGTTGGGCTCTTTTACCAAACAACTTTCAACAAGACAAGAGGGCATGGACTTAAGTTGTGCCAGGGGAAGTTTAGGTTAGATATTAGAAAGAATTTCTTTACGGAAAGAGTGATCCGTCATTGGAATGGGCTGCCCAGGGAAGTGGTGGATTCTCCGTCCCTGGAGATATTTAAAAAAAGACTGGATGTGGTACTCAGTGCCATGGTCTAGCAACCGCAACGGTGGTTCAAGGGTTGGACTCGATGATCTCTGAGGTCCCTTCCAACCCAGCCAATTCTATGATTCTATGATTCTATGATTCTATGAAGTCATCATCCTGCTCTACTCAGTGCTTGTCAGACGACAACTGGAATTCTGTGTCCAGTTTTGGTCCCACACTGTACAAAAAGGATGCAGACAGGTCAGAGAGATTCCAGAGAAGAGCTACGAGGATAATCAGAGGACCAGAGCACCTGCCATATGAGGAGAGGCTGAGAGAACTGGGTCTGTTCAGCCTTGAGAGGAGAAGGCTTAGGAGAGACCTTATCACCATGCTGCAGTACTGATAGGGCAGCCAGAAAAGAAGGAGACTCCCTATTTACAAGGAGTCACAGGGAGAAGAGGAGGGACAATGGGCAAAAGCTCCTCCTGGAGAGATTCCATTTGAAAGCAAGACTAACCTTTTTCATTATGAGGACAGTCAGACATTGGAATGGTCTCCCAGGGGATGTTGTGGATTCTCCCACTTCAAAAAGTTGTAAGTCTCAGATCGAGATACTATACAAACAATATTAGAAAGGTCAGACCAGATGTTCCTTGAGGTCCCTTTCAATTTGACATTCTATGAGAAAGTTTCCAGGCCCATCTCTAAAATCCCACTCACTGGCAAATGCTGCTTTAAGTCCAAGGCACGTGGAGAATCAGTAGCATGAACAGGACAGACAGCATCAACAAACGTGCAAAAAGAAGAATCTTTCTGAAGAGTCACTTTTTCTTTAAAAAAGAGATGTGTGCATCCACTGCTCTGTGGCTATGCATTTCAGCAGAGTGAAACACTCAGCTACTGTACTCTCCAAAAAATTTCTCCAAAAATCTTAACATCTTCCTGCTTTGGAGTTGTAACAGCTAAGAAACCACAAATGCTCAGCAGAATGAGCGTAAACCTAGTCCTGCCTGATTCATCTGAAAGTACCTCCACAGCAGAGGCATATAACTTAATGGGAAAAGTTCCTGGAGTCTCAAAGTTCTCCACGCCCAGGGCAGTAGTGGAGTCACAATCCTTGGACGTATTTAAACAGAATATAGACCTGGTCCTAAGGAGCATGGTTTTGTGGTGAGCTTACCATGCTGGTGTAGTGCTAAGCCTTGAACAATAGGTCCAAGCCACAGATGACCTACAGATCAATCCTGCCCCTGTATGGTAGTGCTAAACCTTGGACAATGGGCCCAAGCCAGAGTTGCCTTATACAGAAATAGCAAAAATCATTGAAATTACATCCTTGTATTAGTCATTAAAAATATCATTTATCAAAAATAATTGACTTGACATTTCCTGAAGAGTATGTTAAAGAAACCCTGCCAACCACACCCTGGACTCTGGCCCAGTCCTGCTCACGGGTGGTCAGGAGATGAACCAGATGTTCCCGCATAAGATAGTATGTGGTCATCCTGCCTTGCTGCTTTTTAATATATAAGGCTAAACCCTCTGGCAGTGACTTTGGATGTCACTGTGGTGGTCACTGCACAGGATTTTCCCACCTGCCAGGATTTAGATTCTCCAAATCCTCACTGCAACCAGGGCCCTCCAGCAACTGCGGATCTGGATGATGGGAACGTATACAAGTGGTGATTTATCTCTCTTAATCACTATCCTTGCTCTTACGTAGTAATGACCTGATGCATTACCCTGTGTATTTTCTGTCTGTTTTAGGTACTTTGTTCTGTATTTTTCTTATTTGGTTGTACTTTTTAGCTATCACCAGTAAAACACATCTACTCTTTTCACTCTGGTGTCCAAGTCTCATTACCATCCTCAGTCAGCAAAACAGCTGCTCAAAGGTTGGACTGGATGATTCTGAAAGTCTCCTACAACCAAAAACATTCTGTGATTCTGTAACATACAAGACAAATTGTTCTAACAGAACAGATTTCCTAAGGAATTCAGGCTACCTGAACATATCTTGCCTACAAGAACCCTCCAATTCTCACAATTCTTCAAACTTCCTAGAAAACTTCAGCAACATTTGGGAAAGAGCAGAAATGTCAATGGTATGATTCTTTCCTTAGATCTGGTGAAAATCAACAGTTGATAGTCCTAAGCATCCCGCCGAGAAAAACACAGGCATAAAATCAGTCATCTTCAAGAGGCAGCAGAAACCAGTCACCTCCAAATCCAAGCCTCTATCAAACAAGCTGGGTAGATCTGAACAAGCTCTAAGGCACTACCATGGATGGACATGGAACAGCCTGCTGATGTGACAGACAGATGAAAGATGAGAACTTTGCAAGGACAACAAAAATGCAACCTGTGCTGTGAAACCTTCAAAAATCATGACATGCAAAACGCAAGTGGTGCACAAAACAACTGAGGAATTACAGCTTAAAAATAGCATTTTTTAAAATGCCCTCAACATACTCTCCTAAGAGAAAAGCCAGTCATGTGAGTGCAAAATACTGGTAAGATGTCATGTATGACAAAGTTAGAAGGAAAATTGGAAGTATGAAAAAAAAAGGACAAAGTAGATATCTAGTACATAATTTCCACATAGAATCTTTAACCATAGCCAGTATTTTTTTTATTTACTTTATACTTTAATATTGTGTTTATGTGTTAAATTTGGTATGGAAAAATCCAAAATAGGGAAACCTCATAGAACCTTTAATAATAGGCAATGATTTATTTTTTTAAAATCACATTAAATGGGCAACAAGAAAAATACAATGAAAGACTGCTACCCAATTTTTACTTCAGTTCAAACAGTAAAATTATAGTTATTACTTCTTCAGGAGCTCAACCATGTGCTTTTTTCACCAGGAATGCTACTAAGAGCTACATAAAAATACTAACAAATTGGAACTATATATTTTTAACTGCTTTGCTTAATACTTGCTAAGTAGCTGCAATGTAAGCAGCATTACATCACCACAGAAACCACAAATGTTAAATATCTGCATCTTCCATGCAAAAGATGGTATTTTCCTCTTGCAAAACTAATGCCTGTCAATGTTCTGCAATTGCATACTATTCCACTGATAAAAAAACTTGTATTTTACATGATAATCGAGTACTACACTGTTTGAAATGTCCCAGAGATGCAGAACTTCAACCCTTTTCCCTCTTTCTTGGATCTTCAGAAAAGCTTACAATGTAAGCCAAAATAAAGTATCTCAAAAAAGAGCACAGTGAAATCATGCCACACTTTCTGTACTACATTAGATTCATGTTCCATAAAAACTGCACATGGAATTCCAATTTACACCCTACACCACTTGACAGTAATGTCCCAGCTTTTTATAACACTAAAAGAGGGAGGACTGAACACTTCCAAGTCTGCATTACTTCACAAAAATGGAGAAGGAAAATTGAAACCCTTTTGGAAATTGCAAGTACTGCTTAAGTGAAAATTAAAAAAACTTTACAAGAACAGTGGTAAGTACTTGGCTCTGCCAGTATCAGAAATGGTAATGGAACTGCTTGTAACTTTTCAGTAAATTACTCAGTGCTCAAGAATAGTGAGAACTTTTTGTATTATCAAAACCCACATATCAGAACAAAACAAAATGAAGACCAGAACTTGCTATCATGAGAGCAACATCTTCTTCCTCGTGTACATACTCAATACAAATTATTCATGAGCTTAAATGAAATGTCTCCTTAAGTAACTCTCCAAGAGAGTCCTTGCTTTTCATATCAGCCACTATCAGAAAGACCAGATGTTAACTTGTGCAGGTTTAACACTGGGCAGGCAATAAACAAACAACATATGCTTTCTATTAACACCTCCCTCTTCCAGAAAAGACAAAGGAAAGGGGAGTAATGGAGAGAGACTTAGGGGCTGGAAACTCATCTACAAAGGTTTAATAAACAATAATGATTTTTAAAAAATAAATATTAACACATATACAAAAAAACAGAAATTGGGCCTACCCCCCACCCACCTCAGCAACTCTGGATGAACAAACGTGGGGATCAGGATCAAAGGCAGAAGAACAAATGGAGCCCTCTCAGGACGTTCATCATGAATGAAGAGAGCCTGCCAATCACAACCCTTCAAGCTTTGTACTGAGTATGAGGTGTATTAGGTGGAATACATTTCTGATCAATTTCTGTCACCTGTCCAGTCTGCTCCTCCCTACAGAAGGGTTGCATATGTGACCCTTTTCCTCCATTTCAGTTCTGGCCCACAAGAAGTTAAGCAGAACCAAGCAATGGCCTTAATTCTGCATACGACTCTCCAGCAGTACCTATAAACACCAAGTGTTATCAGTCCTACTGATAACAGTAGACACTGACTCAAAAAGTCACTGTTAACTTCAGGAATTTCAACTACTTACAGGAGACTGACCTGAAAAGTAAAATTTCTATAGAGAAAATTGGTTATATCTTGGCTAAAACTAGGACATAACTTCATAATGTTCATCACATTACTTCAAAATCTGATTTCTATTAAATAGAAACTAAGAAACTCTGTTTATAAAAGTGTAACATTAACAGAGTTGCGAGAAGTAATATGAAAACAGTCCGGTCCATTAGCGAGTTTTAATTTTTAAATACTTTATCAGTTTCACCAAGAATTCCAAAGTAACTTCCATCAACCAAGAAATTTGCTCTTTTCCAGTTTACCAGGTGTAACAAAGCCTAACTGAAAGGGTGAAGAGGCAGAAAATATGAACTTACTGTGGTGCAACCCGTCTCCAGTAACGATCAATTCCATTTTTGAAATACAGCACAGCTAGCCATCTTACATTTACATCCAGAGTATGATTTGTGAAAATATTCTGTTAAAAAAAAATTAAGTTAAAACCTGTTCATTATGCCACTAGCAGGATAAAAATGGCATTAACACATGGCCTTGTGTATGTGTAAGAACACACAACTCTGCATGTACAAGTGTATATAAACAAAATGCATTATTCAGCATCTGACAGACAAGTGAAACAACGTGTTAAACATTGATTGTTAAAGAGTACAAAAATGCTTATCACTAGCTCTAGTACTTGATCTATGAAAAATAAAGCAAATATATAGGGTAAATGTATTTCTAATCTCAACTGGCTGAGCATGGAATAAAACAGTAATAATCACTAGCACCAGCCACTTATTATACATACACACAATTCATAAACTGGCATGACTACTAAAGGACAGAGGTTGCTTTTCAAATATGGCAATTTCAACTTTTCAGCTCTGTTCTTCAGAAGACCTTTGAAAGAGAAGCTGAAACTGATGTTAGTAACTCCACTAGGTACTAAAAATTGTACAAACATGCATATTAATGGTTCATAATTTTCTCTATCCTGATCATCCCAGAGTCAAATCTGTCTGACAATAAGCAATTACCTATTTCTTGTACCCCACAGAGATCAGCTCTATTACCAATTCTCCATTTACAGCCACCTGCTTTCCCCCACCCTATTTTGCTCTGCCAGGAAGATGACAACTATTTTCTTTCTGAGAGAACCTCCCAGTCATAATCATAGTTAACAAAGCAGTACAGATACTCTGCTTCTGTTTAGTTTGAGAGATTATCTTTAGATTTCACACTATAAGAAAAGCTGATTTATCTCCAAACAGGGCTGCTTTACCACATTAGCAGAATTAAGAGTATTTGAGCCTTTCAAACCTTGCATTTTTAGCTTATACATTTAAAACTAACATCAACTTCAGTTACACGTGTGAGCGCTCACTTTGTCTACAACCTGAGCTGTAACCTCTCACAGCAAACATCAGAAAATAAAAGAATGTCTTGTTAGTGGCAATTTCTGCTTTGTCCTCTCAAGACCATTTATCACCACAGAAACACTCTTGCTAAGACAGTAGGTAAAAAGCAATTTGACAGCTCAAAAGTCAGATTTTGTTTTGCCCTTCCCCTAATTCATTTGACTTGCCCTCAACTTTCCAAATTAATGAAAGTCTACAGAGAACAGAACATGTCACTCCACAATTCTGAGTCATGCATCCTATCCGCTGAAGACAGTTCTGGGAAAAGCAGTTTTTCTGTGCTTTTAAGACTATTAAAAACATACACATAAGAATTAGAGAGCTGTATCATTGTTAACTTTTGAGCATCTTCTCTGAAACAGTCCTTCTTTGACTATGTTTACATCACCCTGCACCATCTTAATGCATATATTTCATCAGTGGCCTTAGTGCCTTTAGAGGTATTCACCTTTCCCACCTCATGAACTTTACTACCAGCCCATTCAGCTCACCTACCCGGGAATCAATCTCCACTGACAAGAACTAAACAATACCAGTTGGGTATCAAACATAAGGAAATCACAAGCATGGGGGAATTTCTGTGATAACAGTAATAATGCATCACCTCCACAGAAAGGAAAATGGTGCCTAGTGCCCTAGTATATACCAGTGTCCCTGCCCCATAGGGTACTAAAGGTAATTCTTTTGACAAGGGCCTTCTATTATTTAGTATTCACAACAGGCTAACAACAGGTTAGGACTAGTGGCCACCGCATAATGACTCTCACAGTTGTATTTCCTTCTCTTGAATGCCTGGGAAAAGCGCTTGCTTTGAGCCACAGTGATGACAATATCTACCACTGCACAACATAAGGATCCTAGTAGCTGGACCATGACGACTCCAGGCCTTCCTCAGCCAGTTGTCATGGTTCAACAGTATTCTATAAAACCATGTGCAAAATCACTCAAAACTTTAAATAGAGATGTTTTCCACTGTGTATCTTACCAACAAGACAGAGTAAAAACCCGGCTGTGTCTCCCACTGCTTCAGTTGTTCCTCAGCTGGCTTCAAGACTGCAGTATCTTGGCTAGTAGCTTGGGTCAAGACTTGCAAAACAACAGTGCTAGCACTATTGAGATCCATTAAAATCTGTGAACATTTAAAAAGGAGGAAAGGAACAAAAGAAGGCAATAAATATAGACATGTATTTGGAATTCATAACCTAAACACCCCACCCTAATTTCTCATTAGACTACACTGTGTAAGTCAGCACTATACCCACTCACAGGCAGTGAGTGTCAAGGTACAGCGATTAAACTATTTTGCTTTCAGAAATGTCTCAGCAGAAAATGCAAGCATTAGCTCTACCATCACAAGCACATTTACTAGATCTGAGGAATTACAGAAAATATTTTGATTTTAAACTGATTACCTCTCCTCTGAAGCACAGCAAACTAAAAGCCAAATTGCAACTAGCAATGACTTCAGCTGCAGGCAAAGCCAACCATGGGATTGTCTGAAAGAGGCAAAGATGCAGAGTATTAATATTTCTTTATTCTCTGAATTGTCTTTCCCCAAAAGAGAAAACAACCCATTTCAGACAGTAAAATTCTACAATTAAAATTGATCTAGAAATTGTATATTGATTAAAAGAGGATGAATTATAGCTTCATAATTAAGAGTTCTAAATGAAACAGCATTTTCCTCATAAAAAATGCTTATCAGCTACACTAGGAATGCCAATTGCCTATCTCCACTATAAATTAATTCTTATACTCTATAATGAAAAAACACAATACTGCTTTCCCAATGACAGAGGTTAAGTTTATAATGACCACAGAAACTACTGAATACACAACCAAGCACAGTTCCTCTTCAACAAACAGGTTTGATGATTTGCTTTTGTTTAATACTAAAAAAAAGTTTATCTTCCCAATCTTCAGGGGAAAATAAAACAAGAGGTGTATTTTTATGGTGTCGGTAAGAGCACTATAGAAATTAAATCATATTCTGACATAGTTTTAAAATTTTTTGAAAAACAAAAAAACCAAAACAAATCCACCCTAAAAACAAAGCTAGCAGAATAAAGATCTTTTACACCAGTAACATCCCTGAACAATTAAAAAAAGCAACAAAAACCCCATAAACCATAATGTGAATTGCCAAACATCTTTAATAACAAAAACAAACTAAAAACTGATGGTTCTATAGTTAAAGAAACCATGCTTTCAAAACTATGAACAACAATACCAGCTGTCTCTACAGCAACAATTTAACAGGACATGTGACTCATCCTCTGCTTTTATGCTTTACATGCAATATGTTTTTTAATCTCTGCTTTAGTTGCCCTGTGCACAGAGTTTGTGTGTAGCAAGGGCTTCATGGGTGGCTTCTCTGAGAAGAGGCAGGTAACTTCTCCTGTGTCCAACAGAACCATTTCCAGATGGATCCAGGATGGACCAACCAACAGCCTAGGTAATAGTGATAGCACCTCTGGGATACAAGTTATGAAGGGAACAAAACTATTGTGCAACAGCAGCCAGAGAGAAGTGAGACTATGTTAGAGAAACAACTCTGAAGATGTCAAAGTCAGTGGAAAAGAAGAGGGAGGAAGTGCTCCAGGCACAGGAGCAGAGATGTTCCTGCAGCTTGTGGTGATGACCATGGTGAGGAAGGCTGTCCCTCTGCAGTCCATGAAAGCTACCAGTAGAGCTGATACCACCTGCATCCCATGGAGGACCACAAGCTGGAGCAGGCAGGTGTGCCCAAAGGAAACTGCCACACTACGGAGAGCCCACTCTGGATTATGACAGGGACCACCCCATACTGGAATAATCTGTTCTTGAATGCCTGCACCCTATGGAAGGGACACATAGAGAGGACTCACACTGAACCAGTTTGTGAAGAACTGCTGCCCAAGGGAAGGACCCATGCTGCAGAATTTCATGAATTACTGTGTCCTGTCAAGAGGGACCCCACACTGGGGCAACAGAAGAGTGTGAGGAGGAAGGAGGAGCAGAGACAACACATGATGAACTGACCAAACTGACCACAGCCTTCCCCACCACTCTGTGCTACTCCAAAGGAGGTAGAGAAGCTGGGATTGAGAGAGTGGATTCACAGGCACCTGGCAGCCAGACATGGTCAACTCACCTCACCCTAACCAATCTACCTTCTAATATTTTTGTATCTACTTGTGTCAGTCATTTCAATTTCTATCAATTTGTAGATTCTCCAAAATCTTCCTGCATTTATGAGACCTTTACATAATAAGCATTTAAATTTGCATCTTACTTCTCAGAAGGGCATTAACTGCCAGGGAACCAAGACCCTGATTTAGACTATAAAAGCCAATTGGTATTGGCTTACCTGATGTGGAATGGAGCCCAGCACAAAGAAGCAATGTCAGGGTAAGACTGACGGTACACTTTTGAGCCCTGCCAGCTTCATTTTTCCATAAAAAAATAACCATAAAATAAAAAATTTGTAAATTTAGGTGCAGTACCTTCAGCTACCTTTTTTGGAAATATTTTGAGTACTTATCCTGCCTTTGTCATTGCCCAGTTAGAACTGGCCAGGAAGCAACAATGTAATGACAACACCGAAAGATTAACTTGTAAGGATCACAGTGGAAACTCCACATTCACAGCACAAAGAACTTCAGTAAAGTAAGTACCCTCAAAAAATCAGCAATAAAATATATATTGAGATTTTTCTGATACAAACACTGTAGCACTTAAATATCTAGTGTTACTAACAGAATTTCAGAGCACATATAGTAGTAGTAGTGAAGGAAAGGAAAGATGGGAAAAAACATGTAACAGAGCTAGGTGAAGAGTTTGCATCAAGGAGGAAATGATAATTCAACTCCTGAAAGATCAAAACTAAACTTAATGTTATGGACTGATTTCGTTTATTTCCACTCAAAAGTCAACTTGCTTATTTTCAAAAGATCTGATAAAACACAATTCTGCAGCCTCTACTCAACTGAAGAAACAGCAGACCATCAGTTTGGTTATTAAACTAAAACCAAAGACAGAAATTCTGAAAGTTACTAAACTGTCAGAATATGTGTATGTAAGCAAAACATTAAATAACTTCAGAGAAGCTTAATTAAAAGAAGCGTTTTGCTGAACAGTGTTCCCCAAATCATGAGTTTCCACAGGAAAACTGCATGTGTAGCAACAGTGCATCTCCAGGACATACTCATTTGAGAGGAAAAAAACCCAGATTGTGAAGCAATTGTATAGGAATAGATTTTGCACTACAAAATTAAGATCACAACAGCTAAGTTAAATTATTTCTCCACTACACTAAAATCTGAAGGAAAAAAAAGTAGAGTTTTTCATCATGGGAATAGTGCTTCTACTAAAAATTTGAACATATCACCTAGAACAGTTCTTATCTGACTGACTTAAGTAAGTGCAGTAAAAACACAAGAAACATGAGTCTTTGTTTTCATTTTCTCATTTCAAAACAATTAGCTGGCAGATTTAAAGACAATAACAATAAAACTGATAAATATTTGGAAAGTTTTATTAATACGTCCCAATCTTGGAAAGGTCTGTATTTTCCTTTAAAAACCAGAGCAACTCAAAAAAAGCCACAATAAAACAAACCAACCTTAACAGGTCAGAACAAAAATTAATTTAACCCAGTGATCTGTCTCTGTCAGAGACCACAGCAGATGCCCAGGTCAGGGTGACCATCTAGTGATACTTCTGAATAATGGCTCCCATTCTCCACAAAACTGTGTTTTAAGTATTTCCTAGTACAATGCAGGGAATTTAAATTTGATAGTCCTCAAGAGATTTAGTCCCCTGTTAATTTGCACAGTTGCTTCTTGACCCCATGTAAACAACAGTCCTCATACAACACTGGATGCTGCTATCATTAGCAAAATGACAAATCTCATTAAAGAAGGGGCAAATTTCAGATGAAGTTTGTAAATTATGTAAAATATCTAAGGAAGCATCTATTCTATGGTTTGGATGGCAAAAAAATTAAACATCTGACACATGTTCAGCTAATACAAATGGCAAGATAAACAAATGGCAAAATCCTTCATTATGACTGGAGCTTTGCTGAATTCATTACAAACTATCACTAGAAACCATACAGACCAGGAATGTGCTACTATTACATTGAAGAAATTCCTCTAAACAGTTTCTGCTTTCTTTTGGTAAGTCACGAGTCTTTTTTTGTTTCAAGTATTTTTCTTTCTTTTTTTTTTTTTTTTTTTAAACCCAAAATATTTTCAAATCATCTTACTGCACTGAACTCAAAATTGCAATTTAAGCTAGCTACAAATTAATTACCCTGAGATAACCAAAAGGTATGGCCCCAAGATAACTAGTACAACCCTCTGCTTGTCCCTCCACCTCTTAAATACCCGAAGCTGGAGGAAAAGAGGAAAATGCAGTTTTTTGTTTGGCTCAAGGTCCACAGTTATTTCCACACCACACTGCTAGACAGGCAAATGTGCTAAGCATAAAAAAGCAGGCAGCTTCTTCATTGTGCAACAGACACACTGCTGCTTCTGCAGAAGTGGTGGCTTTTGCCTGTGTAAGGCTTGCACCAAATGACAACTTTAATAAAACACTATGACAACTATTAGGAGATCTATGACTGTATTAGAGTGCTTACCAGTGCTGTAAAAGTGAATATCAGCCATGTCTAGCAATCTCCCTTCCCAGCAAAATACAGTCCTGCATTATTAGCAACCTCCTTTTTCTCACAAAAAACCCCACAATCTTAAGCTAGAGGGGATAAAAGCAATGTTTTTCTTAAACCTGAAAAAATAAAAAACAACAACTACCAGACCCATATACAAAAAAACAAAACAGTATCATACCTTGAAGATGGCTTCAGCACACCTGCTGAAGAACTAGCTAGAGAACATTCAAGTAAAACTAATACCTAGAAGCAAAACCACAAGTTCCTGGGATCAATCCTGTAGATCAATCTTCAGGGTCTCTGTCTTATCAAAACATGAAGTGAACTTAGAGCATATTAAATATTATGACAGTCAACATAAGAATTCCCAGTAAGGCCTAAAGTGGGGTAGGATGGGACACACAAGAAACCAAGCCAAAAATCAAGCCAGCTGAGGACATGGTTCCACAGACACCAGAAATGGCTCTGGAAGAAAGGAAGAATACAGGACTTCCAACTGTGTCAAGCTATTACAGGCTCAGGTCCTAACAGAGAATTTCAACTCTGACAAAGCCTTTCATTGCATTCTCTTCTCATCAGCAGGATTTCCACTGGGACCTTAGCCTCTGCATGCACTCTGTAAAGGCGATTGATTCAATAATCAGAGGACAACATCTCATATTTCATCCCTGGGATGAAATATGATGGGATCCTCCCAAAACACAGTCTTAATTACTGTCAGGTACAGATGCCTTTGTGAAATCAGTTCCTACAGACAGAACAGTTGTACTCCAGAGATTTAAGTTCAGATCTCTCAACACATGATGAAAAAAATTAACAGAAAAAAAAGGTAGTAAAAACATGAGTGGGACTAGTCCAAAGATTTGCTTGGATATAACTCATTAAAAACTGTCATATGGTGAAGCATTGATTACATAGAAAAAGTCAAACACACAAAAAAAAGAGTATTTTAAATGTTTAACAGCAAGCTTCTGGAAGGCAAATCACCCAGGAACAATGTAATTTATCTGACTTCTTCATCATTCACCTCATTTTAACCATTTTCAACAGAACACAAACCAGTGTGCAACACCTGAAACAGAAGTGCAAGTATCAATCTGCCCTCACACTCTGAAATGGCTTTAAAGACTTCAGTTTAACCATAGTTAAGAACTGATGTTTTTTATTATACCACTTCAAAACTTTCTATGTAAAGCCTGGGTAAAAAAAACTTTGACTATGTCATTTATACGTATGGGACTAACATACCCTTCTGTAGACAGGTACCATGAAACAAAAAAGCAGAGAGCAATGAAAAAAAAAAAACGCTGTTGAAGTTTCAAGGAACGAAAATCCATAAGAAGTGCACCACATATAAAGACTGAGGTAGTTACCTCATATTATGAATGCTGATTTGAAAGGCACAGCAAATACACCAATCAACCCCATGGACATCACTTCATCTCAGGCACGGGAAGCAAGGTTCATAGAAGCAGAAGGAAGCAGTATCAGCACCGTATTTAGGGACACATACACGTTACACGTGTTAGCTTTAAGGTAATGAACTAGAGAAATAACTCACCGCTGCTTCACTGACTCTGTCTTCGATGAAACGATCGTTTTACGGTAAAGCAGCAACTATTTTCCAGCCTGTAGAGGAACACAACCACCTTTACTAAAGGCCAATACTAGCCCTTTTGTACAAAAAACTTCTCTCGGCAGACCATGTGCCTTAATGCCTCGTATTCGTCTGATGCGTCCCCTTTAATTCTACCCCGACTGAAAAGTGTCTCGAGAAGAAACGGGGAAATATTTCACCCGAATCAGTATTTTTTTTCTTCCGGTCCCAAGGAAGCACTTTGTCTCTGCTTAGCAATGTAACCCGTCAAAGCCAACTTAACCTTCGGCGGGCGGCGGCAGCCCGCGCAGCGCGGACAAACAGACACGCTGCACCGGCACAGCGGGCAGCCCGGGCGGGCAATGCGGGCCGGATCCTTCCCCCGGCGGGCCCGGACGGCACCGCGCCCGATCGCTGCCTTCCTCTCAGCTGAAGCCGCTTCCCTCAGCCCACACCTCCCTTTCTGCACACCGGCCCACCCTCCCTCCCGCCCGGGCCCGGCACCGGCACCGGCACCGATCGGCTCCGCGGAGCGAGCGCCACCTGCCCGCCCGCCACTCCGGGAAGCCGGGCGGCAGCCCCCCCGGGTCCCGGCAGAACGGAGTCGGGAGGTCCCGGTCCCGGTTCCGGCTCACCCCTGCCTGCGCCGCGAGACCCTGCCAGGGCAGACCTGGCGCGCGTGACACCCCCCCCCCTCTTCCGAAGCGCGCGCCACGAGCCCGGACCGGGTGCGGCCGCCGCGGGACCCCGCCCCCCCCCCCGGCGCCACGCCGTGACGTCAATGCACGGCGACAGGCGAACCGGAGAACCGGGCCGTCGCTGGGGGCGGACGCTCGAGCGGCGCGGGCGGGGTGCACGGCGCGCGGCGCCGCCTGACGTCAGCGGGCGAAGGCTCCGGAGCTGCGGGCAGGGGTTCACCCCGCCGCCCCTGGAGTGCCGCGGTTCGCTCGCCTAATGGCCGCTGAAGGCGTTGCCCGGTCGGCGCTACCGGCGTCGGAATGACGGCACCGCCGGGCCGCGGCCCTGCGCCGCTGCCGCCGCGCTGTTCCCATCCCGGCGAGTTATGTGTGTGAATGACTGAAGGTAACTGAGAAAAATTAAACTTGTGAGAGTTTTACTGAAGTGTTACGTGGTTATTCCGAACAGTTACATTCGCAGGGCGGAGGGCGTGGAGGGGCAGGTGTATGGTGTCAATGGATGGCATTGATACACACTCAGGTTTCGCCCTGAGGTGTGTAACGTTAACTAACCGGATTTGTGATAATTTGGGGGAATAACAACGATTGATCAGGTGCCTGGCGTAGCCCCCAGCTCTGAGCCCGGGGTCCCCGTGCCTGCGGCTGGCAAGGACCCGGCAGCTCTGCCTCCCTCAGCTTCGGCGGCAGCGAACGGGCCCCGTTATGAGCCCCGTTATGTGCCCCGTAGGCCGAGCACGACTGGGTTACCAGGTGCTGTGTCCTGCTTAGTTACACTGGCTTGTTGACTTAGCAGAAGTTGCTGAGAATTACCTTTCAAATAGGTTTTTTTTCGCGTTGAAACGTTATTTTTGTGGCAGGTGGCAGGTACAGGAACGAGGTCCCCCGTTCCAGGGTTGTTGGAAGCGGCAGCACCTGTAGCGGTTCGTGTTCAGCTTCAAGTCGCATATTCTGACCCAGAGAAAATCCTCTCTACACAGAACTTTATTTCCTCTTCCCCCTTCCTGCCGGCTCTCCCTGCCTTCTCTGCAGCCCCCCGGAACGCCTTTTTCCCCACTTTCCCGGTATTCCTCTCCCGCTCCCCGGCAGTAAGCCGCGGCTGCAGCGCCGGTGCGGCAGAGCCCCGGGGGCCGCTCACGGCACGGCGGGGGTTCAGCCCGCTCAGCGCGCCTCCCTTCTCCTTGACGAGGGAGCGAGACACGTTCCTCCATTTCGGTGCTCGCCGTTATGATTCCTCCCGCAGACCCAGCTCTACCGACAGCTGGCAGGCGCTTGTACGTGCAGTCCTGCAGCCCGGCCGGTGTAACGGAGCACACCGGCAGCTTCGCGCCGTTCGTTTCGGGCGAGATGTTTCGCACCCCGCAGCCGCCGGCTCCCCCGGCAGGCAAACCGAGAACACCGCCGGGCCGCTAGAGGGCGCTCTCCTCCGTCGCGCATCGTACCGCCCTGCTCTGCCCGCGCATGTTTGGCCGGGCCGCGGTGCTGGTCGGGAGTTGTAGTCCGGCTCGGCACGTGTCCGGGCAGCGGGGCCGATTGGTGCCGGCGGACGCCATGCCCAAGGTGCGGGCTGGGAAGCGGCCGCGGCTGGAGCGCCGGGAGGGCCGCGCCACGGGTGAGTGCGGGCCGGGCTGAGCGGCCTCATCCCCGGGAACGAAGGGTAGGGCAGGCTCGGGCTGGGGGCACAAGGGTCTGCGCGCTCTCTCGCTTGTGGGGACGCCTCTGTGCCGGGAGCGGCCCCGCCGGGGACTCGGGGGAGGGGAGAGCTCGGTGGGAAGAGCAACTTAAGCAGGGAGAAGCGGGAATGCTGGCGGCATCGGAGGGTTTGTCCCGGTGTTCCCGCGAGTGCCCCGGTGGGGGTAGTAATGCCGGTTTGTGCCCTAGGTATCCGCTTCAACACCGGGGCCGGACAGCACATCCTGAAGAACCCCCTCGTCGTCAACAGCATCATTGAGAAGGTGGCGGGGACGGGGACGATATACCGGCTGGGGCTGGGCGGGGGCGGGGGGGGGCACTGTGCCAGCTGGGGCTGGGGCTGGGCGCTGTGTCCCTGCCCTGCTGGCGGGGAGGGTCCGGGGCGGAGGGCGGTGTAGGCTCAGCCCTGACTCCCGTCGTTCAGTGGCTGCGGAGGGACCTTCCACGTAAATAAGCGTGCAGGTGCTCTTGTGCTCACAGTTTTCCTCTTGTCCTTTTCTAAATGACGTTCAAGCTCCTCTGCTACCTGATACCTGCTTTTTACTGAGCTGCGTCTGCCATTCTTTTTAAAATGAAGTGGTTGCTTGAAACCGGTTCCAGAAAAAAAGGACTGAACTGCTGTTTGTTCTTAGGCTGCCCTGCGACGTACTGATGTCATTCTGGAAGTAGGCCCGGGAACTGGTAACTTGACGGTGAAGATGTTAGAGAAAGTAAAAAAAGTAAGTGTGGACTGCCCCACTGCCACCTTCCCAACCTCTAACTGCATTGTGGTATATAGATTGTGACAAACCAAAAGATCTTTTAGTAGAATTACTGTATGGATATTTTAGTAGAATTTTAGTAGAATTACTGTATGGATATTTTTCTTAATATTTGTGTAATTCCAATGAGTTTTTAGATGTTCGTGTAAGCCTTGTATGGTTTTGTCAAGATCCATTGCTGTTATCCATTTGTGTGGTAAGGCTTCTGTATTCTTGGGGGGGGGATGATGATGTATATGGTCCTAAAGGGAATGTTAAATAATTATTTAAATCTGTAGCAATGCTAGAGGACTTTTTTTACAACTAAAACTTTATATTCAGTTAAGAGGAATTTTACAGAATTGCAAACATGTATTTTGTTTTCAGGTTATTGCTTGTGAAATAGACCCTAGGCTTGTTGGTGAACTTCAGAAGAGAGTGCAGGGCACGTAAGTATCAACTGTGGAAATAGTGAGTGCTTAGAAGCCGTGGTGCTTATTTGGCAAAAGCTTTGGCACTATGCTTCTCTGAGGAAAACAACTGTATCTTCCCTCAGGTGTCTGGCAAACAAACTTGAAATCAAGGTTGGAGATATCTTGAAAACAGACTTGCCATTCTTTGATGCATGTGTGGCTAACTTGCCTTACCAGGTATGAGGTGGTAAAACTTACGTCTTTTTTAAAAGTACAACTGCCTGGAAATCATACTAATGTTATTACTCTTTTTTGCAGATTTCTTCACCTTTTGTTTTCAAGTTGTTGCTTCATAGGCCTTTTTTCAGGTATGTGCAAGAACAGAGCTCTGAATTACCTGATGGAGGAATATTAGTTTTAAAATTGTCCAAAATCAAATTTTTTTAAATTCTTAGGTTATGAGTTTGATGGATAAGAGCTGCACCAGGATTTTTCTCGAATATGTATTCCAGTGTCTGGAAATCAATTTATGTCAATGTCTTGAGCAGAAGGAGAAGATTTAGTCTTGGCATCAGCGAGTGTCTAGCTGATGAAAGCAGGAGTTGCTTTTCTTTACACATATATTATAACCAATTGTTATTCCAGGGCTAAGTAGGGCATTATAGCATTTCAAGTGCCTTTTTACTTAAGAAAGGAAGGGTAGAAAGTGTAGGATCAAAGCCAAGATCTGTGCTCTGGTCTAAAAATATGTCAGCATTTGTTGATTTCACTGTTGGTGACATTGCCAATCCATTTTTGGAGCTAGTGTGTTTGGATTTGAAAGATTCATAAAGTTATTCAAAATTATTTTTTACATCCAGGCAAAAAACTGCAACTGTCCTGTTTCTTTGACTATGATCCATTTAGCAATATAAAGACTTGAATTCTAAGGTAGCTGTAAGGAGATTTAGATGGTTTCACCAAGGTTTGTGGGTTTGGTTTTAAACATATTCTGAGCTATTAAGACAGTTTGTTTATCACAAACTTACTAAATGTTGAGACAAAACGTGCTTTTCCCAAGTGTGGTAATTGCCTTTGGATGTAAAAGTTGATTACATAGAATTAATTTTCTAATTTCTCTTCGTGTCAGGTGTGCAATCCTTATGTTTCAAAGGGAATTTGCACTTCGCTTGGTTGCAAAACCAGGATCTAAACTATACTGCAGACTCTCTATTAATACTCAGTTATTAGCTCGAGTTGACCATCTGATGAAGGTATGTCTTTCTGCATTAGCTAACACAGCTATCAAAGACAGAAGAATGGTTTTAGGAATGTAAGGATTTGCTGGTTATTCATACAGCTGTCTGGCTATTCCTGACTAACAGGTTGGAAAGAACAACTTCAGGCCTCCTCCCAAAGTTGAATCCAGTGTTGTCAGAATAGAGCCAAAGAACCCACCACCACCCATCAACTTCCAGGTAAGCATGATATGCTGTAATGACAATGCAACATACTAGTGATAATAATTTTTCTTGTTATTCAGGTCACTACTAAGTACCAGCTATTGGTTGGCATTTACATAATTGCAAAATACCTATTCCTTTACCCATAAGGCTTGTTTTAGGACTTTGCCTGTACATGTCACCATCACTTTCACAGCATTGTTTACAGTTTTTCTGGGAAGACTGAGATGCCATCTTCACTTCAGCTGGAGAGTTGCTAGTAATAATGTCCCTTTCATCATGGTTTATATCTCCCAGAGACCCTTCTGTCTGATGACTTAGTTGATTATGATCAAAGGTGTATCTGTGAGAAGCCTTATCTTCAGATGAGCATGTAGAAGACAGATGTTAAGAGAACAGTATTCTCAAAGTTAGTTTTTAAAATGCTTTGATCTTAAGGACCATGTACTCCTTGCCAAAAGTTAGCTGGATTTTCTTCAACTGTCTGCTATCTCTACATGTAAGATATGGCCAGTAGTACCCAAGCACAAAAAAACAACAGTTCAAAAGGTTTTGTGATGGAATACTTTCTCCTCCATTTGTATTGCTTGCCAGGACTGGCTTTGTATTGTTTAGAAATACATTTTAATGAAGTGCTGTCTGTTCAATTTTACAGTATTAGTGACCATCCTTGTTTGTAGTAACTGTATGTTCCTTTCTCTGAATTCTGAAAATTTTCATTTCAGGAATGGGATGGTCTGGTAAGGATAGCCTTTGTTAGGAAAAACAAGACACTCTCTGCAGCATTTAAGTAAGTAGCTTCTATTAAAGGAAATATTAACAAAATCTGAGAGCTCATCTCTCAATTTCTAGCAGTTTATTTTGTTCAAATGGATAGCAGTGCTACATCCATTCCAGCACAGGCTGGGATAAGATAGGGTGGAGGATTGATGCAGAGTTCCAAAGCTTTTTGTTATTTTTTTAGAAGGAAGAAAGCGGCTGTTTAAAAAGTACAGATCTATGTAGTCATTTAGGGCTTTTTTAATAGTAAAGATTAACAAACAATCAAGTGAAAAAAAGCTAATTGAAGATGGATTTTCATTCTAAACTTGTGTTTCTTTCAGGTCAAGTGCTGTAGAGCAGTTGCTGGATCGAAATTATCGAATTCATTGTTCTTTACATAATACAGTAAGTTTCTTTTCAGTATATTGAATTCTGTTTATGTGTACTGTGACCTACTTACTGACTTCTATGAGTAAAAAATTAACACTGAAAAGCTCAACATGAAAGCAGTTTTTCCAAAATAGTTTGAGAGAGGAAGGAACTTAACTCTTTTCTTAGAAAAGAGAAAAATATAAAAGGGTGAAAAATATAAAAGGTATTAGTGAAAAAGCTGAAAGATGAATATGTTATTAATACATTGGCTGCACATGCCATGTCTCAAGGTCTTTATTAAGAATGCAATGAAACTTCCTGTGTCTGCTTAGCAATACTGTTGTGATCCATACAGTGAGTGAGATGAGGTATAAAAATTCAGATACAAGAATAGAAAAAGACACAAGAAGAAATACAATGGATTTTTATCACTTGAAGCAAAAATACTGTAAAAGCAGGAAAAGAACATGTGATTTAAATTAATCTTTTTCAATTCTAGGAATAGGCAATTAATTTGTATCCTATTTTCCGCTGACAGGAAATTCCCGAAAACTTTAAAATTGCAGAGAAAATACAGACAGTCCTAAAGAATACAGGTTACTCTGAAAAACGAGCCCGTTCAATGGATATAGATGATTTCATTAGGTATATTTTTCTCTTTATGCCTTTCTTTCAACCTTCTTCAAATTCTGCATCATATTTGCATAGCACAGTGCAGTACTGGGTTACACTGAAGCAGTGCTAATGCTGTTTTTCTTCCAATACTAGACACTCCTTGCTTTCAGTCCTGAACATAAATCAACACACTTTCTATATATTTTAACTGCTGCTTGCTGTATTGAGAAGCAACTAACTACAGATTATTTGTGTACTAGAGCTTTCTATGTCTCCAATAAAAATGGCTTAAATAATGAAATTGGCTGTTACATCATTTCCCTGGAGACTTACACAACGCTTTTCTGTCTTGAGGATTAGGCTGTAGTCTATAGCATAATTTGGAAATTTGATTATTTAACTGCTAGATTCTGCTCTTATTTCTGGTCAGTTAATTTAAATAGCAACATGAATCCTCTCCTAATTAAAGATAACAATTCCTAGCTATTTTTCAGTGTGACAATTGATAACTACTACTGTTTTATAAAGAAACATTATAAACCTAGTAGGATGCAAAGTAATTGCACTGAAAATGTATCTGCATCTCCAAAACAGCTACTAAAACGACTTTAAGATCTGCAACAAATGTTTATGGTGGTTGAACAGTGATGACTGGTTTTGCATGTTTTTACCAGCCAGTGTGTCTTATAAATACCTTAAGTTGAAGTGTAAATGAATAGAAATTGTAACATAAATATTTCACTCTTTCAGACTGCTGCATGGCTTCAATTCAGAAGGCATCCATTTCTCATAGACTCTACTAGAAGAATGAAACAGGTTCCATATTCTGTCACCAAATTCTTACCTAAGCTAGAGTGACTGCAATGGGATAAGCTTTTCTCACAGAAGCAATAACAGTATGCAGCATACACTCTGTGGTTCTTACTAAAACCATACATGTAATTTTATCACAGACAGTAGCCAAGAAGCTGAAGCCCTGTATTTTAAAAGCAGTGAATTCTTTGACAGCTGAAGTAAGGTGCTGGAGTTCCACATGTCAGTGTATTTTTAAATTTACTGAGTAACATGGATTGATGCTGCCATAATTGAAATCTGTGTTCTCTGCTCATGGACTTCACCTCAAGTGTATTCTTGCACAATACTGCACAGTACAGTCCATAAATCTGGTCTGTGCAACAAAACCAGAGCTCTAGTCATTCATCTGTTGGGGATATTTGTTCATTTGTTTGTTTGTAAGCATATTTAAACACTTTGTTTTGAAGTTAAATGCCTGTCTTTTCCATTTGTCTTCTCTCAGCTACCCATATTCAAAGTCTATTAGTAACCTCCTTCTCTCGGAGAAATCCCAGTAGTTGTTTTTCAGAAACCACCTCATGTATCTTGTGGCCTCGGTATCACTTACAAGAACATTATCAAAGTACCTGAAAACAGTGTATTCTCTTACACCACTCTCCTTATTTCCTTCAAACAGCTGTAAGAACCATCAGGAAACTACAGGCCAGTGCTCATAAGCATAGCCAGAAGGGGGGTTTTGTGAACTGCAGTTTGAAGCAGCTATTTTTATAGGACTATTTCATCCTGCAAGGCAATGAGCAGTTTTAGCATAAATCAAAGTTTTCAGTGATTCTTAAGAACAACACATGCCTGTGTTCTGACAGAAAGACTTACTGAACTGTCTTAGTATAGTTTGGGTGACGTGTATTTGTTAAAAAGGACAAGTCAGTGTTCCTAAGGGAGTCTGCATTAACTCTGCATAGCAGCTCTCAGAAGAAAAATCCACTTTGGTCTGTTCTGTCATTCAGGAAATCATAACTATTAACTGTAGCAGGAGTGAAAGCATGACTTTATTAAACTACCATAAAAAATTTTTCGTGTATAGCATATCTCATTCCCTAAGACCACATTAAGCAGAGGGGAGGCAAATTAGCAGAAACTGCTCTGAGGCAGAACTTCATTTACACATCCAATCTTGATTCCTTAAAAGTCATTGATTGAGAAGCATGTACAAAAATACACACGTGAATTTGCAGGGATTCTTAGAGATTATCTTGTAAAACTGAACTGCTTGCTTATTTTATAATTTAATAATTCTAGTGCTGCTTCACTGCATATAGAACAAATTGATCAGTGAGGCGAGTATGCTGAGGCTCATACAGAAGGAACAAGTGCTGGAGCACTCCTTAGTGCTCTTGTTTTACAGTACAGGAGTCGAGATAAGCTAGTCTGAGTCCTTTTAAAGTAATCCCAGTCCCTCACAGCAAGGGCTACAGGATTTCAAGAGCCATAACCTGCCTTACCATTTATCTTGATCCTTACAGGTTCAGTATCAGACACACTGAATTCTGCAAATATAGCAAGATGAGATACATACTCATCTTTTTTTTTAAAGGGAAAATATTTTTTCAAGTAGCACTTACTACAAAGGAAACTTTTTCATTCATTTGCAGAGTGATGTAAAGTTTTTAAAAAATGTATATATAAAAATTGTTTGGTATTTTTTAAATTAGATATATTACAATTAGCCTAAATGCAGACTTGTCCAATTTGATCCACTATGTGTACAAAGGTGACTTCAATGTTTTTTGTTTTAAATGGGTGAAGGAAACTAGCAAGTCTGAAGTGTGAATAAAATACTAGGAAAATTATTGCAGATCATGCAGAAACATCAGCTACCAGGTAAAATAAAAAACCAATAAATGTGTGATTCAATGCAAGGGGATTAATGAAAGGTTGGTCTGTAAAATTATGTAGCCCAAAATAAAACTTAAAGATTCCATGTATAGGACCTGGTGATTGAAGGAGAAGAGTTCTACTCAGAAGGGAGAGACCAGAGCAACTGCCACCACCCTGTGAGATGAGCATGTCTGAAGGACTAATTTCAAATTCCTTTATTCTGCAGCAGCAAAATGTAGCAGCAAATTAAAAGAAAACATTCTCAGAAACAACTAAAGTGAAAATTCTTTGTTTAGCATACTTACTTAATAGCTTAACCATAAAATTATTGTTACATTAAAAAACAAGTGTGCCAACATATTTAGATCTTCTGCAAAGTTACAGATCAGAGACAAAACTGAACAAACCCAGGGCTGCTGATTTGGGGACTGTACTAGCAGTGTTTTCAGAAGAGTAATTCCAGATTTCAGTTCATGCAGTTAACAACATTTGCTGCACGTTGAATATTCCATTTAATGGCTCCTCTTAGAATATCAAACCACTATCACTACAAACGTTTAAATTCTATTCTCACCCATCTTACACTGCACACACACTGTTGTCCAGCAGCTCAAAACTAATTATACAGTGGAAATTATGTATTGCTAGAAAAAACTAAAATACAAAACACATGAAGCAATTGTACAGTGACAGGCATTTACTCCTGTTCTGGTTTCAGACAGGATAGCACCATTTTCTTTCTGGTAATTTTACTTCAGCTACGTCTCTTCTAAGTAGTTAGAGTTGCTGAAATGAATGCTCAGTCAGTGACTGGGAATCTGCTGGAGACCAGTATGCAGAGCCAAGGCCACTGCTGGGTTTTGCTACTGAGCTCTGTAATCAAAAGGCTGTAAAGGGGTCACACCTGCAGCACTCTTAAAGCGGTCCAGTTTACAACTCTTAAGTCTTTCTCTCTCTTACTCTCTTTCCTTTCCCTATAGGAGAGGGGAGGATGGGTTAATAGAGACATCTGTAATTTGTTTAATTGCTGGCCCAGCGTTTAAGTGTGACTATCCCATAATAACATACAAAATTAATAGCAAAGGGAAGACAGTTTCAGCACAACTGTTTAGTGTACTAGAATTGGATGTGTAATTAGTTTTGCAGTGACTTTTTCTGTAGTCTCTTCAGAAATACATATTCTATAAGGGGTAAAAGATCCCACAAGTCTATAGGAATGTAGCTATAGGAATATAGCAAAGAGCTTTGTTGTTACTGTCAGCAGGAGAGTAGATTCCTCCTTGCCCAAAAGAAAATCACATAGACAGGTCCAAGCCAGGCAGATATGCTACACTGGCTTGAGCTGATAGCAGTACTGGCGAGGCACAGAGGCAGGGGAAGAGGTCCCCCAGAGGGCTGGGAGCATCATCTCTGCCACCCCATGGGTTACTCACATGCTGCATCTCAAAGAGGGATTGATTCACAAGGGTGTCAAACATTTAAGTAGACACCCTGGTGCTGCCCTCCCCCAGCTGGTTCATGTTCTTGATGGCCATGATGATGATGTCTAACCAGTCGGGGTTGGAGGTATCTCACAAACATCTGTGGGATGAAGGAGAGGGGAGGTTTGTCACCTGGAGCACTGGTGCTCTCAGCTCATCTCAGCTGTGCAATGAGAATGGGATGTGGAGTCAGGCTCTGCTGGGAAGGAGACCCACATTGGGGTCAGGGTCTTATGGGGAACCAGAGCTGTCTGGAAGCCTTTGTCTGGCCCCTGCCACGAAGCAGCACCAGTCCCCATTATCCCCAGGCACCACATGTCCCCTCACTGATGCTGAGCCCCCTGACTCAGAGCCAAAGACATTTCTTACCAAAAGCATTTCTCAGGCCTACTCGACCTGCAGAGGCTGCCAGGGCTGCAAGCTCTCAGCAAGGCAGCACCCCTGCATCACCTCACCAGGAGTACCTCTAGGGAGGAGGAAAAGAGGGGCATTCAGAGCTGTCAGATGTGGTTTGAGCACAGGGCAAAAAGTCACTGGCAAAGACAGGGCATCCCGACAGGTCCAGGGAGCAGATTCCCAAGGAGAGTGCCAGGGCTCTGGCGAGCAGGGACAGGGAGGACACGGTCTTTCAGACTGCAGGCAGGCAGCTTGTATTGGGATTTCTCTCACTAAGGGGAGTGGTCCCTGGCTGCCTATGTCTGGGAGGACCCAGCACGACACAGCTTCTCTGACTTTGCTGCAGGAGGAAGGTGTGCAGTGAGGAGCCTCTGCAGCAGGGGAGTGGTTGCAGTGTTCTGGCAAGTGCAGGAGAAGATGAGGTGGCCCAGCAGAGTGTCCAGCATCACAAAGTGCCACGGGCTGGAGCACTTATGCCTGAGGACAAGATTTTGTGTGAAGCAGGGCCAGACCTGGGGGAGGGAGGAGCACGGGCACAGGGAGGCCGTGGGCACAGCTGGGAGGAGAAAAGTTGCTGATGTGCCTGGGATGGGGCACGTGTCCTTGCACCCTTGCAGCAACACGCTGCAGCCACTGGTCACTGCACCTCACTCCTGCTGCAGGACGAGCAGTGGGCAAGGCTGCAGGGCTGGGGTGACAATAACTACTGCTGTTTAAAGAAACATTATAAACCTAGTAGGATGCAAAGTAACTGCACTGAAAATATATATGCATCTCTAAAACAGCTACTAAAACGACTTTAAGATCTGCAACAAATGTTTATGGTGGTTGAACAGTGATGGCTGCTTTTGCATGTTTTTACCAGCCAGTGTGTCTTATAAATGCTTCAGGTAGAAGTGTAAATGAATAGAAATTGCAACATAAATATTTCACTCTTCAGACTGCTGCATGGCTTCAATTCAGAAGGCATCCATTTCCCATAGACTCTACTAGAAGAATGAAACAGGTTCCATATTCTGTCACCAAATTCTTACCTAAGCCAGAGTGACTGCAATGGGATAAGCTTTACTCACAGAAGCAATAACAGAAGAAGAACACTGCTCCAGCTCTCTGTCATTGGAGATGCTCCAAAAACACCTGAGAGGCCTGACTGGAGCTGGGACACTTGTGGGTCCCTTGGCAAGCCTGTGGCTCTAGGATGGGCACAGCCCTCCCAACCATGGAGCTTGGGACCTCTTCGGGTGTTGAGTGGTGGGGCAGTGCCAGGGTGAGGACACCTGGGCTTTGCCAGCCCTGGAGGCTCTTGCTGAAGCAAGGGACATTGCTGCATGCTGACATGTTCCACCCCTCTGTGCTCCCCAGGGGCTACTGAAAGAGAAGCCTATGGGCCTTGACACCAGAGCATGGCAGCAAGTCATGCTGGCCATCATCTCCATGAGGTATCTGCCCCAGTCTCCAGTTTGGCCTCCCTGGTACTCAGTGGCCCCAGACAGCGGCATTCCCAGTGCCTCAAACCCAAGAAGGAGGCAGGCAGTGGGGCAAAGGGGTGCCAGAATGTTTTCCCTCCAGAAGAGATTGTCAGCATCATGGGTGTTGAGATGTCACCCGCCATGTCTAGGTCAGTCCACGTCTCCAGCCCCGCGGTCTGCCTCCTCCTTGCCAGGTCCCTGGGGCATCTCTCTCTGTCTCTGCAAGCAGAAAGGGTCTGCTTCTGCAGGGCAGGATGCTCAGCTTCCTACAGAGCTGCTTTGCCGGCAACTTTTGCATGCCTCCTCTGGACAAGGGTGAGGGTACCAAGGTTTCCCTGTCCAACAAGGTATGCCAAGGAGTTGTCCTTCTTTGAGGACAATCTTTTTCCTCTCTGTTTCTGGCAGAGGAGAGAAGTTAATAGAGAGGAGTAAATTGCTGGCTCAGCGTTAAACCCTGACAAGGGTGAGCCACAGGATATTCCCCCAGCTCAAGACCCCTTCCCAGCCATGAGCAGAACTGTCTGTCCATCTGTCCCCTAGGCTTCCGGGGCTGCCCCCAAGCCTCTGTTCCTCTTGCAGACCCTCACCACCATGAACATTATGTTGCAGGAGCTGGTGCTCAGCGCTAGTGACTTCATCACCATGGATCTGCAGAAAATTTTACAGGTCATTGGCACAGGGTCCCTATGGGCAGTGAGCCCTGGGTTGAGTAGTTCCCCTCCTCCCCCCAGGTCCTGATGCAAGGACTGAGAATGTCCCATCTTCCCCATCAACCCTGACTCTGCCTCCTGACTCCTTCTAGACCCCTTTCTCCTCCTGCCCCAGAGCAAGTGCCCCACAGCAGATGGCATGCTGGTGGTATTACTGATGTGAGGATGAAGGCCTCTTGCTGCCAAACAGAGAGGGGACAGCTGGACAAAGAGTGTCAACAGGGAGAGAGAAACAAGGGTGAGTCCAGCACAGTCCCCAGCACTGAACATGGGATAGATCCAGAAAGAGTGTGGGGAGAGCCAGGCACATCCTGGTCCAAGTAGCCCTGGGTACTTCTGCTCTGCTCTTGAGGAAGGCTCAACTGGTATGCGAGGTCTCCTCCTCTCCAGGCACAACCAAAGGGGTGTGACACTGAGCAGGGATGGGGGCATGCAGGGGGTAAGAGCTGAGCCCTCTGCCCAGCTCCCAGGGATGTAACCAGCCACATCTCAAGTCTGGGACACTGCTGACACCTGTGCACCCCAGGAATGAGTGTGTGATGCTTGAGGGGAACATAGTAGGGTGCCCCAGCATGCCTGACCTGGGAATATGGTAGCAGTGGGGTCAGGGAGGGTCCCTGCCTGGGGACACTGTGACACAGCTTGGTCCCTGGCTGCTGATTTGCCCCAGGAAACCCGGTGCCAGACAGGGACAAAACAGAGAAGAGGAGGACAGGGTAGAGTGGGTAGCCCTGGAACCTCCTGGGATGTATGCGGGGATCAGGGGCCTGGCCCTGGGGAGGAAGGAAGGTGGTGGTGCCATGAGGCAGTGTGGGCAGAGGGGCTGCGAGGTGGGGATGGGCGGCAGCCAGCGAGAGGCAGCGGGGAAGGACATAGCAGCAGAACCTGCTGAGCCCTCCGCTTCAGGAGGAGGGTGTGTGGTTCCCCCCCTGTGCAGGGGGCACACAACACCTCCACATCATGTCCTACTTGTCCCAGGAGTGTGGCTGCATGCAGAACATGGGGCACACCTCCAGGTTTGTTTATTTGCAGAGATTTGAAAACAAGTCTCAAACAGAACTACACAAACTGTTCTAAGGAACAAACATAACTGCTTCTAATCAGCACCAGCTCCACAAGGTGTGTTCCTTGGAGTCACAGTACATTGACTCTGTTGTGACCTCCAGGTGATACTATTCATTTCTCTCTGCACGGCATAGTGTACATAGAAGCATATGATGCTTGTGTGGCAAAGACTGGTTCTTCATTCTGAGAAGCTAAGTTGGTATTTATCAGACCTCCCTCTATTCCCAAACCACAATGCTTTCTTTCTATTTGCGACAAATGGTATCTGCATATGGGATGTAATACAAATACTGAAACTCTTTCTGCAGCTTTTCATGCCTTAACTTTCTTTTATTACATGATCAGTAGATTTAAGGGGGCTGGGATCTCTTAGGGAAGAATGCCCAGATGTAGGGACAATAGGCTGCCCACAGGAGCCATGGACACGGGCAGTGTAGCTAGTCGCTGGGATGTTGCAGGATGATGGACTTTGGATAGCTGGATGTCCAGGAGCTACTTCTGCCAGGTCAATGGTGGTTAACGGGGCTACAGGTGGTGGCATGACAGGCTCCTCAGCTTCATTGGTCCCCTGCCACCCGAGGGCGATGCAGAGGCAGCACCAAGCCGTGACTGCAGACAGGAGCAGCGATGTGGGTGCTGCCGCAGAGAGGCTGTGCCGTGCAGCCCCGCGGGGCAGGAGAGCAGAGCCCTGGGACTTGGGTGCAGAGGGTGTGGTGGGGAGGAGGCCAGGCCTGCGGTGTTGGTCAGCGGGGCACGGGCTGGCCTCCATTTTCTGGTGGACTCGTGGGCCGGCGTGTGCCCCAGCTGCTGGCCTGGCCCAGGTGTTGGCAGCTCCTGGGGCCTGGACCTAGCGGGGCCGGCGGGGTGGCCTCTTGCGGGGCTGGGAAGAGTCCAGGGAGCTGCTGGCCCTCCGCTTCGTGGCTCGCCGTGGCCCCCCAGGCGAGCGGTCCCTGCCCTGGCTGGGAGTGGAGGGACCTGCCACAGCTTCCCCCGGATCCTCGTGCAGCTCCTGCTGCTCCCCGTGGGTGGGAACGGGGGCATCAGGAGGGCTGCTGGGACCCCCAAGAAGAGAAGCTGTTGAGGTGTTGGGCCGCTCCTCTTCATGGGCTCCAGCAGGGCTGCTGGAGGGGGCCGGGTGGGGGACAGGAGACCCTCGTCGGGAGGCAGCGGTGCCGGGGACGGCTGCGGGGCTGCGCTGCCGGCCCCTGGCAGCAGGAGCGTCCGCCATGCCCATCCGCTGTTGGGCCTCCCTGCTGCACCGCTCCACGATGGTGTTGGTCAGCTGGTGCACGAAGGTCTCTGTGTGCCTGCCCAGGGTGTCCTGCAGCAGCTGGCACAGGGTTCCCTCATCCAGCCCAAATAAGTGCAGGCTGGAGAGGACTCGCTGCTGCGCTGCTGCTGCCGCTTCCTGGGCATCCTCGAAGATCAGCCCCAGCTCCTGTTGCAGCCAGGGCAGAACAGGCTGAAGCAGAGCTGGGTACACTCTAAAGAGGAATGCCCAGAGGAGGGGATAGATGCCGCCCACACGGTGGCTGAGCAGCAGCACTGCAGCTGAGGGCTGGGCTGCTGCTGGGGGATGGGTATTCTGGGCAGACGGGTGTCCTTCTGCCCGCTGGACAACGACTGTCGGGGCTGCGGGTGGTGGGATGACATGCTCCTCGAAGTCGTTGTCCGCCCGCACCGAGTGCAAGATGGAGGTCACCCTCCTCCTGCAGAGGGGACACTCGGGCTTGCTCTCGGTCCACCGCAGGATGCAGGTGTAACAGAACTGGTGGAGGCATGGCATCACGTAGCTGGCCTCCTGCCAGCTGTCCAGGCAGATGGGACAGCGGCTGTCCTGCTCGGTGGCCATGCTTTCCACCTCCTGCGGTGGGCTGGGGGGAGCTGGAGAGGTTGAGCTGCTCCCTCTCACCGGCGATGTGGCAGCCGGTGTCGTGCTAGGAAAGGAAGAGAGGCCACAGTCATGGGCTGGCCTGGGGAGAGGTGGAAGAAATGCTCGGGTCCCTCAAGAAGGAAACCTTCACAGCTCCCCAGGGTGAGGTGTCCCCTGCCAGCTCACCTCTGCTGCTGCGAGCACCTGCGGAGTGCCCGGCGGCCTGAAGCTGGCAGGGCCGGGGAAAATCCTCTAAGGGCTCTGGAGTCGAATGGGGAGAACTTGAAGGAGTAACTCCCCAGGCACGACACCAGCACCAACAAGAGCCTGCCTTCCACAACACTCCAACCTCGCGAGCTGCTCCGCTGGAGTGTGGGCACGAGCCGGCGAGGTGAGGCTGGGGGTGCCCGCTTATAAGCAGTGAGGGATGGCGGGTCACAATCCATCCCTTGGGGATGTCAGATTCCATCTCTCTGTGACAGCGGATGCCCTGGGGACTCGACAACTTAAGAATCCATTACACAGGGTGACGTCAGAACTCGTTGCTTGGTAATGCCGCTGTCCGTCACTCGGTGACATCAAAACAGGACATCCTCTGCCCAAGCAGTGCTGTGGCCCCTATGGTTCTATGGAACCATAGAATTTTCAGGGTTGAAAGGGACCTTTCAGATCACCTAGTTGCAACCCCCCTGCCGTGGGCAGGGACACCTCCCACTAGATCAGGTTGCTCAGAGCCCTGTTCAGCCTGGCCTTAAAAACTTCCGGGGATGTGGCTTCTACCACCTCTCTGAACAACCTGTTCCAGTGTCTCACCACCCTCATGGGAAGAACTTCTTCCTAACTTCCAATTTCAATCAGCCCTCCTCTAGTTTGAATCACTTTCCTCTACTCCTGTCACTAGCTGACATCCTAAAAAGTCAGTCGCCAGCTTCCTTATAGCCCTTTCAGATACCGGAGGCTGCGATAAGGTCTCCTCGGAGCCTTCTCCTCTCCAGGCTGAATAACCCCAACCCTCTCAGTCTGTCTTCACAGGAGAGGTGCTCCATCCCTCTGATCATCCTCCTGGCCCTTCTCTGGACACACTCCAGCACATCCATGTCCCTCCTGTAAAAGAGGCTCCAGAAGTGGCTGCAGTACTCCAGGTACTGCATGTCCTAGGTTACTTCAGTGCCACTTCTGACTCCATCCCCCACCTCTTGTCTTTTGCACAGCACTGGAGTTTCACGCCTGTCATTGAGGCCTTGGCCATGTCTTCCCAAGGCCCCATCAGGTCACTCTGGCCAGGGCAGACATCTCCCAGCACATTTGGCAAACAGGTCCATTGGATAACACCTCGTGCCCCCCTTGGAGACTGCAGGACAAGGTGCTACAGGCTGTCCCCACATCATAGCACTGCTGGCTGACCCCACACCTCAGCACTGCTTCCTGCCATGAGCAGGGACAGGCTTTTTGGTGTGGTTTTTTTCCTGCTTGTTGAGTTATCATGACCATGCCCCCAGCCCCACGCCCTCCATGTCCAGTTTTCAAAGGTGGTTGCATTCCTCACTCCCTGTGGAGACCACACAGGAGGCAGTGACTTCTGCAGAAGGGCTTTTTGTGTTCATTTCCTAAACGAACACATGGGCCGGGGAGCTCCTGGATGAGGCCCAGCCTGACCCGGGTGCAAGACTGGAGGGCAATGGCCCAGTGTCTCTGCCTGCCATAAACCACCACAGCAGGCTTTGGGGCGGAAGGTAGAGCCTTTTCCCTGTCAAACCTCTGCCATGGTGGCTCTCCAGCCTACAGGTGTGCACCCCCCAGCTCCTGCCAGCAAGGTCCAGTGGTGCCGGCACCGTCCCTCCTCCCCAGCCTTGGCCCCAGGCTCGAGGCCTGGCCAGGCCTTTCCCTGGGGGCTCTTGTGGACAGCACAAGCCCCACCACAGCTGCCACCCCGTGCCGTGGCCCTGAGATGGTCTCCCTGACGAGCCTGTCAGTGCCACCTGGACATTCCGTGTCTCTCAAGATTGCCCAGGAGCCAGCCCAGGCAGGGCACTGAGAGGAACTTGCCTGTGCCCTTCCACAGGCTGCCTCCTGCTCTCTCATGAGTGCAGTGTGGGGCAGTTGGACATCACGGGGGCTTTGGCATCCTTCTGAGTGCTTCAGCTTCTTTGGTGCACTTTGAGAGAGCACTTGGTGAAAGGCAGGGTCTTGATGTCCCCACAGCCTATGCCACACACCACTCTAGCCATGGGAGCTAGAGCTGTAGCCTTGCAGGCTGGAGATCCTCTCTAGATCTGCACAAATCATAGGATTTGCTACCTCTTCTGCAGCCAGCATATTTTCCCCTTGGGATTCTTACTTTACAGGAAATTAGGTTGGTGTAACACAGTTTTCTTAGAAATAAAGAGACTGGAAGTCAGATAGTTGGATACAACCCTGTGCCTCTTCTCTTCAGGAGGACCATCAGACTTACCTCCGGATTTCAGTGGGTCTCATCCATTATTTTTCTCAGCAAATGCCTGTGAAGAAAAGTGATAGGCTGTGGTGTAGTTGGAAGCCTGAAATGCATAATCTGCAGGGTCAGAAGCTTGGGGTTCGATTCATGGTGCACGCATGTGGTACTCACCTCACCTTCCACCAACAAGCACAAAACCTATTACCTCCAACCCTACTTACAGTTACATGAAGATGATGGTAGGTAATCCTTTTTCCCTGGTTTTCTTCTCTCCAGAGAAATACTCCACCCAGTTTCTCTGAACATTGCCTCATCCCCATCTGTGGTACCACTCTCTGTCAGTGACTCTTGGCATGGCGAATGGGGTGCAGCGGTGGGTTTGATTTGTCCAGCCAATCAACTTCCATCTCTAGTCCAGGATAGAGATTAATGTCAAGGGCTGTTCAGTCATCTGTGTCATTCAGTATCAGGCAGAGTCAGCAGGTGCCAAACTTGGGGCGAAGATGGAATCAGGAATTACGATCTGGCTTTCTGGCAATAATCTTTTCCATGAATTGTTACAGCCTGGGAGACCAGTGCATAAGAAGTCCAGATGACCAAGACTAGAGTACAGCCTCAGAGTGATAGCTTTTTGTTGCTGAGCACTGCAAGAGCCATAAGACAGGGTAAGTGGCTCGAGGATAGGGGAATATGCCTGGATCCTGTATATCTATAAATCTGAGAATGTCTTGGGTCAAACGTTTGGGATGATCAACCAGTGCTGGCTGTAGAGACCCCATCGCTTTCTTCCAGAGCTTGCGTACCCACACATATCTGTAGCTGGTTTATTCCTAAAGCTGTCAGAAAAGCTCCTTTTTGAGTTAAACCTGCCTTGAACAACCGGGCTTGCAGTTGTCATAACCTGTTGTGCACAAGCAAAAATAAAATGGGTGAAGTAAACCAAGGAACAGCTGAACAATAGTTACCCAATAGAAATTAATATCATGGCTGAGCCTTAAGGTCATGACCGCATTAAAAAGTCAAGGCTCATGACATTAGCCTGATGTCTCAGCCTTATTTAATGCTGCATGATTATAGGGCTTTTTTAAGGACGCCCCATCTTGAGGTCCTAAATGAATACACTGTCCCTCTCACTTAGGGTTTACTTTGTTTCTTTCACTTTTACCTCATAAAGCTGAGATCTCTAGGACTGGCTTTTTGCACAGTCATAGAATGGCTAGGGTTGGAAGGGACCTTAAATAACACCTAGTTCCAACCCTTCTGCATGGGCAGAGACACCTTCCACTAGACCGGGTTGCTCGAGGACCCATCCAACCTGGCCTTGAACGCTTCCAGAGAGAGAGCAGCCACAACTTCCTTGGGCAATCTGTTCCAGTGTCTCACCACCCTGAAATTAAAGAATTTCTTCCTAATATCTAACCTAAATCTCACCCCTTCAGGTGAAACCATTTCCCCTTGTCCTCTCACTACACACCCATGTAAAAATCCCTACCCCAGACTTCTTATAGCCCCCCTTCAGATATTGGAAAGTTGCTATAATGGAAGGTTGCTCTAAGGTCACATCAGAGCCTCCTTTTCTCCAGGCTGAATAACCCTCATTTCTTCAGCCTGTCTTCACAGGAGAGGTGGTCCAGCCAGCTGATCATTTTAGTGGCTCTCCTTTGGACATGTTCCAAGAGCTCTACGTCCTTCTTATGCTGAGGACCCCAGAACCGGACACAGTACTCTGTGTGGACTTTTCAAAGAGCAGAGCAGAGCAGATGGGGAGAACCACCTCCTTCGTTCGACTGGCTGTCTGTGCTTCTTTTGATGCAGCCCAAGACGTGGTTGGCTTTCTGGGCTGCAAGTACACACTGACAGCTCACGTTAAGCTTCTGGTCCACAAACACCCCGGTGTCTGTCTCCTCAGGGCTGTCCACAATGCTTTCTCCCCCCAACCTGTATTCATGCACAGAGTTGCCTCAACCCAGGTGCAGAACCTTGCATTTGGCCTTGCTGAACTTCATGCAGTTTACACAAGTCCACTTCTCAAGCCTGCCAAGCTCCCTCTGGATAGCATCCCTTCCAACTAGTGTGTTGATTCACCACACAGTTTGGTGTCATCAGCAAGCTTGCTGAGGGTGCATTTGATTCCACTGTCTCTGTCGCCAGCAAAGATTTTAAACAGCGCAGGTCTGAGTACTGACCCGTGGGGAACAAAGGAAATTTTGAAGGAATATTTTGCAGTAATAGAGAAGCAGCTGGTAGGCAATGCTGAATTTGAAGTTCTCTGTTCAGGGCAGGAAGAAAGCAGCTGTTAGAGATGATACCCCTTCTCCAGATATTCTCCATCTCTTGGGATGTTACAATGTGTCCATGTTTGCATTAGTGATTGTGTGTGAGTGACCGAGGGAAATGGGAAGGACTAACTAGGCCACTAATCAAGCATTGGCTAGTTTAAGCCAAAATGCAAATCCAAAACCACTACTACTGTGGACAAGATGGGAACATTCAGGCCTTGTTAGGGTACTGTGGAACCTTTTCTTACCCTTTCAAACACAAAGCAAGGTCCTAGTGAAGTCTGTGTGTGCTCCTGGAGGGAATTTCTCCAGCCGCCTGAGGCTACAGCATTGTCTATTATTGTTCGGAAAAGTATTGAGAGCATTCTGTGCGATACTCTTGCACCTCATCTCTGGGACTTTAATTCCATAGTTCTGACCACCCTAGTTTAAGGCTGAGCATGGGTTAAACCTACCTGATACGGAAGTCCAAGAAAAGACAAAACACAACCACTGGAATTACTGCTCTGTGAATAAAAGCAAAGCAAACAGGGCTCAGGCTGTTGCTGGGATATGATACACACCAATGGTTTTTGGTAGTCCAGACACATGTAAATGCTACTGAGCAAAACAGCTGAGCTTTGAGACACAGTCAGGCTGTTTGTTTCTTACTTGTACGCTGAACTGTATTATGGGTCAAGTGTGAGTTTTGGTGGAAGAAAACAATAATTGGAACCGAGCTTAAAATTTCAGCTAAAGGAAGCATCACCAAGCATTGTGCTTTACCCAAGAAAGCATAAAATCCATGTTTGTTCCTGGCAACAAAACAACGCATTTATGTCAATGACTGCCTATAAGTCACTTTGCCAGATCTCCTTCTCCTCTAACATCTATCCTACGTCCTCAAGGTATTCCTTGTGGTTTATTTTTTAGAGGAGATTGGGACTCACATGCTGCAGGAGAGCATCAGCTTTCCGTGCTGCTGGTACTCTTTGTACACCCCAAAGTCCCCTTCTGCTGGGAACAGATGACCTGTTGTATAGGAACAGGACAACCCCACGAGCTTCATGATCCACTCAGCCTCATCCTCCTTCGAGGCAGACAGTTGGAAAATCCGTTGCTCCTACTGGAGTTCTGTTGCTCGTTTCCCAGACTTGTTTAAAACAAACTTGAAAAACATCTCTGAGAAGTCCCATAATCCAAGAAAATGTAGCATAGGCATGTGAAAATTCCTGCCAGATCAAGAGGGTACAGCATATACATTCAAAAATGCGTGCAGAAAGCCTTATTCACATAGTGTGATAGTAACGGCTGAAGACCGTGTCTTGCAGATTAAAATGACGTGGGCAGTGGTAGTGTCAGTTTATGCTTTAATCTGAGCCCTTTCCAGACCAAGTTTCTGCTATAAGACACAAAGATTTTTACAGCTCCAACCCAGTATGAAACATGCAACAGGAAAATTCAAAACATGAGGTTTTTTAATTATTCTTGTCATGATTATCATTATTTTTTTCTTTTTTTTCGTTATGATGAAAACCTGCCAGGAGTGGCTGCTAATTGGACGGTTCTGCTGCCACCCAGAGGTGATTAATGGGGCTGCAGGTGGTGGCATGACGGGCTCCTCAGCTTCATTGGTCCCCTGCCACCCGAGGGCGATGCAGAGGCAGCACCAAGCCGTGACTGCAGACAGGAGCAGCGATGTGGGTGCTGCCGCAGAGAGGCTGTGCCGTGCAGCCCCGCGGGGCAGGAGAGCAGAGCCCTGGGACTTGGGTGCAGAGGGTGTGGTGGGGAGGAGGCCAGGCCTGCGGTGTTGGTCAGCGGGGCACGGGCTGGCCTCCATTTTCTGGTGGACTCGTGGGCCGGCGTGTGCCCCAGCTGCTGGCCTGGCCCAGGTGTTGGCAGCTCCTGGGGCCTGGACCTAGCGGGGCCGGCGGGGTGGCCTCTTGCGGGGCTGGGAAGAGTCCAGGGAGCTGCTGGCCCTCCGCTTCGTGGCTCGCCGTGGCCCCCCAGGCGAGCGGTCCCTGCCCTGGCTGGGAGTGGAGGGACCTGCCACAGCTTCCCCCGGATCCTCGTGCAGCTCCTGCTGCTCCCCGTGGGTGGGAACGGGGGCATCAGGAGGGCTGCTGGGACCCCCAAGAAGAGAAGCTGTTGAGGTGTTGGGCCGCTCCTCTTCATGGGCTCCAGCAGGGCTGCTGGAGGGGGCCGGGTGGGGGACAGGAGACCCTCGTCGGGAGGCAGCGGTGCCGGGGACGGCTGCGGGGCTGCGCTGCCGGCCCCTGGCAGCAGGAGCGTCCGCCATGCCCATCCGCTGTTGGGCCTCCCTGCTGCACCGCTCCACGATGGTGTTGGTCAGCTGGTGCACGAAGGTCTCCGTGTGCCTGCCCAGGGTGTCCTGCAGCAGCTGGCACAGGGTTCCCTCATCCAGCCCAAATAAGTGCAGGCTGGAGAGGACTCGCTGCTGCGCTGCTGCTGCCGCTTCCTGGGCATCCTCGAAGATCAGCCCCAGCTCCTGTTGCAGCCAGGGCAGAACAGGCTGAAGCAGAGCTGGGTACACTCTAAAGAGGAATGCCCAGAGGAGGGGATAGATGCCGCCCACACGGTGGCTGAGCAGCAGCACTGCAGCTGAGGGCTGGGCTGCTGCTGGGGGATGGGTATTCTGGGCAGACGGGTGTCCTTCTGCCCGCTGGACAACGACTGTCGGGGCTGCGGGTGGTGGGATGACATGCTCCTCGAAGTCGTTGTCCGCCCGCACCGAGTGCAAGATGGAGGTCACCCTCCTCCTGCAGAGGGGACACTCGGGCTTGCTCTCGGTCCACCGCAGGATGCAGGTGTAACAGAACTGGTGGAGGCATGGCATCACGTAGCTGGCCTCCTGCCAGCTGTCCAGGCAGATGGGACAGCGGCTGTCCTGCTCGGTGGCCATGCTTTCCACCTCCTGCGGTGGGCTGGGGGGAGCTGGAGAGGTTGAGCTGCTCCCTCTCACCGGCGATGTGGCAGCCGGTGTCGTGCTAGGAAAGGAAGAGAGGCCACAGTCATGGGCTGGCCTGGGGAGAGGTGGAAGAAATGCTCGGGTCCCTCAAGAAGGAAACCTTCACAGCTCCCCAGGGTGAGGTGTCCCCTGCCAGCTCACCTCTGCTGCTGCGAGCACCTGCGGAGTGCCCGGCGGCCTGAAGCTGGCAGGGCCGGGGAAAATCCTCTAAGGGCTCTGGAGTCGAATGGGGAGAACTTGAAGGAGTAACTCCCCAGGCACGACACCAGCACCAACAAGAGCCTGCCTTCCACAACACTCCAACCTCGCGAGCTGCTCCGCTGGAGTGTGGGCACGAGCCGGCGAGGTGAGGCTGGGGGTGCCCGCTTATAAGCAGTGAGGGATGGCGGGTCACAATCCATCCCTTGGGGATGTCAGATTCCATCTCTCTGTGACAGCGGATGCCCTGGGGACTCGACAACTTAAGAATCCATTACACAGGGTGACGTCAGAACTCGTTGCTTGGTAATGCCGCTGTCCGTCACTCGGTGACATCAAAACAGGACATCCTCTGCCCAAGCAGTGCTGTGGCCCCTATGGTTCTATGGAACCATAGAATTTTCAGGGTTGAAAGGGACCTTTCAGATCACCTAGTTGCAACCCCCCTGCCGTGGGCAGGGACACCTCCCACTAGATCAGGTTGCTCAGAGCCCTGTTCAGCCTGGCCTTAAAAACTTCCGGGGATGTGGCTTCTACCACCTCTCTGAACAACCTGTTCCAGTGTCTCACCACCCTCATGGGAAGAACTTCTTCCTAACTTCCAATTTCAATCAGCCCTCCTCTAGTTTGAATCACTTTCCTCTACTCCTGTCACTAGCTGACATCCTAAAAAGTCAGTCGCCAGCTTCCTTATAGCCCTTTCAGATACCGGAGGCTGCGATAAGGTCTCCTCGGAGCCTTCTCCTCTCCAGGCTGAATAACCCCAACCCTCTCAGTCTGTCTTCACAGGAGAGGTGCTCCATCCCTCTGATCATCCTCCTGGCCCTTCTCTGGACACACTCCAGCACATCCATGTCCCTCCTGTAAAAGAGGCTCCAGAAGTGGCTGCAGTACTCCAGGTACTGCATGTCCTAGGTTACTTCAGTGCACTTCTGACTCCATCCCCCACCTCTTGTCTTTTGCACAGCACTGGAGTTTCACGCCTGTCATTGAGGCCTTGGCCATGTCTTCCCAAGGCCCCATCAGGTCACTCTGGCCAGGGCAGACATCTCCCAGCACATTTGGCAACAGGTCCATTGGATAACACCTCGTGCCCCCCTTGGAGACTGCAGGACAAGGTGCTACAGGCTGTCCCCACATCATAGCACTGCTGGCTGACCCCACACCTCAGCACTGCTTCCTGCCATGAGCAGGGACAGGCTTTTTGGTGTGGTTTTTTTCCTGCTTGTTGAGTTATCATGACCATGCCCCCAGCCCCACGCCCTCCATGTCCAGTTTTCAAAGGTGGTTGCATTCCTCACTCCCTGTGGAGACCACACAGGAGGCAGTGACTTCTGCAGAAGGGCTTTTTGTGTTCATTTCCTAAACGAACACATGGGCCGGGGAGCTCCTGGATGAGGCCCAGCCTGACCCGGGTGCAAGACTGGAGGGCAATGGCCCAGTGTCTCTGCCTGCCATAAACCACCACAGCA